>NC_048595.1:320085570-320459519 GCF_003668045.3 Cricetulus griseus | reverse complement strand
TGTGTGTGTGTGTGTGTGTGTGTGTATTTGTATATATATGCACACATATATATTTAAAAAATACTACACTCTTTTGGTTTGGATTTGAACCACTTTTTCTTAGTGTAAGAACTATTGTGGTTGAATTTCCACTCTATTATTAGACACTTCTTGTTTACAGGGGATAAATTGATGCCCACCCTACAGTAGGCTTGACTGTATGAGCAGAGTGTTGGAGATGATCAATGCTCAGGCCCTCGTACTGCAACTCAATAGCTGCCAGCAATGGCACAGGCCTATTCTCCAGAGCACCTGAGCAGGAATGTCTAGCAATTCATATTAATAACAGCATTCACAGCATTGCCAGCCATGGTCTCAGAGAGCTTAACATGCTGGCTGTTGCCAAGACACAGCTCCTACCAAGACAACTCAGCTTTTTTCGTGGTTATACACAGAATAGATGAAAAGTAAAAAAAAAAAATAAACTCTCGTTTAGATTTGTTGCCAATACTTGGAAGTTTCTGGGCAACTGCCTGATTTCCTTTGCTTTCATCCTGAAGTTTAGCCCTGTGTGGCCATATGCTGAGTGTTAGTACTGTTAGGTATCTACACCCTCCTCAGCTTCTAGGGCATTTTCATTTGATTGGAGGTGATAACACAAATGGAATTGAGTAATGGCGTTTGATGAATCTCTTCCATTCCAGTAAAAAGGGTTGGAGGATGTTCAACACCTGAAATTAGGCAGAACTTCAAGTCACACACCTCCTCATTAAATTCATCACTCTAGAACCTGGATTTCCTTGACATGGAAAGCCTTTTTAAATAAATACTTGAGGCTGGGAAGATGCCCAGCACATTAATCCTTGAACCATACAAAGAGAATAATTTTGTAAATGGAAATAAGGCCTTTAATATAAACTTGGCAATCATTCAATCACTAAGCCTTACTTTGCAGTATCCCATTTGAACCATGGAGTCATTCTGTTCCTTTTCACTCATCCAGCTTGAGCCACAAATATGTTGCTTCACGCTTTGCTCTGTGCAGATTTTCTTTCCTTATCCTGATTCTGAGGCAGCCAGAGGAATGGTATCAGAGCCTGGAAATGAAATGTGAATCATTCAGTAGTTTCAGAATCCAGAGACAAGAAAAGCAACCATCCCAAATACACCACGCATTCTATTTTGCTCTGCTTTTTTTAAAGCAAAAGAATGTTATCATTTGTAAATTTTCCATAAAATGTTCTTGCTGAAGTTAGAGGAACAAATATCCTGTAGAGAAAATGGTGGAATAAAAAAACTAAGCTGAATGAACAAGGTGTTTCCGTGCATCTGTGGCAGCCAGAATTCACCAGGATGAAGCCATGCATACATGTAGATATTGGAGCCCTCTATTTTAAATGTGTTTCACTGCTTTCTCCCAAATGAAACGTAAATACTGAGATAGAGTTGTCTTTCTCTGCTTTCAGCCAGACCACCCTGAAGGTCAGAAGGTCTATTTAGAGAAGAAAGCTAGCCTCTCTGAAATGACTGTCATCAGACATTAAGGAGCGTGCCATGTTGAGAATCACTGTTTGTACCAAAAATAAAACCAGTGTTCTCAGGGGCTCCCCTCATACCCCAAGGAAAACAAAAAGAGTTAAACAGATGGCAACTCTGGATTGACATTAACAGTTGGTAAAAAGTTAGACAGACCATTCTGAAAGAAATATGGTCACATTTTGTGTCAAATTAAAACACACACACACACACACACACACACACACACACACCACCACCACCACCAACAACAACAACAACAACAACAACAACAACAAAAACAAAAACTTCAGTGTAAAAACCTGTGGCTTTCTATCCATGGTATTGTGAAACATTTTCACAAAGGGTGTGTCTACCTAGTCTGTATGAGGAAAACTGTGCAAAGTTCTGTACAGTTTCATTGACTTGAGAGGTTGACTACCTCCTATAATGCTCCAAAATGTAGATTTTATTTGTAAAGATTCTTTAGCAAAGATGATATAGCAGATCTCAGAAGCTGTTGCTATTCTCAGTTTTCATATTTGCCTCAAATCCAAGGCCTAATACTCACTAGACAAGTGCTCTCCATCTGAGATACATCCCGTAGGCCTCAGGGTTTACTAATTTTCTGATACAACTGGGTAGAAATGGGTTGCTTTGATTCTGTTCAAACAGCTGTACCAGAAACTGGTGTTGACTTACTCCAGTGTACCAGTTTCATTTTTGATGCTGTGGTGATACATGCTAACAAAAAGCAACACGGGTGAAAAGGTCATTTTATCTTCCATCCAGGTTACAGTCTATCATTGTGGGGAAGTCACAATGGCAGGAGCTTGAAGCAGCCTAGTCATACCACATATGCCATCAAAAGCAAACAGAAATAAATGCATGTGTGCATTTATTTGCTGGTACTCAGCTTAATTTCTCCAGTTTCATAAAGTTCAGGACTTACTGCACCAACCACAGTAGGCTTGGTCTTCCCACATCGGTTAAGACAATCCCTGACAGACATGGCCACAGGTCAACACAACTTAGACAATAGTTCACTGAGACTCTTTCCAAGTGATGAGAGGTTGTGGGGTGTTGAGAAGTAAAGCTATTCACCTCTTCCTTTACTAATAAAACCCTGATTCCTAACTAAAATTATTAGACTTGGGAAATAAAAATACAAAATGGATAAGATAAATTTGACCCTTAGAAAAAGGAATCAATTTTCAAACATAAACAGGATATCTACTTCAAAATTTGAATTTCTCAGAAGTCATGAAAACACCTATTATGTGTGGGTCCCACTTGTTCACTTATGAGAAAATAAAGACCTGAAAGTCAAATTTAATTAAGCACTTTCTATTTCATCATGTATACTCTTAACTGCTTATATTTCTACTCAGCTAGCACTATGTAAGTCCAAGGCACAGGATGTGAGCACGGTACTGCATTCCACTGATGAAGGGAGAGTTTATGTTGAATGTGCCCCCTGAAAGTGACCTTTAAGAAGGAGGATGTGCTCTACTCTCACACTTTTGTCTGAGAAGATGTGCTGAAAAGGGTAAGACAGTTATGGGGAATTCAGGACAGGATTGTAGAAGGTAAAGAGGAACTGGGGTCTGTCATGTTGCCATGTACCAGCCCTGGGCTCCCTCCCTGCAGACACACAAGATTCTGTTGTATTTAAACTACTATTTATTCTCTTACATTCAACTGAGACCACTTCTGACTCAAACAGAAGGTTAGGTACATCCTAAAGGATTTGTGAGTATACCAACATCTGGAAAACTGGAAAATTTGTGAAGAGCTGAGTATTTAATCCAATCTGTGAAGGCTCTCAGATCCCACAAACAAAGGTTCTCCCTGTCTCTTGGACTTACTTTTAATACATACAAGAGGACTCTCTTACTTTTCTAAAGTCTTGGGTCTTCCAGCTTCCTGGATGCTTCCCGCCAGTGTTTAAAAGTTAGCTCCAGAAATCCAGAAAAGAAAACAACCATGACTGGAGGAACTGAAAATAAAGTGAAATTACGGGTAGCAATTTCATTGAAGAGGTTGGATGACCATTTCTCAGAAGTATTTCTGTTGACATTTCTTGAGTATACTGTCAGGTGTCATGAAGAGGATCAATAAATTAAAATATTTCCCAGCATCTTTGGCTTTGGGAAAAAATATAAAAATGAATTTCTAAAAACAATGAAATCTTCTATAAGAGGAAGAGACCAATACAGAATCCCTTGAAACTTCACTGGCTGAGTTTTTTATGTAAAATTCATTTACCAAATGGGCAACATGGATTTTTTTTCTTTCAGTGCTTGGGATTTGCCAACTTCAACATTTTTCTTGGTGCCATAAAAGATGTTGCCACTGGCAGTTGTTCCCTGTAAGTCGGAAGGCAAAAAAAATAGTGTTAAATGTTAGAATTATGAGAACAGGAGTCTCCAAATACTTATTAATATATTCTCTGGAATCTGATTAGAAGATTTTGTGGTTGTTGCTCATTGAGGGGAATAGAAATATATAGAAAGGAGGTTAAGCAAATAAAACCTTCAAACACAAGAGTTAAAAGTAAATTAAGACAAGGACAGAATATTAAAAGAGATTATGTACTATCAGACTTGAAGAGGTGATGGCTCAGCTGTTAAAGGCTAAGCTTGTGACCAAATTATAAGATTAGGCACTACCCAGTTTGTTATGTTTAAAAAAATAATCACCACTGATAGACTCCAGCAAAGATTAGAATGGTTATTGTAGTTAAAGGCTATAGTAGGTTAACTAGTGTCACCAAGTGCATGGCCACCTGGAACCTCAGATTTTGATCTATTTGGGAAAATGTTCACCACAAATGGAATGAGTTAAAACCACGGAAACATAGTTGGATCTGTAGTTCAATGCCTGGTGTCTTTGTAAGAGAAGAGGAAAGAGGACACAGAGAAAGTGGACAAGAAATCAACAAATCTCTTAAAGAACGCAAGGAACAGCTAAAGGAAACAATTCAAACAGTTTAAGACCTGAAAACTGAAATGGAGAAAATAAAGAAAACACAAACTGAAGGAATGCTTGAAGTAGAAATGCTGGGTAAATGATCAGGAACTACAGATGCAAGCATAACCAACAGAATACAAGAGAAGGAAGAGAGAATTTCAGGTGCTGAAGATAAACTAGAGGAAATAGATTCATTGACCAAAGACAATCTTAAATCCAACAAATCCTTAACACAAAGTATGTAGAAAATATGGGACACTGTGAAAAAATCAAACCTAAGATTAATAGCTACAGAAGAAGGTGAAGAAGCCAAGCTCAAAGGTGCAGAAAACATATTCAACAAAATCATAGAAGAAAACGTTCCCAACCTGAAGAAGGACATGCCTATGAAAGTACGAGAAGCTTACAGAACACCAAATATATTGGACCAAAAAAAAAGTTCGCTTGCCACATAATAATCAAAACACCAAGGATACAGAATAAAGAAAGAATATTAAGAGCAGTGAGGGAAAAAGGACAAGTAACATATAAAGGCAGAACTATAAGAATTACACCTGATTTCTCAATGGAAACTCTGAAATCCAGAAGGTCCTGGATAGATGTTCTACAAACACTAAGAGACCATGGATGTCAGCCCAGACTACTATACCCAGCAAAACTCCCAATCACTACAGATGGAGAAAACAAGATATTCCATGACAAAACCATATTTACTCAATTCATATCCACAAATGCAGCCCTAAAGAAAGTACTGGAAGAAAAACTCCAACTCAAGGAAATTAACTACGTTCACAAAAACATAGGCAATAGATAACCTGACTTTACCAAATGCCAGAAAGGGGGGGGGAAATTCACACACAATACCACCAAAAACAAATACAAAACAAACAAGAGTCAACACTCGATGTTCATTAATATCCCTCAATATCAATGGTCTTAACTCACCTATAAAAAGACACAGGCTGACAGAATTGATAGGAAGACAGAACCCATCCTTCTGCTGCATACAAGAAACACACCTCAAATTCAAAGACAGATATAGCCTTAGAGTAAAAGGTTGGGAAAAGATTTTCCTATCAAATGGGCCTAAGAAGCAAGCTGGGGTAGCTATCTTAATATCTAACAAATTAGACTTCAAACTAAAATTAATCAAAAGAGATGGAGAAGATCATTTTATATTCATCACAAAAAATCCATCAAGATGAAGTCTCAATTATGAACATCTATGCCCCAAATACAAAGGCACCCACATTCATAAAAGAAATATTACTAAAATTTAAATCACACATTAAACCCTACACACTTATAGTGGGAGACTTCAACACCACACTCTCAGCAATGGACAGGACTAATAGACAGAAACTTAATAAAGAAACAAAGGAACTAACAGAAGTTATGGCCCAATTGGGTTTAACAGACATTATAGAACATTCCATACAAACAAAATAATATACCTTCTTCTCAGTGTCACATGGAACCTTCTCTAAAATTGGTCACATACTTGGCAATGAAGCAAACTTCAACAGATACAAAAAAATCAGAATAACCCCCTGTATCTTATCAGATCACCATGGCTTAAAATTAGAATTCAGCAATAACACAAATTGCAGAAAGCCTACAAACTCATGGAAATTGAACAATGATCAACTGAATCACTCCTGGGTAAAGGAAGAAATAAAGAAAAAGATTAAAGAGTTCCTAGAATTCAAAGAAAATGAAGACACAACATACCTAAACCTATGGGACACTCTGAAAGCAGTGCTAAAAGGAAAGTTCATAGAACTAAGTGCCCACATGAAGAAACTGGAGAATAGTCACACTAGAGAATTAACAGCACAACTGAAAGCTCTAGAACAAAAAGAAGCAAACTCACCCCGGAGGAGTAGACGCCAGGAAATAATCAAATTGAGGGCTGAAAACAATACAAAGAGTTTTTTCTTTGAGAAAATCAACAATATAGACAAACTTTTATTCAAATAACCAAAAGGCAGAGAGAGAACATGCAGATTAACAAAATTAGAAATAAAAAGGGACATAACAACAGACACTGAGGATATTCAGAGAATCATTAGGTCATACTTTGAAAACCTATACTCCAAAAAATTGGAAAATTTAAAAGAAATGGACAGTTTTCTGGATAGATATCACTTGCCAAAATTAAACTAAGAACAGATAGGCAATATATATAGACTTAAACCCCTAACAACATAGAAGCAGTCATCAAAAGTCTCCCAACCAAAAACGCCCAGGGCCAGATGGCTTCAGTGCAGAATTCTACCAGAAATTCAAAGAAGAGCTAATATCAATACTCCTCAAATTGTTCCACACAATAGAAGCAGAAGGATCATCGCCGAACTCTTTTTACTAGATTACAATTACCTTGGTACCTAAACCACACTAAGACACAACTTAGATAGGGAACTACAGACCAGTCTTCCTCATGAACATTGATGCAAAAATACTAAATAAAATACTAGCAAATTAAATCCAAGAACACATCAGAAAAATAATTCATCAGGATCAAATAGGCCTCATCCCAGAGGTGCAGGGATGGTTCAACATACAAAAATCCATCAATATAATCTAACACGTAAGTAAACTAAAAAAGAAAAATCACATGATCATCTCACTAGATGCTGAAAAAGCCTTCATCAAAATTCAACACCCTTTCATGATAAAGGTCTTGGAGAGATCAGGGATAACAGGAACATACCTAAACATAATAAAGGCAATATGCAACAAACCAACATCCAACATCCAACATCAAACTAAATGGAGAGAAACTCAATGCCATTCCTCTAAAATGAGGAACAAGACAAGGTTGTCCACTTTTTCCATATCTCTTCAAAATTGTACTTGAAATTCTTGCTACAGCAATAAGACAACAAAAGGAGATCAAGGGGATACAAATTGGAAAGGAAGAAGTAAAACTTTCACTACTTGCAGATGATATGATAGTTTATGTAACTGACCCGAAGAATTCTACCAGGGAATTCCTACAGCTGATAAACACCTTCAGCAAAACGGTAGGATACAAGATTAACTCAAAAAAAAAAAAAATCAGTAGCCCTACTATATATAGACAATGAAGGGGCTGAGAAAGAAATCAGAGAAACATCACCCTTTACAATAGCCACAAACAACATAAAATATGTTGGGGTAACTCTAACCAAACAGGTGAAACACCTGTTTGACAAGAACTTTGAGGCATTAAAGAAAGAAATTAAAGTAGATACAAGAAAATAGAAAGATCTCTCATGCTCTTGAATAGGTAGGATCAACACAGTAAAAATGGCAATCTTACCAAAAGCAATCTACAGATTCAGTGCAATCCCCATCAAAATCCCAGAACAATTCTTCTCAGACCTTGAAAGGACAATACTCAATTTTATATGGAAAAACAAATAACCCAGGATAACCAAAACAATCCTGTAAAATAAAGGAACTTCTGGAGGCATTGCCATCCCTGACTTCAAGCTCTACTATAGAGCTATAGTCAGCTCTATATGTGGAAACAGCTTGGTATTTCCACAAATACAGACAGGTAGACCGATGGAATTGAACTGAAAACTCACATGCCTATGAACACCTGATTTTTGACAAAGAAGCTAAAACTATACAATGGAAAAAGGAAAGCATCTTCAACAAATGGTGCTGGCATAACTAAATGCAGACATGGAGAAGATTGCAGGTAGATCCATATCTAGTACCATGTACAAAACTTAAGTCCAAATAGATCAAAGACATCAGCATAAATCCAACCACACTGAACCTCTCAGAAGAGAAAGTGGGAGGTACCTTTGAACGAATTTTCACAGGAGACTACTTCCTGAACATGAAGCCAGAAGCACAGACAATGAGATCGACAATTAATAAATAGAACCTCCTGAAACTTAGAAGCAAAAACATATTCAACACGACAAAACAGTAGCCCACATAATGGGAAAAGATCTTCACCACCCCCTGTCTGACAGAGGGCTGATTTTCAAAATATACAAAGAACTCAAGAAGTTAGTCACCAAAACACCAAATAATTCAATTAAAAAGTGGGGTACAGAATTAAACAGAATTCTCAATAGAGGAATCTAAAATTGCTGATAGACACTTAAGAAATGGCTCAAAATCCTTAGCCATCATGGTAATGCAAATCAAAACAACTCTGAGATACCATCTTATACCCATCAGAGACAGGATAAAATAAAAAACACCAATGACAGTTTATGCTGGAGAGAATGTGGAGAAAGGGGAATGCTCTTCCATTGCTGGTGGGAGTGCAAACTTGTATAGCCACTTTGGAAATCAGTATGGCGGTTGCTCAGGAAAATGGGTGTCATTCTACCTCAAGATCCAGCAACTCCTCTCTTGGGCATATACCCAAAGAATGAACATTCATACAAAAAGGACATATGTTCAACTATGTTCATAGCAGCATTGTTTATAATAGCCAGAACCTGGAAGCAACCTAGATGCCCCTCAACTGAAGAATGGATATAGAAAATGTGGTACCTTTACACAATGGATTAATACTCAGTGGGGAAAAAACAACAACAATGAAATCTTGAAATTAGCAGGCAAATGGATGGAACTAGAAGAAACTATCATAAGTGAGCTAACCCAGTCACAGAAAGACAAACATGGTGTATGTACTGACTCATATACGGATATTAGACATAGAGCAAAGGATTACCAGACTACAATCCAAACCTCCAGAGAAGCTAGGAAACAAGGAGGATCATAAGAGAGACATATATGGTCCCATGATGAAGGGGAAAGGGACAAGAGCTCCTGAACAAATTGGGAGGTTCAGGGAAGGGAGAGGGAGGGAGGAGAAAGACGAGGGGAGAAGAGGAGGGGGAAAAGAACATGAGAGATCAAGAAGATTGAGTCAGGGGATTAATAAAGGAGAGCAAGAAAAGAGACACATCAATAGAGGGAGAGAAACCTAGCACTAGGAAATTGTACAGAGATCCACAATGATGACCCCAACTAGGATTCTAAGCAATAGTGGAGAGGCTACCTTAAATGTCTTTCCCTATAATGAGAAGGATTACTACCTTAAATGCCATCCTAGAGCCTGCATCTAGTAGCTGATGGAAGCAGAAGCAGAAATACACAGCTAAGAACTGAGCCAAACTCCTGGACAAAATTTGAAGAGAGGGAGGAGTGATGAACAAAGGGTTCAAGATCACTTGGGAAAACACTCAGAAACAAATGACCTGAGCAAGTGGGAACTCATGGACCTTACTTAGTCTAACAGTTGGGGAACCAACATAGGACAAAACGAGAATATGGGTGTCAGGGGAATCGGTAGTCTATGGGGCCTCTGGCAATGGAACCAGGATGTATTCCCTAGTATAGGAATGGACATCGGGAGCCCATTTCCCATGGAGTGATACTCTCCTTGCCTAGATATACAGGGGAGGGCCTAGGCCCTGCCCCAAAAGACTTGACAGATTTTTATGATTCCCCCATGGAAGGCCTCACCCTTCCTGGGGAGTAGATGGGGGGCTGGTGGAGGCATGGGAGGGAGAGGGAACTGGGGCTGATATGCAAAATAAGATTGTTTCTAATTTAAATAAAATTCATATAAAAAACCCACCAGAGAATAGATTTGTTATACTGAGCAACCCAGTTTGTAGTGCTTTGTTATAGCAAGAATAGAAAACTCATCATTAGGCATTCCATGTCTCTGAAAGCAAACACTTGCAAATGATGTGATGGATTACAGAATGCTTGGAGGATTCCAGTTTTTATTTTTCAATACCCCTTGACTCTGACCCATGGGATGTCATTGACAAGCAATATTTTTGGCAAAATCTGTTTATTTGAAGGCCTTTCATTTGGTCTGCCAAATTGGGAAGACTGCCAAATTATATCTTATTGAGGGTTTAGTTGTATTTATATTTGTATTTTGTAGCTTCATTGTCTTTTATCTAAAAAGAAAAGCAAGCAAAGACAAAGCAAATGAAATGAGGAAAAATTGTATCGGATTTCAAGGTCTCCAAAGCCTCTTCAAACACAATCACATAATCAGTGGGTGTTGTGTTTTCTAAGCATGTGGAAGGTTGTAAATGGTCCACCATCACCCCACCAAGTGCATCTCCTGTTATTTCCTCCTCACTTTGACAATTCATTAAAAGCAAAACAAGATAAAATTACTTCTCTGACCACAACTAGAGAGCGTGTGCCTGTGACAAATCCTGAGGGTCTCTGCAAATTGTCATTCCATCTTTTTCCTATCAGCACTCATATAAAAACGATCAGTTATTCAATAAATATAGTAGGAGAATAGAAAGCAGGAGATGTATTTGCCAACAACAGATGGTTTTAAACTTTTTCATGTCATAAAAACCAGTATCTTAAAGCTGGAGAGTTGGCTTAGGGGTCAAGGGAACTTGTTACTCTTATAGAGGACCCAGCTTTGATTCCCAGCATGCAATGGAAGCTGTACCTCTACTTTCAGGGGAACCAATGGCCTCTTCTGGCTCTGTGAGCACCAGGAATGTATGTGGTACACAGACATGTAGGGAAACATTTTTAGATATAAAAATAAATCATAAAAATTAAAGCAAAGCTTATTTGGACAAGATCTAAAACTCATACAGCTCTGTGTGATGACTTTGAATATCCACAGAAACAGAGCAACTGTGAAGTAAAATCAGTATTTTCTGACTGACCCTTACAACTGGCACTATGAAGAATTCTAAAATACAATGGCTGATACAATAGAAAATGAGAGCCATCAAGACCTTGTTAACCTCAACTTCAGTGCAAGAGATGGCAGAGGGACCAAGAGGAGACTGGGGACTTGGGACAGGAATAAAACAGGTGTTTTCTTACATCATACCACCACCTCTGGAAACTAACAGTAAAGCTCTGTGCTGTTTGCTGACTCCCTCTATTGTCACAGCTTTAACAGATCCTCACACCTTTAAATGCCTTTGAATGTTGCCAAAGGAACAGGCCTCAGTCTGAGCAAGTCTCAGAGTCCACCAATCTTCGGGAAATGTAGAAGAGAAACCTGTTACATGGAACCATACCCAGAAAATCCACAAAATTATGAGTGTGGAAAACTTTATGTGTCAAACTTCTTAGTTCCTCAAAGGAAAATATGGAGGGAAGGAATGCAGATAATAGCATAACGTATAGATTTTAAAGCATATTTTAAAAAAGACGATGTCAACATTTTTTAAACAGACATGCTTAAAACGTACCTAGGGATGAAAACTTGCATGGTAGCAAACAAGAAATGCTGGGAATGTAAAGAAATGCTGGGAAATGGTTTCTGAAAAAGATAAGGTAGTGAATGCATTGGAGATGGAGAAAAAACTGTCACTAAGGTGGGATATGAAAGGAATTATAAGATTATGATTTCAAAGCCCTTTTCCCTTCTTCCCTTCTTGCCCACATGGCAAACTGACAAGAGAACCCTTGTTTTCTGTTGGCATCAGCAGGAAGTTCAAAAAATGCAAGCCATTTTCAGACCCTCTAGGAAACCTATAGTGCTCTCTCCAGGACTTATTAGATGAGCAAGAAGTCTTTTCCTGGTCTCTTTGTGGATGGTGGAACTCATCAATTTCAACAGCTCTTCCAAATATCAGCTAGGGAGGCCTTGCTTAACTCTGTAGTCTGCCACAGTCAAACTTCTAGAGTGACCTTGGAAACATTGTTTTTGAAAGATTCCCCTTATAAATATGTCCTAAGTGAAACAGAACCAAGCTAAAGCAGAATAAAAAAAAAGTTAATGACAACACAGAAAAATCACAAGCAGTGTATAAAAATAAATAATTTAAGTTATTAACATTTTGAAATATTAAAGACACAAGTAAATTAACAAAATAGAACTATGTATGGGACATAGAACTTTGGGTTTAAGCTATGCCACATGGTTTCTAATCTCACTTTTTTGCTCCTGTCTTTTGGCTATTTTCTTCCATTTCTATACTGTTGAATAGGAGTCAATCAAGGAACATCTACATTACCAAATGTAGTCCACTCCCAATACTAAGAGAATCCCTTAAGTTTTTTTTTTCTTGATTCAGATACAGTAATTGGCATGGATATAACCCAAGGAAAATGGTTAATGTCTCTCAATGAATCTAGAATAAATTTTATGACTCTAATGTTATGTCCTTGACTTATGTTTTCTTTACAAAGTCACGTGTTAGTCAGCAGTTGTGGTGAAAATGCTAACATGCCCTGGTAGCTCCACAGTTTGCAACAGAGACATTTAGTTCCTATTTTGGGTTTTGAGGTCAGCTTCGGACTTACTTGAGGCTAAATTCAGCTTTTTCTGTGTGTTTTGTTATTTCAGGATCCAAGTTGAAGAAGAAATTCCTATCTGAGGTATGCTACATCCTGGAACAGGAGAACTAGAAGACTCTCAGAAACTTGTGGTGTGAGAAGGTAAGCATATTCTTTCAATAAACAAGGGCAGAAGAGTAAATGTTACACAACAATAGTATCTAGCAAATGTTGTATTAATATGTTACCACTAGTAGGCATTGATAAACACTATTGGTTATGCTAATATATTTTTAATTATATGCACTAATTATGCTGTTGAAGAAGAAATGTATAATTTGCTTGTATCTTATATTCAGGAATTTGATTGAGGTCTCATTCACTCTTATTACTTCTAAGTTTTCATTCTTTTTTTTGTGTACTCACCATCTAAAGCGTCACACTATATTTCAGACCCACCATGTAGATTTAAGTAGGCCCATACTTAAATGTCTATATAAGCTCAACACAGTTGAACTAGTAAATTAAAAGGTCTGAAATAATGTATTGCTCTCAATTCTGATCTTTGGTGAGACTGGCATATAATTTTTTTGCTCTTATATTTGTGTAATTTGGGTGTTGTTTATGCTAGAATAAATAATGCTAACTTCTGCAACGCTGAAACCTGAAACTATAGTAGTTCATTTTAATAAAAGTTTCTCAGCTCCAGCAAAGCCTAATCTGATTTTCCTCATCTCCTGGCAACAATCCATATGCTTATTTTTCTGTCATTTTCTGAGGCCTTGACTCTTTCCTACATCTATCTGTCATGTTCCTAGGGGCAGGAAAGAATGTGTTACAGACGACAAGGGAAGGATCAAAGATTGAGGCTTGAAATCGGTACTGTTTATTATAATCACTCATCCTACACAAGCAAAAATTGAGTCATGTAAGCACACTCGGAAGAAATTACAATGAATTGTGCAGATTGCCTAAGTAGATTGCTTCCCTCCCATGTGCAAGGTTCTGGAACCAAGTCCCAGCCTGAAAGTGAAAAATTGGAATCAGCTTTTATATAAATGTTTGATAAATCTTTCTGCTAAGGCCACTTGAGCCAGATTAGGACTTTTTTATAAATTTTATTTAAATTAGAAATGATCTTATTTTACATATCAATCCCAGTTCCCTCTCCCTCCCATCCTTCCATGCCCCCCACCAACTCCCCATCCTATCCCCCATCCACTCGCCAAGGAGGGTGAGGCCTTCCATGGAGGATCATCAAAGTCTGTCGAGTCATTTGGGGGAGGGCCTAGGCCCTCCCCCATATATCTAAACTAAGAGAGTATCCCTCCATGTGGAATGGGCTCCTGAAGTCCATTCGTGCACTAGGGATAAATGCTGGTTTCACTGCCAGAGGCCCTGTAAACAGTCCAGGCTTCCTAACTGACACCCATGTTCAAGGGGCTGTCAGATTGTGAGCTGTTTCGGTGGGTTTCCCCAAGGTGGTCTTGGCCCCTTTGTTTGTCACTCTTTCCTCTCTACAGTTGGATTCCAGTTCAGTTCAGTGCTTAGCTGTGGGTGTCTGCTTTAGCTTCCATCAGCTACTAGATGCAGGCTCTAGGATGGCATTTAAGGTAGTCATCCTTCTCATTATAGGGAAGGGCATTTAAGGTATCCTCTCCACTATTGCTTAGATTTTTAATTGGGGTCATCCTTGGGGATCTCTGGACATTTCCCTAGCACCAGATTTCTCTTTAAAACTATAATGGCTCCCTCTATCAAGGAATCTCTTTTCTTGCTCTCTGCTATTCATCCCTTGACTCAATCTTCCCTCATATTCTCTTCCTCCCTCCTCTTTTCCCCTTGCCAAGTTGCACTGGCTTTACATCTAACTACCTAGCTTGTTCTTTTTTAACTATGGATGTGAACAAGAGCAGAGAACAGTAGCATGCCTGACTGCTATCCTGCCTTGAAAATCTCCTCCACCAAATACTAATATTAGTCCATTACATTTAAATTCAAACTTAACACAAATTCTCAGGACAATGACAGAATGAAGATAGACTCAGAAAAAATTCCTAGCCTAGTTGCTAATAGAGTCCTTGTTTCTCTCTGAAACCTTTAAACTGAGGATCCACTGTCCTCATTTCTCTAAGCCCTTATAAAGGCCATCCAGATTCATCCATTGAGCTCTGCTTACAGTATGGTAGGGCTTTTCTATCCCAAAGTTCCAAACTCTTCCATTGCTTTCCTGCATATCAGTTCTGAGAGCCTAAGAACTACATGATCACATCATGACCCTACCTCTTGCTACAAATTTTCTTAATTATCTTTCTCATTGCTGTGATAAAATACCTGACCAAAAACAACTCAATGGGAGGCAAGGTTTATTATGAGTTATGGTATGAGGGGATACAAAATTCACTATAGTGGAGAAGGTGTTGTGGCAGGAGTATGCAGCAGCTGCTTGTGATGTATCCACAGTCAAGAAGTGGAGTGTGAACATGAAGCTAGCCTGGGCTATAATACCCCAAGGTCTGCCCTCAGTGACTCACTTCCTCCAGCAAGGTTCCACCTCCTAAAGGCTCCACAGCCTTCCAGACAGTTCCACCAGCTGAAGACCAAGTGTTGAAGCACATAAGACTATGGAGGCATTTCACATTTAAACCATAAAGTCAATTAGCTGACTAGGCATTTTGCATGTGAACATCCAGTTGTTTCAATGACATTTATTGAAAAATTTCCCTTTCCCAAATTTATTGCTTTTGTTGATTTGCCAAAGATCAATTGATTTTATTTATGTCTCTATTTCTGTACCCTTTACTCCATCCCATTGGTCTATTTGTTCTTTTGCCAATATGATTTCAATTATTATAGCTTTCTACTCTGTCTTAAAGTAGAATGATTCTACTAACTTCTATCTTCAACACTGAGTTGGCATCTTTATGTCTTTCTTTTCCCCCCTCATATAAATTTCATAATCAGTTTGTTGATCTCCACAAAATAACTTGATAGAATTCTGACTGGGACTCTGTGTTGCTGAGTCTCACTATCCAGGGACGTGGGTTACCTTCCTATTTACCTAGCTCTTTATTTCTTTCATCAGAATTTTATAAGCATTGTGATAAACACATAATAGAGTATTTAACTTGGAGAGAAGATTATAAAAGCTTATGTGTATCTTTGCTGATTTATGGCCCCTCTCATTTATTGCTGTGATATGGGAAAGTGATTGATTCTTACATTTATTGCACATGCTAGAACTCTGTTGCAAGCACTTACTAGTTATTCTACTTTTTGTTGGTTTTCAGATTCTCTACATATATATATATATATATATATATATATATATATATATATTTCTTCATTACCAATCTCCACACCATTTATTTTAACCCCATTTTGCTTATTTCTTTACCTCCAGGAAGAGTTCAAAATGGCAATTACTATCTTCCATCCCTTAAGCAGAATCATACAACTGTGATTTGTATTGTTTCTGTTGTGGCCTGATAGTAATTTTTGTTGCTTCATTAGGAAACTTTATTTTCTGACTTCAAGAGTTTAAGTTTTACTTTTATCTCATAGTTATATTAAACCATATTTAAGCTTGTTATGAGCATCAGTGTTCATTCTAATTCTTTGGCATTGCAGAAGTATAAATCGTGATCTCCGGCTTCAGTTTCTGGTCATGATTTCCCTGCTCCCACTGTCTTTCCTATCTTGACACTCTCCAGCTGTGCCAGGGTCAAGCTGAAACTTCAGGCCTCAGTTTGAGTACCAATGTTCTCTCCATGCTTCATGAGCTCTTAGATTTCGTCTTCTCTTTGCCCTGAGAAACTGTTAAGGGAGAGGATGAACTTCCTCCTTGAATCCTGGGCTCAGCAGTTGTGCCTGATGTTAGTAATGCTGCCCTATTACAGACTGTCTGCACTTGGGCTGGGTGAGAGGCTCTGCTCTTTTTTGCTCTCTGTAGGTGGTAATCAGAAGAGCTACCAAATGACACAGTTGTTGGCAGCCCAGCTTGTCTTCACCCTGTCACACCCTGGGCCACAAAGCTTTCTAGGCGATTGCACTTGTTGACAGAGGGGTGATGAGCACAGGCCACAGTGGCCAGACATCCCTGCAGTAGGATAGCCTGCTCATTATTAGGTTCTCACTCAGCAACTTTAACCCCAGGGGTGGGACAGGAGGCAAAAGGCTTTCAAGAAAACCCACATGCTACTATGAATGGGTACCAAGTCTTTGAGGCTTTCCAGAGGGAAGCAGAGAGCTGTAGAGCCTTCCTTCCTCTCTTAGTGTTCAGGTCACTGCTCTGAAATGTGTCTGGCCAGCTGGTCAAAGAAACAGGTGCCAGGCTTACAGCAAAATATTAAATCATGTGTGGTTTGCTTTTCCAAGCTATTGGGTCGCTCCCTTCTACACTTTTATCCCAAGGAAGAAAAAACAGAAATTAGGAAGTCATTATCCAGAATATACACATAACATCCTCTATGATAGACCCTCTACAACTCCATATAACCTAGGTGTATGACTCCTACAACTTTAAATTTCAGATTTTAGTTCACAGTGATTCTAGTTTTCAAAAATTTTCTAGTTATCACTAGCCACTCCAATACTCATGGTAATTTCCTTTAGTCAGCAAATGGATTTCACAATACATTTCTTCATTCACTTACCATATACTGTTCTGTCCTCACTATCATCTGCCAGTCACTAGACAAGGTGTGAAGTATATAAGAATAGAAATCCTGGACAAGATCCCTGCCTCTGGAGAGTTGTTATTTTAATGGAAGAAACAGAGCAGAGTTAGCAGCACAAATAAAATAAGTTCAAATTGCCATAGGTGCTTTGAGGGAATTGAGCCTGAGCCAACGGAGATCTGTTTCTCATCACATTAGAGTGATCCGTATTTTCACCTTCCTCATTTCGGTGCAAAAGCCCCCAAAACTGTAACTTTGATTCATTTATCTTGCTCTCTCTAGTGCTTAGGAGAGAGTCTAACCTGTGAGGGTGCAGGGCAGAAGGAAGGTGGTAAGGAATACTCACATTGATCCAGGACTCGGTGGATGATAAGAGCTTATTTTACACAGAATACAGAAAGTCCCAAGACAATCTACACTGCACCTTCTTGGAGACATTTTGTGTTTCATATTCATGTTCCAGGCTTTTATCTGACACAGAGTCAATCCAGAAGCAAGTGTGAGTTTTATGGAGAAACAAAGACCCTACTTTTCCTGGTCCCTTCTGGTGAGACACAGAGAAGCACGGAAGACTGGGGCTACAAGGGTTAAGCCGTGCTGAGAATGTCTATGCATCCTGGGAAGCATTGGTGATAATTAAGTTCCCTGTTCTCAGGTTTCTTGTCACCTTCCTTTTAGCTGCTGGAACAGGAACAGCATGTTTCAGTCTTTGCTGCCCAAGGACTAAATGAGCAGCTGTGTTTTGTCCCTGTCCCTTCCCCCTGGACCTTTGCCTGGTTCTCAAATGCTTCCTTGAACGTCCTGTCACTTTGGAACGTCCCCAAAAAAACACTGGCTGGAACAGTGCTGGTATCTCTAGGCAGGTCCCATGACCACCACAGGTGACACACATATCCTTCATGGTTGTGTAGCTTCTGGTGGCTGAGAGGCACATACGGTGGGAGAGATGTGGGTGAGTAAAGCTTCGGAAAACTAGAAAAACTGTACAGTTTGTGGGGAACTGAGATGTGAGTAATTATCACCTCCAAATGACTGGCTGCACAATAAAGAGGCAGAAGCCCCAGAGGTCGAAATCAATAAGTAAGAGGTGTAGCTGGCACAAGGCCGAGCAGTCAGGTCACCAGCCCTGGACGCAGGTGTCCTGCCTCTACTCCTCTGCCCAATGGCACCTTTTCTCTACAAATCCTGCAGCACTGACTGTGCAAGTCCTTGTTAGAAACTGAGAACCACAAGAACATTTAGGTAATGGTGAAGCAATTGTTATGGGCCATGTGTCAAATATATGGACATTATTATAAAAAAGAATGTGTGACCTCTCTCTGAGGAAAGGAAAACAAACTAACACCCCTGTCTTGGGAATAGGAAGAAACTGTAGAAATTTGAAGCTACAGCCTTAGTATTCAATAAAAGAGAAAAATCCTTATGAAAGGGAACATGATGTATTGAGTTGAATCCTTAGTTGATAGAAGGGCTGGTATTAAAAGCCAAGTCCCCTGACTGCCAGGCTGGCATGCATTCCACTGTGTCCCACCGGCTCTGTTTAGTTACAAGGAGGGACTAAGTGCAGGCAACCCAGAGCTTAGGCTTTGTGCTCAATGGGGATACCAAGAAGGAAGGGATGATAAAGTATAAAATCAATGCAGGTCCAGGGAGGAGGGGCATCTCAAACAAAGACTCATAGGACAGTAGTTTCATGCACGTGTGCAGCGTGTGTGTGTGTGTGTGTGTGTGTGTGTGTGTGTGTGTGTGTGTGTGTGTGTGTGTGTGTGTGTGTGTGCATGTGAAAGGATTGAAGGAGGGAGGTAAGGAAAGAAGGCTGAAGCAAGAACATGAAATAAACCAGGTAACTTTAGCATCCAATAAGGAGACCTGAAACACACATTGAATGTAGGTGCTTCATGAGAAGAGAGGAGAAATCACACAGAATAAGCTGTGATGTTCACAACACACACCTGAGCGCCTCATGTATACCAGCACTAGAGACAGGCAGATGAACAAGGAGCATGATAATGACTTTCCCACGTTGTCACTAGAATTTAGATTCTAAAAAAAACAGGTAGGGTTTGGAAAATGTACCAACAGAAAACAAAAACCCTGAGGAACTTTTTCTGATCTTTTTTGGAGATGACAGAAGGACATGATGAACACGTAAGTGATTTTTAAAACAATTAAGACTATACTATACAATCTATACCGGCAGACTGTGATGTCTGAATGATGTTCACTGATATTGAGAGTGGGTTATGGGTCCTTCTCACCAAAATAGGCTACCACCCTCAGCTAGTGCAATTCAGACAGTATTTGTTGAAATTAACAGGTCTATTTCTCATTTTTTCCTATTTTCTCCCATTATAGTCGTATTTAAAAATACACAAAAGTAATGATCTAGAAGATAAAGTCCATTGTACTGGTTTGAGTAAGAATGCCCTCCCTCATAACCCATATGTTTGAATGTTTGATTCCCAGTTGGTAGAAATGTTTAAGAAGGATTAGGAAGTGTAAACTTGCTGGAGGAGGTATGTCACCAGGGTTCAGCTTTGAGGGGTCAAAAGCCTGTGCCAGGCCCAGTCTCACCCTCTCTGCCTGCTGTCTGTGGATCAGGCAGCAAGCAAACTATTAGCTACTGCTCCAGCGCCATTCCTGCCTGAATGGTGCCAAGATCTCTTCCATGTTGGGCACGATTCACCCTCTAAAACTGTAAGCAAGTTCCCACTTAAATGCTTTTTATAAGTTGCTTTGGTTGCTCTGACTCTTTACAGCAATAGAAAACAATCTAAGACACCCATGTATTCAAATATTTCATTTTTATTTCAGCCTATTTTCTATTTCATTCATTGCTCATATGTAAATGCTGGAGTAGTCTATTATAAAATTCACATGTATGTTTTTTGAGACATGCCCAAAATGTTTTACAAATAAAATAAGGGTATTACTTCAAAAGTATTTGAATGCACTCCTATTAGCAGTCAAAAAGCATTCTTAAGAACAGCAACAAGAATGATGAAATTGATAACCAATTAATACTTCTTTCTTCCACACATAGTACAAATGGCCTTTCTGTAGTGGGAGGCCATAGACCCAGATAGTACACTTTTCCTGATATGCCCTCAGATATATGGAAGACCTGAGCCAGTAGACCACAAATCAGATGCTTAGATGCTTAATTCCATGTGCCAAAAAAAAAAAAAAACTTTTTAAAAACAAGCACTACCCTTGCCAATACCCTTTTTAAAATCTAAGTTTATATAACGTTCATATTAAACAAGTGCAAGTGCGTGTGTGTGTTTGTGTGTGTGTGTGTGTGTGTGTGTGTGTGTGTGTGTGTGTGTTGTATGTCTGTGTGTGTGTGTGTGTCTGTGTGTCCTTTAGGGAAGTCATTATATCATTAGAACCTGCTTTATTGTCATTAAAATAAGGGGGCTGAAGGTATCTATACCTCATAGTCTTCCTAGTATTTACATTTTACAAGCTATTTTTATAAATAAGTTATAAATTTCTATAAACAAGTTATAAGTGATTTATAAAATATTATAAATTTCTCATACCACACACTGTATCCAATATATTATTTATATTATGTCTCTTTTTACTGTGGTAACATTCCATATGTGGCATGATGTTATACAAGTCTTTATTCCAATCATCAACATTTATTGAAGACCTCTGCCTGGTCAGATGTCACCAAATGCTACCAGGAAGGAACGTGAGCGAGCCCACATTGTGTGGATTCCATTCATAACTATGTGGCAATCTCAGATCACACATAGACTTCTGGTGTCTAATCATGTCTTTGGCCTTCTGTTACACTGTCCACTTAGGAGGAGTTGCCTTGGTCCCTGGGGGCTGGAAGACAGGTCAGTTGGCTGGAAGGAGCCTTGTAGCACTTACAGTAATGGACCTGAGGGAAGATTCCTCTTGGGAAAGTGATAGCACCTTGCACGATGGTGTTCAGGCTCTGACATGCTACAGATTAGCGGGCACGCCTCTGGAACCAGGCATGTGATGAGCCCTTCCATCCGTGTCCTGGAGCTCTGAAATTCTTCTCATGCAATATAAAGCATTTCAACCCAGTTAGAACCTATCTCATTTTTTTAAAATGGTTCAAGTATAACACATGAAAATGTGTGGTGGCGACTATAATTCAATTACTTCTGAATGCTGTGATTTCTTTTTTTTTTTTCTGTTGGATACAGCTTAGAGCATAGAGTTTACAGAGACTGGAAGCTGTGATCCATGTAAGGCAACCACACAAGATTCTAGGATACAGTGGTTTTTTTTTTTTTTTTTTTTAAAGTGGCCTTTGGTGTCATATAGATGTGTCTTTGATTCTCATCTCCATCATTCATTGATCACTTGACCAAAGAAGGGCTTTTTTCTCAGAAAATTAAAATGAATCCCAGTAAGTTGACATGAGAATTAACTAAATTAACACATGCACATTACTCAAAGAACATGCGGTACCTATGAGCATGACGAATATAGAATTATTCATTATCATTACTGGTAATATTTTTAGATTGGTTAAGCAAAACAGCCCTCCTCTCCTGAGTCTGCCAATGGCATATATCTTTAAAAAGTTGTTCACATAATTGAACCACAAAGCAAACAGTTGGGTGCCAGATGCCTATGGCTTTCCCTGTTCACTTCTGAGTATGTAAGCAAAGGCCACATTACTTACTGCCAAGTAGGCCACGGAGGTGATAAACTTAAGGTACAGATGTCACACAATATGCCTGAGGTATGACACAATTGGCACCACACATCATGAGATAACTCCTTCCTACTAAAGACATAACGTAAATTTTCCATAGGATTACTAGAAAATCTTCTGGACCCAAAGTTTAAATACATGTGCAGACTTGAAATTATTATGGAAACTTTTTCAGAATAAGTGGCTGTCTTATCTGTGACCTAGATATCCTCTCAGTAGTCAATAACTCATGTCTGAAATATTTTTTGTTGTTTGCCTTCATATAGGTCAAACAAAATTTTAATTAAAAGAGTTGAGGATAGAGAGCTGGGAGTGGGAGCACACCCCTCTAATCACAGCACTCAGGAGGCAGAGGCAGGTGGATCTCTGAAGTCAGTCTGATTTCCATAGTGAATTCCAAGACAGCCAGGGATATGTAGAGAGAAACTATATCAAAAAAGAAAAAGAAGAAAGGAACAAAGGAAGGAAGGAACAAAAGAAGGAAGGAAGGAAAGAGAGAAAGAAGGAAGGAAGGAAGGCGGAAAAGTTAAGAATACCTTGGTGAGATGGCTCAGTAGGTAAAGATGCTTACTGTCAAGCCTGATAACCCAAGTTCGAGTCCCAAGACCCATAGGAAAGAACTGATTCCTGAAAATTGTTCTCTGACCTCCTTAACATGTGCCATGCCATAAATAAATCAATGAAATGAAGCTTTATAAGAAACATTTTTTAAGTTAAGGGAAATTATCAAATATCTCTAATAGACAATTTATCTGCCATTCATTGTTAACTATTCCTCTACACTATCTCATCAGAGCTCATGGGGTAAGTAAAGTTGATCATGGAATACTATGGAACCTATGTCATCAGAGTACTAGAAATATTTTATGGAAGAAAAAAGGAGTTCAAAGTTCTTTGATTTCTGTAAACCATACATATTGGAGAAAAGTTATAGCCAGAATAAGGGTTTAATGTTATCCCACCAGATTTTTACTTGGGGAAAAGAGGCAAAGATGCTCATGGTAAACAAGTCAAAGAACAAATCACATCATTTCTATCACTTTCTAACAAAATCTTCTGGTAGTAGTTTTGCCAATGGAGTTCATAGAAGATATACAGCAAATGGTCAAACTATGTGGCACACAAGCCTAAGAATAAGGCTGTTTGGAGGTGAGGTGGCTACCTGGGGATCTCTGGGCTTCTAAGCCTTAATGTCAACATAAGCAATTGAGTGCTAAGACTTGAGCACACATACAGCCTCTCAGAAGTACTCAAATGGCAGTCAGGGATATAAATTAATATTAGACCAATTTACTCTGGATCTATATGTAACTCCAGAAACAATAAGCTGTGTTTGGGGTGAGTGCATTAAAACATATAAAATATATGAGCAGCGAAAAGCCACAAGCCGGAAGCATCTTCAAAAGAAACCCAACATTAGATATACTTCAATGACTAACAGGTTTGATGAAAAGTCCAGTGTGTGGATTCTCTAGCTAGGATATCTACTACCTTTGAGATCTTGCACAAATTACCTTAGGTCGCTAATCATTAGGTTTCTCCTCATTGTATAGGCATCAGCTGCTCAAGAAACATGAAGAGAACTCTGACAACACATGCACAGTGGTTAGCACAGCACCCAAAGTCCCTAAAGTCTCACTTTGACACTCTGAACACCATCCCATGGGACTTAAGAGTTCAGCAGACGTTGGAGGAGGAGGCAAGCAAAAGCACAGTCACTGACCCTGGCCCCCTTACCCCAGCCAAGAAATTAAGACACAGTGCTGGTTACTGCCAGGTCCTCGCATGGCTCTAAGGATGTGGACCTGACTTGGGGATGAAAGGGAATGAAGAAAAGGCAAACACATAGTCACATGGACTGCACTTTCTGGCAAAGAGACAGCAGAACACTGGAAGCTCAACGAATTTATTGTATACAGTTGAGCAGAGATGTAAGGTCATTGAATGAAGACAGACAAGGAAGAGAGCTTTATGGTATGTAGCTGCATCAAAGTGGCAGGTTTAGCTAATCACAGTAAGAATAGTCTTCAGGCTGTTAAAATATCAGGCAAGAGAAAACCACAGTAGACATTTTCTGCACATGGTATCAACATTTTCCCTCAGACCAAAGGCTTTGACGTCCCTCATAGCCTCTCCTGGGGAAGGCTTTGACACTTTCCTATGGGTCTGAGGTTTTGGATTCTTGACATGGTTGTGTCCTGTCAACAATAGTATCAACAATACAGGACTTCAAACGCGCATGGCTTCCTCCACAACCTGAAGTTACTCTTTTGGGTGGGACTCTATTTCCCTGTTCTTTGATATCCAGTTCTAGACTTAGAAGCATATGAGCAATCTAAATGAACAAGAATAAATTGTTTGCATCCAAACAGACTCCATAAAACTAGTTTCAAAACCAAAGCCACACAGGTTTTGTGCCTTGTGGCCTGGGGGTCCCTGTCTCAGAGGGTAGTGTCTGCTCTCTGACTTGAAGAACTCCTTGGCTCTCCACTTATTTAAACAGATGCTGTCTGACAACCCTTCTGCCTCCATTGGCTTTAAATCCTGAAGCTATTCAAGTTCAGAGGCCCCACTGTGGCACCCAATCAGAATCCTTGGCAGCCTAAGCAGCTACCTGAGGTCTGGGTTGGAACAGGCTGTGACCCAATTTCTGCCCCATGAGAGAAAAGTAGACAAACAGGTTTTTGGAATTTCCTGTTCTCTCTGTCCATAGTGTGTTTTAATCTGTTCTTTGAACATTGGGTCTCCTTCTGTGGAACCACCCAGCAAACTCCCATTTCCTTCAAATTTGTGCAGAGTCACCTCAGGTCACCTTTGGTCACCTGTCCTTCTAGTCCCAGCTGTTGAGCGGCCAGACAGAGTCTTCTCACCTCTCACAGCAAAAGTGCAGAGAAGAGGTTTAGTTAGTAGAGAACATGTAGCATCAGGTTTGACACATGCTCCTGTGTTCAGTCTTCACATTTGGTTACTTATTCAAACCAAATTTAGTCCTTGTCTTCATTTTTGCCAGCCTAAGCAGAAACTCAAGAACAAATGCCACTGAAGATCGCATCTCTACCACTCCTCTCCCTCAATGAGTCTTCAGAGAAATACCTCTGGCCTTTAATTCACTCTACATACTTCAGAGACGCAAATCCATTCAGCCTGACTAAATTGCTGTAACCTAGGTACTCACTAGAGGTCAAGGTTGGTGGCATGGAGTCTCAGACTGAGCATCTCTTAATGCCTCCATTCCCTCCCATGCAACTGTAGTGTACAGGAGAGAAGCATAAGTCCCACAATGCATAGTCTCACAGAGCCCTGTCTTCTGTCTGGTGGCCTCTGCTGTTCTGCTGCTGATATCTTTACTGTCTCCTCGCTGGCTTGACTACCTGTGTAAACTCACTTTCCAGGGAGGAGAGAGTTCTCAGTACCACTTGCATTTCCTGATGTACATGTAGCTTCCTGAAAGTGAAGAGCCCTGTCTACTCCTTGATCATTTTCTTGGAATAGTTGATAACACATAGGGAAGATAAAACAGATTATCTTGGTCAACTACCTTGCAGTCCTTACATATAAACCCAGTGTATACTGCTTTCAGATCCTATTCTACTGAAAATACAGGAATAACAAATATCCTGGTGCATATATCCATTGAGCAGTTAGTGATGAACATTTTAAGGTAAGTTTTTAGACGTAAAATGATCAGGGCAGAGGATATCCACAAATAACATATTTAATAAATATTAATAAAAACAACTAGACATGGTTGCCTAGCTTCCTGAATCCCTATCAGAACCTGACACCATTTTTAAACCTTATCAAATTGATAGGCATTCCCAAAACCTTGCTTTCATTTTTATTGTTTTGGATTTCAGTAAGGCTAACAGTTGTCCCCAGGTATTAGCTATTTTGCCTAATTCTCTTACTGACATAAAACATTTCTACTGTACTGAAGCTCATGACTAAGCACTAATCCCTATGGAATAAATGAACCCTCTAAAGCCCCCAAAATTAGGCAAATTTTCATACTCTGCTAACAGAAGAAAATCAAAGTATCAAGTATTCACATCTTGAGATGAAAAGATGGTTCATAGGATAAGGGTGCCTGCCACCAAGTCTGACAACCTGAGACAGATCCTCAGGACCTACTTGGTGGAAGAAGAAAACCAACTCCCACAATTTGTTCTGACTTACACACGCACACACACACACACACACACACACACACACACACACACACACACACACACACACACACACACCCTACACCTACACCCACTGATGGACAGCAGTAATGAGATGAGGACCTGCCAATCTCAAGGAAGACTGCCAGTCATGGAGGAGTCCTCACCTGGCATCCTTTTACCTTCTCAGGATTAGAAGGGGAAAGTTCTGAATTGTAAGTGTTGATCAAAACCTTCTACAACCACCTAGTGAGACTGGTGCTTAGAGTAAGAGGTGCAAGTAGTGTGTTTCTCTGACAGCTATCTTTCCTGCATACATAAACTTTGGACAATGTTCTCAATGCTTTTCATAGTATAGAAGCCTTGAATATGTGTTTGAACCCACAGACAAACTTCCAGATAAGGTGTAAAATGTACAAAACAGAATGGAGTATAAAAGTATCCAACTGTGTTAAAATGTACTACATTATATACTTATATTTATTTACATAAAATACACTCAAAATATCTTAAGATAAATGTGAGACAAATATTCATATATATTGTTTTATATTTGTGTGTGTGCTTAAGTATATGTATGTGTGACACTTAAATGTGGTAGATGTGGAGGCCAGATGAGGTGTCAGATCCTCTGGAACTGAGTTTCAGACATTTGTGAGCCTCCATGTGGGTGCTGGGGACCAAACCTGGGTTTTCTGAAAGAGCAGCCAGTGATTTTGATAGATGGGTCATCTCTCCAGACCCACATATTCTTTTTTTTAAAACTTATCAACTAATAAGACTAATAAGAATCTCATAAATTTAGGCACAGTCAGGTGCATTCAGGGCGGTATGGCCATCCACAAGTCTCATAAATTTAGAATTAGTTCTGAAGGTACATGATATTAGCAATAGTCATGAGACAACACCACAGGTAAAAACTAATACTGATGTCCTTTGTTGTCATAATTCATCATTTTTAAAATGCTAAGTTTTGGTTGAAAGTGTTAGAAGTTGCGGAAAGTAAGATATAATTTTTACCATTTTCATTGTGGGTATTCAGAGCTCTGGGAGTAGATTAAGAACTTGTGTATAAGAGATGGAGAATATTAATTGAGGGAGAATCGTGCTTCAAGGCTTCCTTTTACAAGCCCCATAACACACACACACTATAAAGAAATTTTATATTTTTATAGAGTCCCATTTTAACTATGGTTTCATATACACCCACATGCTACTGATTTCTTGGTAGACAGACAGAAGAGTAGGGATGAAATAGACATCAACAAGCTGCTTATCCACAAAATCAACTGTGTCATTGGAGCCTACAAGCCTGTGGTTAGTACAAGGACTGTGGAACAGGCCAGCCAAGCAAGCCTGAAGAAATGCATAAACCGGTCCTGGTGCTTGCTTTCCCAATCAGGAACCATACAATTACTTGCCATGTCTCCTTTGAGAATTTTAGAAGATAAAACAGGCTTCAACCCTTCTTCCCTTTGAATCTTATTTTGCTGTAAAGAATGAGGGATCTATTTATTTTGCAAATGGATGATCATCTGTCAGTGCTTTCCATGTTATTGTTACTCTTATACTGAATTCTTACACATTATTTGTTTTTGCATTCCCTAACCAGTTCGCTAACTTCTTTATTCCACAAAGCTTAGTTACTTGATTTTATAACTCATACAAAGTTGGATTCCTATGCATTACATGGGAGTAGAAAAATCACATCTTGTAATTCCAGTCTAAAGAATGGAGGGAAGGAGCGGTTCTAATATGACATCCTTTTGGCTTTGTGCAACTCAACATCTTCAAAGACTTTGTCCTTCCACATTGGATAGAATCCCTTCTGGCTTCCTTGGAGTGCCTCTTCATTCCCTGGACATTTCTTACCTTACGTACTTTGATCATCAAAAGACATCTGGTTCTAAATCTTATGACTATGCAGCTAGTTCCCTCAGTAGAATAGGGTCTAGTTATGACCACATAAAAGTGAGTACAGATTTTATCTATACTTCTAAGAAAATATTATTGTCAGAAACCATGCTTTTAATGTACTCAAAGTAGTTGAAATAATGGAAATCTCATCTTTGAGAATATTCACTCCCCTAGACCCTTTTTGTCACCCCTGCCATTATTTTACTACCTCATACTATTTCTAATGTTACCTTAAATGCCACTTGGTCAGAGAGTAAACAGGTATCATCTTATAGATGCACAATAATTCTGATTATATAAATTGCTTTTTAATTATTATGTTGCTGTCTTTCTCCATAGTCTAGGTTCCAAGGTGACAGTGATCATGTTTGCTTTAATGCCCTCAGTGCCTAATTCAGAACCTAACACATAGTATGACTTCTGCAAATTTTGTAACAAAATATTAGTTCTTATGATCTTCAACAGTGGGACAGCATTACAGCAAGTTATAAGCCTGTTTTGAGGTCAGAATTCCTGTGTACAACTCTGTCTGTACCTTTTCTTAGCTGTAAGATCTTAGGCATTACTAAGCTTGTCAGCACCTCATTTTACGGATATGTCAAGTGAGGACAACAGCATGTGTGAATGAAGACTTTCTAAAGACAAATCATGTAGTGTAGCCAAGTCAGCTACTGTCATCATGATCATAATTGGGGAGGAGGCTGTTTGAAGGAAAATAAAGGTAAGGCATGGAAAACTTAAAAATATCTCACTTCACATCAAGTCCTTTTCTGGATTTTTTTTTCAGCTGAGGGTAATACAAAGAAAACCTCCCAAACAGAAAGATTATTTAAGTAAGTCATGATTGACACAGATTCCTGTGAGCATGAACTTTCCAGTAGGTAAGATGAGCTAGGCATATATTCCTCCCTACAAACTCATATTGGGTTTTGTTTTGGTTTTGTTTTGGTTTTTTGTTTTTTTGAGACAGCGTTTCTCTGTGTAACAACCCTAGTTGTTCTGAAACTCGATTTGTAGACCCGGCTAACCTCGAACTCACAGAACTCCACCTGCCTCTGCCTCTCAAGTACTGGGGATTAAGGGCATGAGGCACCATACATGGTTCAAACTCATTCTTTTAACAAAAAAAAAAAAAAAAAAAAAAAAAAAAGGAAAGGAAAGACTTTCTATTGAAAAGAGTTACCTGGTCACAAAAGAACTTCTAATGATGCCAGCAAATTTTCTAACAAAGGAAGTCATTTTTGGTGGCATCCTAACTACGGTGTACAGGAGAATCTAGGGGACAATGACTAGCAGAAGCCTTGCAGTCACATCCACAGCGTTGGCTAGCAATGTCAATCATATGCTTTGAAATCCATACTGAATGGTAAGTACTAAGTTCATCTATATCAACAAGGTCACATCTTTCTACTTAAGTCTAATCATAGTTGAGCACTTGCTGTTTAACCTCATGAAGAGTTCCTCCCTTGACCTATGAGCCAATTTGGTGAAACAGGAATATTTCTATAGGAGAGAAAAAAGAAACACAGCGCCATCAAGTCTTTAATGCTTAAAAAAAAAAAAACAGCAATATATGACCATTAGAATAAATTATTCATGGGAATATATACATATATAATTTTGAAACAAGTAAGTCCCTTAATTTGTTCCTTTCCATTACATCAATATCTCTCAACATGTACAAGTTTAAAACCCCATACTCCATGTCCAAGAGGTCTACCTCTCTATGACAAAATGTTAACACATGCCCAATCTCATGCAGGTCTTGTGAAAATAACCACAGTTGCAATAAGGTAGTGAATACAGTGGTTACATCATGTCCAGACAGTATCTTTTTGCTACACACCACCCCATCCTCTGACTCTTGTATTCTTTCTGCTCCCTTTTCCATGATATTACCTGTGTGGTTACCACAGGCTTGTTACCATTCAAAAGGTAGTTGTCATTCAATGTTTGAATGTTTAGACACTCTAGAATGGAATTGTTTGAAAGGATTAGAAGGATTAGGAGTGTGTCCTTGTTGGAGGAAATGTGTCACTGAGAGTGGGTAGGCTTTGAAGTTTCAAAAGCACACATGAGACTAGGCTCGCTCTCTCTCTCTCTCTCTCTCTCTCTCTCTCTTTCCCTCTCTCTCTAATTCTCTCTGCCTGCAGATCAGAATATAAAGGTCTCAGGTACTGTTTCTGCACCTTCCTACATGCTGCCATACTCCCTGCCCTGCCATGATAATAATAGGCTAAGCCTCTAAAAATGTAAGCAAGTTCCCAGTTAAATGCCTTCTTTTATAAGAGTTGCCTTGGTCATAATGTCTCTTTATAACACTAAAACAGTGACTAAGATATTCCCTTAGCCTTGAAGGGGACAACATAGCTGTTCCATTTAGAGGGGAATACTCTATCACTTATTTTCAACACCTTGGCCAATTAGTGGGTTTCTACATTAACTGCTCCTGCTACAGCAAGAAGCTTCTCTGATGAAGGCTGGACATAACACTAAATTATGGATGTAAAAATGAGTCTTTGAAAAGAATTTTGGCAACCTGACCATGCACCAAAACAATAAAAGTAGTTGCCCCACCTAAGGCATATGACCTCACTACCACTGGACTCTTCACCAGGTTTACAGAGTCAGGCATGTGTTCCCTCTGGGAGTGGAAGCAGAAAGCAGTTAGTTACTTACTTCATCAAGTTATCCTCACTACCAATGGTCTGCCACTCCTGGAGATACAGAATCAGAGTCTCTCTTAAGTCTACAAACCAGTTCTTTGATGGGAAAGAAAGGCTAACAGAAGGAAATGAGATGCCCAACTTTCCTGTTATCTTAGAGCTCTAAGAACACTTGAACGACTAGCCAGTATCAGTGAGGCCCTCAGATTGTTTCACTTAGGAAAACACAATTTTGTTTGTCTTTAGTTTTATTTGAACAACTTGCAAGTTCAATCGTTTCTTCATAAACCTATTTCTACATTTGGCACTGACTCCATGTAGGAGTGATTATAGCTCTGAAGGCAGGGCTTGAATTTTCTCTTTTGTCATTATGGTGTGATATTGTTAGCAATAAACAGTCTCATTTCTATTTCAGAGCGAAAATTTTCATGTCCAAAGCCAGATGTGGAGACTCAAACTTAAAATCCCAGGATTCAAGAGACTGGGGCAGACGAGTCACAAGTTTGAAGCCAGCAAGACTCTGTTTCAGATCAGAAACTAAGACAATAAAACAAAAAGAAAAAGAAAAAACTTTAGTCCAAAGTTAAACAAACAAACAAAAAAGGATGAGAAGAAGAAAGGGTAGAAGTGGTAGGCAAAAGAGAGCTAAGAACCAGGAAGAAGGGGGATGTGTTTGAGAAGAAAGCAGTGAAGAAAAATGAACAACAAATGCTGTTGAGAAAAAGAAGACGGATCTTCCAAGAAAGACAGGACCATGAGGCAGTAAAAGGACAAATCAGCAGTTACTGAGCATTCATTCCTGGTGGCTTCAAACAATACAATGAGAATGTTCTTTGGGTCCTTTATGTACAAAAGGGTTGTTGTAAGCTGGGATTTGGTATGAGAGAGAGAGAGAGAGAGAGAGAGAGAGAGAGAGGAGAGAGAGAGAGAGACCAGTACAACAGTACCTTAACGGTGGTGACAGCTGGGGCAAGAGATTTGATTGCTACCCCAGCACCCTGCACTCACTAAATGATTATGACTCCAGATACTGGAATCACTAAAAATACCTAGCTGTTTCTCTTCAAATTTGGGTTGTTTCCTTTCGCAATATGAACTATGATCCTGCCAATTTAAAAGTTTACAGCTCCAGCTGTTGGGGAGTTATGTAACAGCAAAAGTGATCAAAGGGCCTCAAGAATGGAAAATGCATGTACGCCCCGTCCCTTGCTTGTGTAACTGCTCAAATGGAATGGCGGTGTAAAATGCAATTGAAATATCCTCTGCCTATCCTCTTGGACTCTAACAGCTAACAGCTACCTCTCCAAGGAGGCAGGGTGGGGGGAGGGTGGTGGAAATATCACTGAAGAAAAAAGTGGCTTTTATTGAGAAATTTTGCTGGATTCAAAAGGTAGTTCAAAAACTCTCTCTCAATTTATCTATTATATATAATTCTTTCTAATCTAATATATGTTATATTAGACAGAAGTCTGGAAATGATGTAGTAATAAATTTTTGAAGTAAAGTTAGAGGATTAAGGTTGAGTTGGGGGAAGAATAGAGGAGAGCAATATAAGAGATACCAAAATAGAGGGAGACATTATAGGTTTAAAGAGAAATCAGGCACTAGGGAAATGTCTAGAGATCTACAAAGATGACACCAACTAACAATCTAAGCAACAGAGGAGAGGCTACCTTAAATGCACTCCCCGATAATGAAATTGATGACTAACTTATATGTCATCCTATAGCCTTCATCCAGCAGCTGGTGGAAGTAGAAGCAAACACAAACAGCTAAACACTGAATTGAACTGGAATCCAGTTGCAGAGAAGGAGTGATGAGAAAAGGGTCCAGATCAGGCTGGTGAAACCCACAGAAACAGCTGATCTGAACAAGGGAGAGCTCTTGGTCCCCAGACTGATAGCTGAGAAACCAGTATGGGACTGATCCAGACCCCAGGAATGTGGGTGTCAGTGAGGAGACCTCAGAAATCTATGGGGCCTCTTGTAGTAGATCAGTACTTATCCCTAGCATAGGAATGGACTTTGGGAGCCCATTCCACATAGAGGGGTACTCCCTGAGCCAAGATACATAGGGGTGGGCCTAGGCTCTATCCCAAAGGATATGACAGACTCCTGGGTAGCAGAAAGGGTATGGGATAGGTAGGGTGTTAGTTGGGGGACAGAGAAGGAGGGGAGGGAGAGGGAACTGGGATTGACATGTAAAACAATCTTGTTTCTAATTCAAATAAAAAATGGAGAAAACAAAAACAAAAACAAAAACAAAAACAAAAACAAAAACAAAAAATATCCAATATACCTTTTCTATAATGGCTCTGATTCTAAAAAAGAAGAAGGAAAGAAAAGTAATGAGAGGTAATTGAAGCCAGGTGACAGAAGTTGGTATAGCTAGAAGCCCCTGAAATTCCTTTAACAAAACTCCAGAATGTCCTCAGTATTTCATATGATGGCTGTCCTACCTATCTCTGGAAGTGTCAGCTATTGGTCTTTAGTAGCCCATGGCCTGAATCAAAATGCACAATGATGGAGGGAAGCATGAGGCCAACTGAACTGAAAATCATGTAACAAATGATATTCTTAAATCCAGGATACACTTGGTCAGTGAGCAGTTCAAGGTAGATTCAGGACACCTATGAAGGTGCTAAGGAAACCAATCTACAAAGAACTGATTTGGGTCAATGATAGGAGTGGGAAGGTAAAGGTAAAATTCCAAAGAACTACCACAGGGTCTAGAGGAGCAGCAAGATAATAAATCAGCACAATCCCTAACTACGTTCTAAATGTGTATCCTTATGACCAAAGGTCAGTGTGCTCCTCATCAAGGAAACTGCTCTTTACAACAGATGGAGACCGTTACAGAAAGCCACAACCAATTAAAATGCAGAATTCTAGAGTCCAGTCCCAACTGATGCATCTACAATACAACTCCTGTATCCAAGGCCTAGGGATCTTTGTAGAAGAAGAGCCCCACTTAAGATTCTGGGGTCATTGCAGAAAAAGAAGCAGAAAGAATCTAAGAGCCAAAGGAACAGGAAGTTTGCTGGGAGATTGTGTATCCCAAGACCATCAAAATCTACACCTATAAAATCTCATGAACATCACTGATTAAACATGAGCTGAACAAGGAGAACACCAATATACATGCTAAAGTGGGCAGGACATAGCCCATGAGGCCTCAGTTCTACACAAAGAAATACTGACAGCTAAAAACTACTAGAGTGAGAGAAACAGTCTTCTCCAGGGAAAAGCACACCAATTAGTTATCCAATAACAATTGGTCAGCTCCAAAAGCATACATATAAGTAATATTGTATAGACTGAGAAGGTAGTATTTATGTATTTAAGAATATATATGTATATACACAACCAATTGTGTATGGGATAGTTGTGTATGGATGGGAGGGAAGAAAAGGAAGGGGAAATGGAATTTTATATTATAATCTAAAAGAAATAATTAAAAAAATAAAGAAGACAGGTTAGGCAGGATCAACTAGTTACTTTAGCTAACCTTAAAAAAGACACTGGGTGGTACCAAATGCAGCCTTGCCTTCTCACTGTTCACTCTGCCAGCTTTATTTGGGCCTTCCATTTTTCCAGTCTTTATCATTTATCCAACTGAGGAAAGGGGGATTTACACATTGGAAAGATGCTGATCTAGAGGACCCCTGAGACCCTTCTGGTTCTCATACTCTGAACATTCAAATACCCTTTTCACTGCTTTCTGTGTATACTTTTCCTTCTAAAACTATTCCCATTATGTAGAGACATCAGGTTGCCTTCACTGACTTACAAAAGAGCTCCTTACCTGCTTCAAGATTAACAAATAAAGGTCGGCTCAACCTAGTTTTCAGGTTTCTCTCTCTTACCTGCACCCTTTCCTGGAAATAGCATCCCCTTCCATATCATGCCCATCTTCTTATAGCAATCTCTAATAGCTTGTACCTAACTTTCCTAGGACACAGAATTATCCCAGTCTTCTGAGATCTTTCAGATTATGTATTTTACAAGGAAGCTTGTGTTGCTCCATTTTCTAGTCCTTAAAACCATAGGCCAGATGCTGATCTGTCATCTACAGTGGCTTCTTGAAGAACTTGAAAGGATCCCAGTATTTCTAAGAACATTGACACAGAGTGATGTCCAGTATCTCAGCATCTGCTTAGCTGCTTCCTGGCTCTATTATTGGGAAGGGGATTTTCTATCATGTACAGGAATTGAGGCTACACTCTTCAGCAACAGGAGCCAGGGATCTGGGACTTCAGATTGTTTTAACTGTGTATTCAGTATCATAATGCTGTGATTTAGAGTGCAGATCACTTGATCACACATAAAGGAAAGGTTTGGCTAACTCTTAGCTACACTATTCCCTAAGAAATCAACCCTATTGACAAGTCCCAATGTTTCATCAGAGATAAAAAGTTTGCTTCACACAGTGGATCAGAATGTCTGGGGGACAGGAAATTTCTATAGTTATTTTTTTCATTTTTTATTTGAATTAGAAACAAGATCGTTTTACATGTCAATCCCAGTTCCTACTCCCTCCCCTCCTCCCCTGTCACCCCTCCCACAACTAACATCCTACCTATCACATATCCTTTCTGCTCCCCAGGGAGTGTGAGACCTTCCATAGGGGGTCATCAGAGTCTATCATATACTTTGGGATAGGGCCTAGGCCCACCCCGGTGTGTCTTGGCTCAGAGAATATCCCTCTATGTGGATTGGGCTCCCAAGGTCCACACCTATGCTAGGGATAAGTACTGAACTACTACAGGAGGTCCTGTAGATTTCTGAGGTTTCCTCACTGAAACCCATGTTCCTGGGGTCTGAATCAGTCCCATGCTGGTATCTCAGCTATCAATCTGGGGACCAAGAGCTCCATGATGTTCAGGTCAGCTGTTTCTGTGGGTTTCACCAGCTTGGTCTGGACCCCTTTGCCCATCACTTATTCTTCTCTGCAACTGGATTCCAGTTCAGTTCAGTGATTAGTTGTGGGTGTCGGCTTCTACTTCCACCAGCTGCTGGATGAGGGTTATCGGTGGCATATAAGTCAGTCATCAATCTCATTATCATGGGAGGGCACTTAATGTAGCCTCTCCTCTGTTGCTTAGATTGTTAGCTGGTATCATCTGTGTAGATCTCCAGACATTTCCCTAGTGCCTGCTTTTTCTGTAAACCTAAAATGTTTCCCTCTTTTATGGTATTGCCTTTCTTGTTATCTTCTATTCTTCCCCTGACTCAACCTTTCTGCTTCCTCATGTCCTCTGCATCCCTCCTCTTCTTCCCTTCTCGTTCTCCTATTCCTGCTATTCCTGTGCTCTCAATTTGCTCAGGGGATCTTGACCCTTTCCCCTTCTCCAGGGGACAATGTTTATCTCTTTTAGGGTCCTCCTTGTTTACTAGTTTCTCTGGCAGTGTGGATTGTAGGCTGTATCCTTTACTCTATGTCTAAAATCCACATATGAGTGAGTATACCATGTTTGTCTTTTTGTGACTAGGTTACCTTGCTCAGAATGGTTTATTCTAGTTCCATCCATTTGCCTGCAAATTTCAAGATTCCATTGTTTTTTTCGGCTGAATAGTACTCCATTGTGTAAATGTACCACGTTTTCTCTATCCATTCTTTGGTAGAGGGGCATCTAGGCTGCTTCCAGTTTCTGGCTATTACAAATACTGCTGCTATGAACATCATTGAATAAATGTCCTTGTTGTATGAATGTGCTTTATTTTTTAACATTAAAAAATTTCAAAAAGACAACTTGTTACCTTTAAATATTATCTACTGCAACATGGAGAAAACAAATTATTCATGGAATGTAGAAATAAAATGAGACAAGGTCAACATGTGTTTGCAAGCATCAAAGTGCTTTTAAATATAGCCTCATTTGAAGTGTTTTATATATGCAACCTGTGAGTATATAAGACATTCTCATCATGCGAAGTTAATTAATACCAGAAAAAAAAAAGAAAAAGACAGCTTAAACTAAATCTATTTTAACAGAAACCAAATTTGACACAGGAAACAGCAGTGAGAAGTGAAAACTTAAGACTTCAAATAGCTCTGAAAATAAAAGCTAAAAATAGTGAAAATAATGTCCTTATCTTACATTTCCTACTCTTTATTATTTCATCTCTATGCTAAATCATGGGACAGCAAAGTTACAAAATCCATGAAGTTCTTTGCATAACTTACTGAGCAAGACTGTATCACAACACAATACAATTAGTTGACTTCACAGTGAACACCTTCAGATCCTCAGAGAAGATCATTTCATAAGGGCACTTCTGGGTTCATGAGCTTTGCCCAGGAGCTTCTTTCTCCTGAGACAGTCTGCTAGATCATCACTTTTATCAGCAATCATCTTCAATCTTTGACTGTGAACAGCCTGCTCGCTCTCTTCTCATCTGATTGAGTCTCTAACACCCATTGATGCTATATGACCTCAAATGTATTCAATGCTTAGGGTTTGCTTTCTTGTCGTGTTATCCTAATATACCTTTAACTATTGAGAGTATCAGTCAGTTCACAAAATGCAAAGAGAAATGTTAAGTGAATCAGTCATGGGGTTTTGTTTGTTTGTGAGATAGGAACTTCACTAACTATGAAGCTCATGGTGAACTCAATTCCCACACCTCCTGTCTTGGCCTCCTGAGTGCTGGGTTTAAATGTGTACACTGTAATGGAGTCACTTTATAAATGGTTGATTTATCTATTCTTGTGTATTGATGACTTGCTTCCCTCTGTAACATTGCTATCTACAAGAACTTGAATGGTGAATGCTCGGTAATGTGAACTTGGTTCTATATTTTTATTTCTGATGAAGGCTATCATGTGGTCTTATGAGATAGACACCAGTTCCTCTTGAATGAATAAGTAAGGGAGTGAGAGAAAATGAAGAAACTGAAGAAAAAAATTAATAGCCAACAACTCTAGGCTTCTACTATAAAATTTATATCTTACCAAGGAAGCCACAAATGATAGTAGCTAAACAGTATAAACACAGCATCTCAGGTAAAAATGGATCAAAACTTGGTCTTCCTGGGGTTCATGATGAAAATGTACAGGTCCTCAGTAAACCCATCTCTAAGAACAGCTGAAAAAATTAATGCATAAAGCTAATAACACTTGAGGCAAGAACTGTCACTGGAGGCTCCCGTATGCCAGACACTGATACATAGTCGTGATATCTCAGGATCTCCCAAAGAAGTCACAAAGCTCCATGGTGAGAATAATTAATTGTCTGAAGACAAAAATTTCACTCAAAGATTCAGGAGGGAGATTATTCACATTATCTATGCCTTAATCTTTTTAGATCTATTTATTTTATGTGTGTGAGATTGTCTACATGCATGTCTAATAGTCACAAATGTCAGAAGATCAAATACCCTAAATTTCGAATTACTGATGGTTGTGAGCCCCCATGTGAGTGATGAAAACCAAATTTAGGTCCTCTGCAAAAGCAACAAGTGCTCTTAACCAGTCAGCCATCTCCCCAGCCCTCATACATGGTGTGTGTGTGTGTGTGTGTGTGTGTGTGTGTGTGTGTGTGTGTGTGTGATTTTAAGTAGAATGTAAAGTATCCATACATTTTTATAATAAAACTGCAATTTTCTAAGATGATTTACTTTTGCTTTTTTTTTTTTAAGTTTTTTGAGGTTGTGAGGTTGTCCCCGCATTGAGCATCTCCTCATGGATCCATACTTTTTTACTGGGGAAATTTGGAAATATGCCCACATATTTAAGTGCTGGGACAGGGCAACACATGACAAGATGTCAGGCCAGTTCTTCTAAGATGGGATGATGGCTAGTGGTGACTGTCAATGTGGCACAATGTAGAATCACATGGGAAACAGGATTCTGGACATGGAGGATTAATAAATAAGCAGGCATGCTTTTATTGACTGCTCTTGATAATGGTACAATATGACCAGTTCTCTCAAGCTCCTATTGTGTGACTTCCCTACCACAGTGGACTGTCATCTGGAAGTGTAGGCCAAATATGCTCTTCCACCATTAAGTTGTTTTTATCAGAGCAGTTTATCACATCAACAAGAAAAATTAAGACACTGGATTGCTACCTTCCCAAAGTCCCAGGTGGAGATGAGAGAAGAGAGACATCTGAGTCTGGATGTTTCTATTGCCTCATTTGATCAACTCACTTTAGACCTGTTTGGTATATAGATATTCCCCTAACCACCAAAGTGGGGAAAAAAAGATAAATAAGCAAAAGATGTAGCAAGATCCTTATGTAATGAAAAAGGAAGTCTTCGCTTGACATAGAATAGAGTCCCTGTTCAGGAACTATGGCAACTGGTCGTGGCAGCATCCACCAGAGCAAATCATCCTGCTCCAGCTTCTCCCTGACACTGAAAGTAGAGTTGGTACCCCAGGCAGTCAAGCTGTCTTGACGGGCTGAGTAAACCCTTAGAATCATGCAGGTTGGTTGGGCCAGCACATTAACTTGTAGAGAAACCACAATAGGACATAATATTCTTTCTTGCTAAGCTCCTATATAATTCTGGTTTGAATATGTCCATACTTGTGGTTTCTATTTCTGCCCTAGTTTTGTTTCCTAAATTTCAGAAAATCTGGTGATTCTCTCTCTCTCTCTCTCTCTCTTTCTCTCTGGAATTTATTTTGACATGAAAAATAAAGATTGAAGAAATTTAAGGCCACAAATCTTCTCAGTTAACCAGGGCCTTTTAAGGAAGGCATGATAAAATTTTATGCCCAGGTTTGTCATTATAATCATGCAAGGAACCAGACTGGCCAAGGCAAAGAGAGGAAGGTTTGCAGCAGTAATTGTGGAGAGAAGGTATGCTGATTGACAGCAAGAACTAAGCTCTGACTACATGACAGATACCCTCCTCTGTAGCTCGAATAATCCTTCCAGGAAGCCCACTATAGGCCAAGCAATGTTTTCTAATATGAATTTGAGAAAGGTAAAGCACACAGAAGTCATGTAACAGCTGGCCTGATGGTTCAGGCCTATGAGTCCAGCTACCCAGGAAAACTGAAAACCGAAGATGCAAAGTTCAAAGTCAGCCTGGACAACCTAGTGAGACCCTGTCTCAAAATAAAAAAATTAAAAGACAGCTGGGAAAAATAGGTCAGAAGTAGGGTATTTGCCTAGCATATGTGAAGCCATAGGTTCATGTGAAGTCAGAGGCTTAACACTCCATACCCTCACTACACACACATATACACACATGAACACACAAATACATATACACATGCATGCACATGCTTGCACGTGCACACACACACACACACACACACACACACACACACACACACACACACACACACAGTTGTTTAAGATACAACTAATATATGATAGGGGCATAATTTGTACCTAGCCACTTAGGTCACCAATTCACTGTTTTGTCCTCGGTGCCATGCTGCTGGGACAAAATCTATTGATTTGCCATGCAAATCAATAGATTTGCCCATCACAGCCTAAATTTCCCTGTGTCTTTTTTTTCCCTTTCCTCTATTATTTTTTTCTGTGTATCTCACTATAGATTTGTCCCCATAAGAAAAAGACTGTATCCTGATCAGTGTTTGTCATTGACATTATATGTTCTTCATTTATTCAGCAGACAGAATACTTCTTTCGGCGAATACTTGAACAAAGGAATTTGGTTTGCTTACTTAAAACACATGCAACAAATAAACATTTCAATTTTTGTGTATGTATCAGAAGAATACTTCTCAGTGGGTTGGAAAGAAAAACCAAATCCAAGGCAAAACCAAACCTTTGTCTTCGCTTCTTACTCTGTGGGTTGCAACAACCCAGTCCCTCATCTCTCCTGGTCCTTGGTATTTGAGATACTGGAGTCTAGTCCATGCAAGATGCACCTAGCAGCACTTCTATAACCTGTCTACCCTTCTCCTGGGATCCTAGGGGCCATTGCTACTTCCCTCTTACATGCTGGGCTGGAGGTTTTCTATGGTCACTAGTGGATCACTGTGAGACAAGTCATCCTTCCTTGTCATTGCTTTACTTTGGTTTTGAGATTCTGCTTTTGAGTTTCCCATTGGACCAGAATCAGGTCTGTAGTTTTCAATTTGGTGTACTCTGTCCCTGTAAGGAGGAAGCCAGCTATTAGCTGTGGCTGGGCCACCTTTCATTTACTAAAGTATCAATTTCTCCAAGGGGAGAATGTGCTATAAGACTTGTGCCTGGTTTGGCTATCCAACCCTGACAGGTGATTAGCAAACTGAGTTTAAATGAAAATAAATACATGACTCTCCCCCTGCCCATTTTTGTCATCCCCTGTCTCACACTAAGAAGTCACTCACTCCCATCCAATTTACTCAAGAATTCATGTCCATGTACATTGTGTTATTAAGTTGAATCTTAGCCTGAGGACATATGACTGACACAATTTTTTTTTCATTATAGTGATTTTTTAAATATTATTGAAGGTATAAATACATCATTATCCCTCTTTCCTCCTTCCAAGTCTTCTATGTATCCTCTTGCTCTTTCTCAAATTCATGACCTCTTTTCCTTCCATTGTTATTACATATACATGTGTGTAGGGCCATATGTATATACATGTACTCATATAATCCTAACCACAAAAATACAAACTGCTCAGTCTATAAATGTTACTTGTATGTATATGATATCAGGACTGACTTCATATTGGATAACCAATTGGGGGTGCTCTTCTCTGAGGCAACTAGAGAATTCTAAGAGCAAGTGACACAACTTCTGTATACTTTAAAATGTCCCCTGACAAGATATTCAACACAAAATCCATTCATGTTGTTGCTATCTGCTAAAGCTTGGTTATAGTACATGGAAATGGATATGTCATTTTCTAAATCTTCATAAGTGATTGGAAATTTCTGTGATATCCTGTGGTGCAGTATAAGCCTATACCACAGGATATCACAGATATGCCTATACAAACTGATCATGTAATTGATATAATGGTACTTTTAAAGGATGTGGTAGTAACAAAAACTCTACTCCTATCTTCCTGGTGTAATTTCAAAAGAAGATATTTGTATTTGCTGCTATATATTTGAGTACTGATTTTAAATCAATTTATTTGGGAATCTTGTGAAGGCATTTTAGTCCTAGGCTAAATAGATGACTTCCTTGGAAATAATATTTATTTTTTAGTCTTCCTGTGAAGTACAGTATCTGTCTTCCCACACTGTGCTCTCTCAGCTTCAGGACCCAAGGAATCTAGGCTGTAATGCTGGAATTTCCTAGGAACTGGAATATAAAATGGTACTTATGATAAAGTTAACTGGGAAATTTAGACACACAAGTTGGCTGTGTATGTGGAGATGTGTGTAGACAAAGATTTACAATAAGAGATACTACTTCTTAAGAGGAAAAGGAAATTGTTTGCTCTATAAACTTTCAAGTTCAGAAATGTCAAAACCGACAAGTTTTGTCTTTAACCAAGCAATTGAACCTTCCTACAATATAATTGAGTGAATTAAATAAAGTCATTAAGATATCTTTATGTACATTGCAAACAAATCAGGCCATGGCTTTTTATCTTCATACTACGTTGGTCACTGGACATTTTTAATGAAATAATTTACATAAGGGAGAGAAAAACATTAAACTAGAATTATTGTTTGCAACTTTTAGAGGTTAAGAGCCAAGTGAGATAATTGGGTTACTTATAATGTAAGTACACACCTCTTGATATGGCTTGACATGTGTTTGAATTTTCCAAAGCCTCCATTCCCTGCTCGATTTAATTGGAAGAGGTAATTCTATTTAGGATTGAAAGTCTTCAACTTTGAAATGCAAGATGGTCTTACTGCATTGGTGGTTTTTCTCTAATATGCAACACCTGAAAAACTGGTCCCCACTCATAAGGCAGCAACAGCTGTAGACTTCTGCTTGAAATGTGGTACCTTCTGTCTTGTGTTGCCAGCTGACTTACCAGTGATGTGGTAGTGGTATGAGAGCTGAAGATGCTTCTGAAATCCCTCATAGCAAGGGTGTATGTTAGCTTACATAAACATAATACCAGCCGTGTCCAAGATCTGCAAGTTGATTATTCGGGGGTTAGCAATTATGCTAGTGAAATTATCTAGCCCTAACAGAAAGTAAACATGATGTTACCTCAACCATCAAAACAACAAACAACCTACACCAAAACAAAACAGCACAACCCCAAAACTCTTTGCAGAATACATTGTTGACAAAGGTTTGGCTTACACATCCATCAATATGAATGAATGAGTTGTTTTGTGAGCACTGTACACACCGCACTTGGTTTGAATTGTTTTGGTGTGGTTTGTCCAGAAGAGGTTAAAAGCTGTATAAATATTAAAGTGATCTGGTTTCTTACTGAGTGAACCAGACTCAATTAATTTTGGTCAGTATGATCCTAACAAACTAGAATGTTGCAGATGGAACATTCCAAGTTCCGCTGACCCACTTCAAATGAAAGTATATGCAACTGAGGCCAATGCATGACTAGATGGGTATAATTAGAACTGTTTGTTTTCATGTTTCACTGCATGTCTCCACATCAGGAATATGCCTGGCTGGTTTTGGCCAACTGGTCTAAGGCTGAAACACGATAATGTACATCACTCAACTGTTAGTCCCTGAAGGAGTGCAACCTTTGATCACAAATCCCTTTGGCTATTCACTCTATGTTGCCAGATCAAAAATGTGGGTATTTATTTAATTTGGCATGAATTGGAAAATTAAATCAACACACCACCAAACACAAGCTCTCTAGAAGATGTGGCTCAGGCAAAGATCCGAGTGCAGTCCCAGTGGAACAATTTCTATGGCACATAAAGTTTTTATTATACATAAACTCTAAATTTATTTTTCAATTTTTTCAAGGCTGTCAGTGGAAGGATGGCTGGCATACAGCAAATTGCAGATTGTAAAATATTTCCACAATGAGGCAACTGCATTTTCCATAGTGACTGTGGTCCAGGTTCTCACAGCCATGTTCTTACCACACTGGACCATGGCCAGGCACCTTGGAGGTCAGACAAATACAGCTAGCTAAGGAAATCCTAGATGATAGTCCTGTCACTGTGTCCTTTCCCAGACCCCTCCCAGTCACCAAGCCACTGGCTTCCTTGCCACAGGACTAGCACAAGGTCCTTCTCTCCTGCCCAAGTTTCCACATGATGGCTAACATTCTACATTGTTCTTGGCCCAGAGTTTGGCCCTTGCTCCCAGAGCCTTGGAATCCATTTAGCAATGAAGCTCTTCTAAGCCCAGCTTCCTGTGCAGACTTCAAACACACACAGGGACCAGAACCAGCTCTCATGGAGTGAGAAAACAACACAAAATACACAAACCTGGGCCTCAAACCTGCCAACAACAGGCTAATAAATCTTTCCTTGTTGCCCTGGGTGGAAGAAACACTCTGAGATCACTTCTTCTCTACTTGGGGGATAAAGAACCCTCCAAACCCCAAAAATGCAACCTAGATTCTTTGTAGACAGTCTGCAATGAGTTCCAAGTGGCTTGTGAAAGGTTACCTTTTGGAGATCGTAGGAAGAGCATCTTTTATTTATTTTTTTTTTTTAGGCATTCAACTTTATCTCTCCCCAAACATTGCTCTTTGTAAGATATAACACCCTTGAAATGGAACTAGATAAATTCACACCAGCATAGCATGGATCTTCTTGCATTACAAAATGAATCTGTAGAATATAGGTTCCTCCTAGCAATGCCTTTCAACAATTATAATTGAGGGGTTTTTTTGCTCAAAAGATAAAAAAATAAATCTTCCTTGAGGAAGTATGATTTGAATTTGTGGTTAAAAAATGACAGCTATCTCCATCAAATCTTCCATGGAGAAAATATGAATGCCGCCAAAACTGCAGCAATCTGTACCAGAAATCCAACCGTGTGGAAGAGGGTGCTGAACAGAGGTGCAGACACATATGCAAGGTCAATGCTGCAGTGGCTGCCACCGGGCTGCATCTGTTCATTTGTCTTGTCACCCACATACTTTCTAGGAGTGACTTCAAGATACAGCAATGCAGTTCTGCTCAGTAGCCCTACTCTAGAATTTAGGCAAAAGAGAAAGGAAACCGTAGTTTCCTGATGGGGAATGTACTACTGTGTATGTTTATCTTATTGATTGATAAATAAAATACTGTTTGGCCAATGAGACAGCAAGTTAGACGGGACTAGGAGTCAAGGAGGATTCTGGGAAATGTAGTAGAGAAGTGGTGATCCAGGCAAGAAGTGACATAGCAAGGAGACTCATATCTAAGCGAGGAAACAGGAAGTGGCCCCTTTTCCCCTCCGCTCCTGCTCCAGCAGCACAATGTGATCCACCGGCAAGGAGGGACGCCAATAAGGCGTCCGATAAGATAAGTCTTATAAAATATATAGATTTATGATTATTAAGACTGAGCTAACAGATGAGGAATCCTAGTCATTGGCCAAGCAGCTTTGAACCTAATACAAGTTTCTGTGTATTCATTTGGGCCTAACTCGGGCGGGCGGCTGGCATAATGTGCACATGTGGCAGTGGGGCTCAGTGGCTTTTGGCGGAAAGATTTATCGTAACAGTTTCCATTTGACTATGTGCCATCTGTGGCTTCTATTTAGGGGACCAGAATGGAAGTCAGTGAAAATGTTAGTATTTCTCCTTTCCCCCTCCCCAGGATCAATAGATGCTTTCATTGGTTGGGGAAGGAGGGCTGTAACAAAATAAAACTAATACTCAAACATTCGTTCAATTCTGAACCTGTCTTCTGGTTAGTAGAGTGTTCTTCCTCTTTTCCTAGAACTGAAATGTATGTATATTCTATGGCAAAAATAAACATAGTTTCTATTTATGGACCAGGAACAGAAAAAGCATTAGAATCCAAGTACTTTCAGGCAAACTAAGACAGTCAGTCAGGCGACAGAACCTCAGCAAGACACAGAACAGTAAACACCATGAGTCACACTTTCCATCAATAAAAGTTCTTAAAACTCCTGTGGCTACTAATTGGATGAAGGGTTGCACAGCTCCAGACAACGGGAAGAGCTCTGACTCCAGAGTCTAAGAATAACTGAAATAAGATGTGATGTGCACATCTGATCAAGACTCTGGGTGCTTAAGCATGCTCAGCAATGGGGAGGCCCTTCACACACCATACAGAGTTTGGAAGATCTTTCTCAGGATGATTGGAGACCGCCTGTGAATCTTAGTGCAATCTAGAGGCCTGCTACGAAGCCTGTGTGTTCTTCTATCAAGAAGGATAAAAGCATGCCAATAAATACTCATTACTTGGAATTAGAAATCTGCTTACTTACTTTGCATCCACTCTCTCCCTCTCCCTCATCCCCCCATGTCTCCACATATGTGTATATACAATGCAAGTAGCTCTGAAAGGTAGTTTGATTTTAAAACACAAGCAGGTAAAATTACAAAACAATAAGTTCCCTAGATGACTAAAGAATAATGTGTAAAACTTAGGAAAATTTTTATTTTGCTATATCAGAGAAGCATTCATCAGAAGAAAAACTAGGATATCCAAAATTCCAACACACAATAACAAATCTCCAGTGGTAAGATGTCATAATATCTTCAAATTAAAGTACTTAGGCTCAGATAACCTGCAGTAATGCCTTTAAGAAACCGCAGTGCATATGTTTGCATATGTATATGGATGTGTATGTATTATAGTACATAGATATATAAGCTCATAAAACTACACAGATATAGATAGATAGATGATAGATAGATAGATGATAGATAGATAGACAGACAGACAGATAGATAGATAGATAGATAGAGATGTACTGTTTCTGTAAACTGATTGCCTCTTTTTCATTGGCCTAGTTGCATCCTACTCCACACTATTCAAAAGTCATAATAACCAGTTCTGCTGGGGACCCCTCACATGTCGAAGATGTATGTTTGTTTGTTTGTTTGTTTGTTTCAAGACACGGTTTCTCTGTGTAGCTTTGTCTGTCCTAGAGCTCACTCTGTAGACCTGGAACTCACAGAGATCTGCCTGCCTCTGCCTCCCAAGTGCTGAGATTAAAGACACTCAGCTTGAAGACCTATTTAAAACACAGCCCAAACAGCTTCATTTCTTCAAAATTCTGGTCCTGCTTTGTGCTTCTGTTTCCTTCCAGCTCTACTCAGCCCTGACTTCTAGATATGGCCTCCTACTTCTGTTCAGACACCAAAGGTAGATTTCACTCCTCTACATATGTGCTGCTCCTTGGGCACTGAGTAAAATCTTGCAGAACATGCCGGTTGCAGTGTTACTCAGGGGAGGTATGGGGGCAGGGTTGAAGGGGTCCTCACTAATGTGGCTCTGCTCTAAATGACCCACAATGCATGCTCATGACAGCCTCACATCCTGGAGAAGCAATGATGAAAATACTGAAGCCTAAGAGGATTTGGAGACAATAAACAAGAAGCTTATCATAACCCTCTAAATGGTATTTACTATTACTTTCTCTATCCTAATACAAAGTAACACATATTAATGTAGAACCTATAGAAAGTAGACTAAAATGTATAAAAATGATCATTTAAAACCATCATCTATATCTCATCACTTAAATATGTGCTAGCATTTGTTTCATGTCCCTATAGTTTTTACATACATTATATGTCTGTATAGGAAATTAAATTCATTCTAGTCATTCTATTTTATTCATATTTATTTGATTTCACTGCACAATGAACATTTCTCTCATTAATTATATTAAAATTGACATTTTCTTTTATTAAAAGGAACAATAGAATGAATACATATGACTGATGAGCTGAGCAAACACCGGGGTACAGCAGAGGTGGTTGTTAAGCTCCATCTGGTGACTCAGAGAGCCAGACTCACTCTGTTTGACACAGCATCACTTGAAGGTAGAGATCCTCCACGAGAAACCCAGACCACGAGAAACCCAAATTCTCTAACATGGAGCTGAATGTCAAACACCTCAGCCAAAGCTACAATCAGGGGCCTGACTAAGACTGCACAGTCTGTACCACAAAAGCCATTGCCACCTAGAAGAGCCATTGTGAAGACAGATGAGATGCTGCTGTGACCTGAGAAGTGATAAGCAAATGCAGCCGATGGTTCATTGTTCCATGGAGCATAGCAATAACTATGATTGCCGCCATCGGGTTTCCACTGATTTTACCTAATCTCCCTAAGTGTGGAAGCAGGAAACATCTCCCTGTCTTGGAATTCCCTCCCCGATAACTGCACTAAAGTCACTGATAGCCTGATAGATATTTCACACTAACCACATTCCATGAAAGATCAGCAAAATGGACGTTGCTAGCCTTGCTGTCTTTTACCAAGGTTTTTTTTTTTTTCCTAAATAAAAACAATAAAATAAAAAACAAGTTGCTTCACAAGGAATACACCTCCCTAATAATGAGGAAGGCAACTCCTGAGTTGCCAACAGGAGCAGACATTAGAAGATCATGCACATACAAAATAAGAGTCCCATTCTACTCCATGCTACTGAGAACAGAGCTCAAGTGGTACCAATACCAATATTCTATCCTACGCATTAGCACAAACACATTTATGGTAACTGAGCACTTGATTCCCAACTAGATGATGGGCCCAGTGAAGCACTATACCTTTAAGACATTCTGTGATCTCTATGACTCTGGTCATAGCAGGGAGTTCCTAAACCAACTGACCCAAAATATACAAAGAACCTTTAACACCCAAAGATAAGTAAACAAATAGCCCTGTTTAAAAGTAGGCAAAAATTAGAAAATTCAATCAAAAATTCATTTCAAAGGATCTCCTGTTCTTGTCTGGATCTGGAGTGTTCTTGAAAGGTACACATGTAAATGACTTCCCTAACTGTGGCAATACTGGGAAGTGGTGAAACCTTTAGTAGTGGGGACTAATGGAAAAGTTGTCATTGGGGTATGGCTTGAAAGGGGCATCAGGGCTGCAGTTGTCCCCACCCACTTTGCTCTGTCTTTGCCTTCTAACTGCTTTGATAAAAGAGTTCTTCCACCACACACTTCTACCATGATGCACTGTGATGGCAAAGGCCCAAACCACAGGGCCAAGAAACCTCACTAAAACCATAAGCTGAATCAAAGCCTTTTCCCCTTTTCAGCTGATTAGTTCAAATACTTTTATTACAATGATAGAAAGCTAATGTATTGCTGCTGCTACTAATAATAATAATAGTCATACAGATAGCAAATGAGTTTAGGAAAAGATACTCAGTACCACAGAGGATTATAGAACAACAGATTAAAATAACAAGGTATCTCTGTCCATCTATTAGAATAGCTAGAATTGAAAACCCTGACCACATCCAAGATTGGTGAGCATGAGAAGAACTGGGAGCTCTCTTTTTAATCACTAGTGAGGAAACGATGTAGCTACCGTGGAAAGACTGACATTTTCTTATAACCCCAAACAATCTTTACCATATAACTCAAACAATATATTTCTTCGTATTTACTCAAAGAAACTAGAAACATAGTTTCAAACAAAACTAGTGTTTAGAGGGGCTCAATTCACACCTACTGAAACTAGAAAGTAACCAAGATGCCTTCCAATAGGCATAGATAATCAAATCAGACACATTCATGTAATGGGACATTATTCAGGAATCAAAAGAAATGAGTTATCGAGTCATACAAAACCTAGAGGAAGCTTAAACACATCCTACTAAGTGAAAACACCCCATTGAAGGCTATCTACTGTATGTTTCCAATTACACATCATTTGAGAAAAAGGAACTCTGCAAAGCAACTAAAATGCCCAGTGGCTGCCAGGCTCCTGTGGCAGACAGGGGTGAGGGGGTGGGGAGGGAGCAGGGAAGGAGAGGTAGGAGGGAGGGACAGAGACAGAGGGTACAGAGAGAAAGAGACCTTAGGGGAGTCATAGGTAGTGAAACTCCTCTGTATGATACTGTGATAGCAAATGGATGAAGCTGCCTATGTGTCAAAGCCCGTAAGACAAAACAGATCAGAGTGCAAAACTGTGAGTCTGAGTATCACATTAACGGATGGCGTCGATTAATAGGGAGAACAAGAAACAGCAAAGGAAGCATAATTTCTGACAATTTTCTACAAGCACATAATTGCTCTAAGAAATACAGGTTTTAACTCCCCATCTCTCCAAACCTCTCCTGATGGGTGGGTTTCACAGAAGAGAGAAGGAGGCAGCTCCGCTCAGGATCTGGCTACATTCTCCCACTAGGGAATGATACTGTGATTTCTTTGATAAAAATTTAAACTGTGACAAGTCTGTCCCTTGAATACTAAGCACAAAGGCAATATGGAATCTGAACTCATCCGGCCGCCTGCCAAGAGAGCCTCCTTCAGAGCCCTGATTGCTTCTGAAGTGAAATCTGCCAGAACTTCACAGGCATGGAAGCAAAATGACTCCTCCCCACAGCCCTGAGGGCAGCGACCTACGGCCTTGAACATAAACACAGACAGGGAAAGACAGCATAGATCCATCTCTGAATAATCTGGGTGTCTCGAACTTGTATGGAATCATAAGCAACTTAAAAGCCTTTCCAGTAAGCCAAGGACATATTAATTCATTTGGGCTAATGAACTTTGAACTGTCACCAAATTAGATGCATATTACTTTACTTAGACCCAAGATGTGGTCTAAGAATATTTAGGCTATAGGTGTCACCTTGATAAAGAAAAAATGAAAGAAGAAGGGAGGGAGACTCTTCTGGCTCTGAGGTTTCAGCAAAGAATCTTAAAGCACAGGTATTTAAATACACCCACCATGTCTTGAACTCTGAGGTTATGGGTATGTTAGAGAAGAAGGACTCAGACATTTCCGGGAGAAGATAGCCTGATGAGGAAAATGGTATTTCCCCATGGTCCTCACACTTGCTCTTAATACCTGCTCTTTTGTCTCAAAAGGCTGCACAAGCCAACATATTTTTCTAACATCCTGTCTGTGACATCTGTAGAAATCTAATTAATAACCACCTTCTTTCCAACTCCTTCCTCAGAGCCCATGTTTCTCATCAACATTTCCCTATGAAGGATCATCTCCTTTGAAGTGTCTAGATTGTGTGGTTCGTAGAGACTAGACATCAAAATAAGACAAAAATCAATAACAAATAAAAACATCAAAGCTGAAGTGAATATGATTATCTTGGGAAATTGTTTCTTTAATTTAAAAAATACATATAGAAACTGGGTTGTGGAAGGTCTCCATAGCTTCCTCAGAGTCCCGTCATGCTGAACCTAGGAATAGAGCCTCCCTTTTTAGATTCTCTTTTATCTTATCAATAAGCAGTATCCTTTAACCTAAATACAACTTCCATTGTAATGCTTTTGTAAAGATTTTTTAAACATCATATTTTATTAAAAAGCATCATTTACTAATTGATTAATTCACTTGCTGCATGGATGCCTGCTATGATCCTGCCAGCACATACAGTGTGGAGATTGACAGGGCAGATATGAATTAGAACTACCGGGGCGTGATATCTCATGGGGAAGCTAAGAGGTGGATAAGAATATAAACTTCACTCTGAACTGGTTTTCATGGAATTTAGGGTCAACCAGATAGTACCTGATTGAAAGAGCCAATCAGAAAGTACTTGAAAGGAAGAGAGAAATAGAATTCAAGGCTGGAAAGAAGAGAAGAGACTCCGAAACTAATCACCCTGTTCACAAGCGTAGGTTTTTCTCTGTTCACAGGAAGGGGTCATTGGGTATCAGAAGCAGAGATCTCATGAGCTGCCATCTGTGTTTTGGGAGAATATATATACTGAGGAAACGATGGTGCTTGGGCCATGGCAGCAGCCGTTGTGCCTTCCATCAGCAGCTTCAGAGTTGCCGGGTTATACAGAGCACGGTTCAGGGTCTCCAAACCTCTCCAAAGCAAATGCTCACCCCTGCTGCCATTCCAGAAAAGAGGGGTCTTTTAGGCCAAGTCATTTAAAATTCCGCAGCTACCAACAAGACAGTGTAAATCAGAATGCAGACCAAGTAGCGGCATTCATTGAAAACTAGGGTCAACCCCACATCTCTCCTGAGCCTGCAAGGAGCAAGATGCTTCCAAACTCTTCCCAGACTCGTAGGGAGAATGGAGCCAGAAGAATGCTAATTAAGAGAACCTATTTTTATTTTATACAGCAGAGGTTGGCAAACTTTCTGTAAATATTTTATGCTTTAAGGGCCACACAGTCTCACTGCAACCATTCAGTTCTTTTGCTATAGACAAAATGTAAATGAGTGACTGTGGCTGTGTTCCAATAAAACTCCAGTTACCAAATAGGCAATGGGCCAGACTTAACCTTGCAGGCAGAGTGCCCCCCACCAACACCTCCTGTCCAGTGGGAAGCCATGGTCTCCATAATTTTTGTAAATATTTGCTTTGCATTGTCCACTCACACTCCTCTACAAGTTAGAGCTTCCTTACTTCCTTTTATGCCTGTGAAACAGGCCATCATTTCCAAGAAAGTGAATGTTGAATTTGATTTCATATTAAACATCCATGAGAAATGACAGATAATAGCCTTAGAAAGCCAAAGTATCAGAACAGAAAAGGGCTTAAAATGCCCCCATCTGATCTCTTTCTTGGCATGACCACATAAAGCTAAAGGGACCAAGTGATTTGTCCAATGTAATCCAGCCAGCCATAGAGGATGATACCCCTCGACCCAGGTTCTTTCTTTTAATGCAACCACATTTTTCTTTCATTTATTTAATTTTAGAAAACAAGGGCAGTCCTTGTTCAAGGTGCCAGAAAAACACATCCCACCAGCAGTCCACTCCAGCTGGCAAACTGTCCAATCTGAGGGCCATAGCAAAAGAGATGCCACTTGCCAGGCAGATGCACATGTGTGGGCCTGTCCCTCAAGTTCCTGTCGTGGCAAGATAGTGGCCAGCCTAGGATGTACCGAAGTCATAGAGCATGCTCAGGACCCGCCAGTATTCACTCCAGAACCATGAGAGCTAATGTTACTAACTTCACAATTGGATTCTTCGGAAAGGGTTCCAACTCACCTCTTGGGGTTGTGGTTGCCTAGGGATCTGTGAACTCCAGTCTGTAATATGTAGTAAAAACCAAACACTAAAGAAGTTCCTAGAACAAAAGTCTTTGTTTTGACATCATTTTCTTTCTTCTGCTTTGCCTTCTCTTTAGGACTCCTCCTGTACATGGGGGCCAAGATGAGAACACACAGGCACTCCGTACACTAGTGTGCATTTACATGTTCAAGATGGAGCATTTGGTCCAGCACTGAACATTTCTGTGGAAATGGGAGTCATAAAAATAAATCACAGGATGTCCACCACTGAGCCATTCTACAATGGATGGACTGCATTCGCTCCCTTAACTATGTCCTTCCACTAATAGTATGCCTGGTTGGCATTCAGTATTCTGAAATCTTTGTCATGCATATTCTCTTTCATCATGCAAAAAGATCGCCAATGCTTTATTAATTTAGTATTGTTGTTTATTTCTGTCTTTCAATGCATTTTCCTTGTGCTCTCTTTACCAGAACTAATTCAGTCACCCAGGCAGCCTGCATTAGCATTGATGCTGACCCAGGCAACTGAAGCAATTCAAAACAGTGAGGGTTTTTTTCTGGCATTATCTGGATGGCTACCAACACTTTTAAACTCAGTACGGTCTTTGGGTTTTTGTTTCTAATTTTGCTTGTAATGTGCAGGGCTTTGTGGGAATGCTTACATTTAATGTCCTAAGAAACCCATGGAAAAAAAGTATGTAACCAGACCTATTTTACAGAGAGAAACATTGAGGCTAACAGAGGTTAAATAAACCATGGAACTCCACAAAGTTAAGAAGTGAGGAATAAGGATTCCAACCATTTTGTCAGACAGCAGACTTGGTGTGTGTGTGTGTGTGTGTGTGTGTGTGTGTGTGTGTGTGTGTGTGTTTTCCTTACATATCTTGTCTGTAGCATCACATGCATGCCTGATGCCTAAGGAGGCCAGAAGATTGAATTAGGTCCCCTGGAACTGGAGTTACAAATGCTTGTGAGCCGCAGTGTGGGTGCTGAGAACTGAACCCAGGTCCTCTAGAAGAGTAGTCAATATTCTTAACCATCAAGCCATCACTCCAGCTCCAGAGTTCATATCCTTTAAAACCCATGAATGCCCATAAAACTTGCTAAAGGAGGCCAGAATAGCTTTTCTTAAAATGCAGATCAAGCCAATTACTCTACTACTCTGAAGCCTTCAGTAGCTTTTAGTGTCCCTGGATATCATTCACAATATATCCTCAGTATAACAGCATTGAAAACCTATGTTCTCCCCTTCCAGTTCTCACACCACATTTTCTCCTACATCCTTCCGGCTTGCATCCTATGAGCCAAGCTGGCCTCTAAGTCTGATGGACCATTTAACTCTTCTCACTTGGCTCACACTGCACTCTGCCTGAAGACCTCCCTCCCAGTCTCTCTGGGAGATAGATACTTAGTTGTTTTTCATTTCATAGATATCTTCTTTCAAGACTTTTATTAGCTTCTCCCAATTTTCTTCCTTCAGCCCTGTTTTACCTTTATGGGTTTTGTAATTGAACTCAAAACATTATTTTATACATCCTAGACGGAATGTCTCCCTAAGGCAAGGCCTGAGCTTCACTTATCTCTTGTTTCTTAATGCTAATAAATAATAGGGTCCCCTATCTTAGCAAGAACCAAGAATTGACATTCACTGAGCATGATCTGTACCTAGGTTGTTTGTGTTCCTTAATTATATGTGTGTCTCTGTCCACATCTATGGATATGTGTATACTTGTGTGATATATAGCATATGAAATATATTATATATGTTCATGTATACCTTGCAGGTAGGAAAAGCACTGTAGCTCAGTTGTAGAAGTTACATAAATTGTCTAAGAGCACAACAAAAAAAAAAAGTGGCAAATGTATCAGGTGGTACTGGGGATGTAGCTCAGGGGTAGAGCACTTGCCTAGCATGGTCAAGGCAGAGAGAGAGATAGAGAGAGAGAGAGAGAGAGAGAGAGAGAGAGAGAGAGAGAGAGAGAAGCAGGAGATCTCAGAACTTGAAGCCAGGAGATGGAAGGAAAAGAAGTGAATTTCAAGGTACATTATCTCAAATGAACTGAATGAATCAAAAGACATATTCTGTATCAAATCAGTTTCTTACATTGCTCCCATCCAAAGAGCTGCAATAGTTTTTCAAGTAAGGACAGTAGAATCGGAGATTTTTCTCTTTGAAGCTAAATTGGAAGCATTTTGAGAGGGAGAGACTCCAACCAAGTCTAACTGCTGTCCCAGAATCACTTACAGTCACACATCCAGGAACAAATGACAAGGCAAGCAAAAGAGAGCACAGGACTCAGAAGGGCAGATGGCTCAGTCAAGAAAATGTTTGATGTGCAAGCAGGAAGGACCTGGGTTCAGATTCTTAGCACCCAAGTGAAATTTGGACATGTGGCATGTTCTTATAATCCTGTTGTATATATCTGCCTTAATTGCAGGTAGCCTGGGGGAAGGACTAGAGCATATAGACCAAGAGAGGACTAAGGGAGTCCCCAGCACCCCCACCCTCACACAAATTAACACATGTGTATACTTACTCCATCTATATGGCTATGGGAAGTCTTCATCCTTGTTGGGTAAAGACTTTCCATGTGTGGTCTGTTGGAGGGGGGGCACTCTAGTTCTAAGTACCCCTCACCTAAGCTCTGGAAGGAAGCCCAATAAGCAAACTGGTCCCCCAAAGTGAGCTTTAGCAGAATTGAGCCTCTGTTTGTCCTTGGGATCTTAGGAGGAGGGGTAGAAGTTGCTTAAGTCTCCCCTCCCCATGGAAAGGGATTCTAATAAAGCTGTATGTGCAGAAGCAGGCTCCTGTGGCCTAGCTAGACTAATACAGGACACACACACACACACAAACACACACACACACACACACACACACACACACACACACACACACCTTCTCTTATATACACAAACACAGACACATACAATGACACACCTACTCACATACTCCTACACACTCCACCCTCCGTGCACACTAACACAATTACACAAAGACATGAAACTTTCTCATACACATCTGTTCCACACATTCACATGGACACACATACACACTCTCATACTCACATATACACAAATTCACACTCATTCCAATGCATTCACACACACATACACACACTCATATAAACACCCAAACACACTCTCACAAAAATTAATATAATCACAATTCACATACCAATAACCAGCACCCCCACCCTCACACAAATTAACACATGTGTATACTTAGATACTTTCCACACACAAACACACCCTTATACACATTCATATATTCACTCACACACACACATTCATCCGCATCCATTCACACACACACTTGCAAACACATACCTGCACACTCACACATATTCACACATCCTCACTCACACTCACATGCATGCACACAGTAACATACATACTCACACACACTCATACTTGAACATATACATTAAGTCATGCACCTACTCTTACACACTCACCTACACACTCCTATAATTATAATCACACTCACATATACACACACATTCTCACATACTACACATGGACACACACTCCCACATACTCATATATGTGTGCATACATATATACTCACACACACACACACTTATACATACTTCCACTTACACACATACTTATACACACATTCACATATGCTCTCACACATCTTTAGCACACTGAACCCCCTACACACTCATATACATACAAATACAGTCACACCCACACCCGTTCATGTATCCATAAACTCACACATTCACTCTTGCCCACTGCACACACACACATTTGCATTCTGGGTATGAAGGCATGGCCAGGCATGTGCTGTTCCTAATCTATGAGGAGATGGAGGAAAATAAAACAGGTGTGTTTTCTATTACCTTCATTCACACGTGTGGATAATGTATTTCTGTAATGCATAGAACTGGTTATTTCATAACTGTTTGTAAAGAGCATTTATTTACAGTAGAGGTTCTCAAACTAAAACACTACTTATCTGGAGATCCAGTTGATGAGCATCTGCTGACCCCAGTCTCAGGACTCTTGATTCAGGGTTTTGGAGGTCCTGGGTTTTGCACAGGTAAGGAGTCCTAGGGGCATGCAGAAGCTGGTGCGTGTAGGAGCCACACTTAGACACAGGTTATAGACCTGTGTATGGAATTGGACATTTCACTGTTTTAATGGAAATTTAATTGGTATGTGGGTGTGGGGGAGGGTGGTGTGTATGTGTTTTCCTTGCCTGTCTGTCTGTGGCATGTGCCTATGTGTGTTATTTTTTATGGTTTTCAAATATAGTTTGGTCCAGTGACTTGAAGGTGAGAATTTTACAGCTCATTTCTTATTTTTAGTTTTCCTTTCAAACTAGATGGCCATTATTTTCAGTTTAAATGTTCCATGGTGAACATCAGGTTCATCTCCAACCTCACATTCCCAGTTCAACAGTTGAAAAGGAAATTCCCAACTAATCAGGATCTGTTACAGGAAGAGGAGGAGGTGGGTTGCTGGTTGGCTTCCCACCTATAATAAATCAATGTACAGTAACCTAAAAAGAGGTGGCCAGGGTAGGTCTAGGCAGACATGAGGGGAGAGTAGGAACATTTACAGGACTGCTTGTGAGGTTTTCAGTCATATAGTCACATTTCCTTTCTTCCCTCCCTCCCCCATGGGGAGAACAGAAATGTGCCCAACTACCAAAATACCAAACTTGGTGTTCCTTCAAGTAGGACTATGAGAAAGGGCGGGTGGGCACTGGGGCCACTGGGGACACTGGGGACACTGGAAGGCCAGCATGCAGGTCTAAAACATATTTGTGAAGTGTGCTGAGTCCTCACGAAGGGTGACATTCTTTGTGTACATGGTGTCTTGGTATGGAGGAGTGCATATATGTGTTCTTTCATACAAGTATGTGGGTTTTGTTTGTTTGAAAACAGAGCTTTGAGCTTTAAAAAAAAAAATAGTGTGTCATACCTAACAAATTAGGAAGCATGAATTTGCACATTGTCCCACAGGGAATGTGAAGTTGGGAATAAGCTTGATGTTTGCAATGGAACATTTAAACTGAAAATAATGGCCTTTCTCAAAATGTATGTGTAATGTCAGAAGACTCACATTATGCTAGAGTGTAAGTAGTTTGAACGAATTTGAGGGCCTCTAGGGATGTCCATGACTCGCGCTATTGTCATGGCCATGTTAACACCTAACAAACGGCTGCTGCCGTTTGTACATGAACACCTGTGACCTGCTTTGTGTGTTGGGAGGGGGGCGTATTATAGGTCTCCTGCTCCTTCCTCTTGGTGACAGGAATTCTGTGCAGATGCAAGGTCTGAGTTCTCTGCTTGGTACGTGTTCTGCCAGTCTCATTTCTTTCCCATGTCCTTTGATGTCCTTTCATAAATACTTTTCTTATGAGAGTATCACCTTCCTGCGACCTGTTACAGGAAGCATCATGAACTTGAATGTCTTGACATGCTCTTCTGAAAGTTTTCTCCCAGAGTTTTCTTGTCTTATCTATCATGTTAAAATCTACAATCTCTTTGGAATTGTGTTTTGTCTAGGGTATGAGGTAGGGCTCCAAGTTCACATATATATATATGTAAATAATATGTAAATAGCCCTCATTGTCTGCTAAAACAAACAAAAAACTATCTTTCTTTATTTGTGTCTTCCATAGACCTGAAAGCATTCTGTTTAAGGATTCCTTCAGTGTCTAATAAGAGTGGCTCAGGGACTCTTTTTTTCAAAAAGAGTTATTTTCCCCCATATTGATAGATCCTTTCCCTTTATGTTCTGGGTTCAATCTGCAGACCGCTGGGTTGTTTGCAGCCCCATGTAACAACAACAGCAACAATTTTAGAGATGGCACAATGGATAAAGGCACTTGCTACAAGTCTAACAATGTGAATGCAACTCCAGAATCCACAGTTTGGAAGAAGAAATGGACTCTGTCCTTTGGTACACATGAGCTGCAGCATGCATATGTGCACACATGTACACACACAACACAAACACTTGCATACAGACACTTTCTCACACACACACACAAATTAATTATTACAAAAACTTTAACAATCATAAACGTACTTAAAATATTATAAGATCACTTTTGTGTTTGGGCAATATAATTACCTTTTATTAATAATAACACTTTACAATGGGCAAAGAACATAATAGATCAAAAGGACGCCTCCAAGTCTAGCACATGCTTTTTCAAATAAAAACTCAAATATTAACAGTAATAGAATACAAAGGGGACACGGCCTTCTCTACAGTACTTTAAAAAATAACTTGTTTTTCTTTTCTTGTTCTTTGACATTGTCATACATTTATAAATGAATTTCAATAACTTCCAACCCCATTTCCCCATCATGTCTCTGCCTCTCCTGCTGTCACCCTTCTTCTCAACAAGCACCCCCTTTTCCTGTCCTCTTTGTGTATGTGACCGGCCAAGTTTAACCAGAGTGACTGGCCTGAGTGCAGGTGTGAAGTTACTGGAGCAGGGCAGCTTAGCTGTGGCTGGACTACCAAAGAGAATAAAAACAACCCTGCCTCCTCCTCCCCCCAGCCTTTGATTACATGGCTCTGGAGTATGGACTTTGTAGATGATAATGCCAGCTCATAATGTTAAAGGGTTGCTAGCTCTTTGCCACAAATACAACCGCTGGCAGCTGCATTCCAAAATCTGGCCACTCTGATGTCTATTCTCTCATTTCTAGAGTAATGACCCTAAACAGCACTTTTATCTAATTAATGAAACACTATTAATTTTCTGTGGCTGCTAGAACAAATGATCACAAATTACTGGCTGTGAACATCAGAAGTTTCTGTTCAACCTGAAGATCTGAATTCCTAATAAACAGGCCCAAATCAGGATATCATCAGAACTACATACGACATCCCAGAAACCCTCAGGACCAGTGAGTTCTTTGCCTCTTTCAAATTCTGGGCCTATAAAAGTCCCACTTCTGCTCCCTTCCTCCTTGTTTTCCTCTCTTTTCCTTCTTCCCTCTTTCCCGCCTTTTCTTCCTCCCTCCTTCCTTTGTAACAGTATCTTGCTAGAATAGCCCAGATTGATCTTGAACTGCTACATGGTCCCAGCTCCAACTCAGGATCCTCATTCCTCATCCCCATGTGCTGGGGCCACAAACAAATGCACACCTGGTGATAACTTCAAGGCTAGAGTCTTCAAATTCTCCATGTGTCCCCCTCATGTGTCTTCTCTGTCACATGTGGGCCCAAGTCCCCTCTCATGCATTTAGCAAGCCCTTTTAGATAATCTAGGAAAAATCTTCCCATTTCAAGGTCTTCAATTTAATCATATCCACAAACACAGGATGTCTGCAAAAGGTGGCATTACAGGTCTCAGGCTTCTGCAACTGATATCTTTAGGGAACGGGTTATTAATTAACTAATTAATTAATTAATGGCCGACTGCAGGATATTTTAACAAAGCCCAATTACACTGTAAAGTTTAAGTTTGCCTGGTGTGGTGGACCACATCTTTAATACCATACTGGTGGAGGCAGGGGCCTGGTCTCTGAATTTGATGCTAGCCTGGTCTACAGAGCTACTTCCGGGGCAGCCAGGGCTACACACAGAAACCTTGTCTCTGAAAGACAAAAAAAACAAAAACAAAAACAAAAACAAAACAAAACAAAAACAAAAAACAAAAAGAAAACTTTAAATTTGATAATTGAAAAACTAACCATATGAACTGATGTGTATAGGTTCTTAATTAGTTTTCCTTTTGTAGATATTTAATATGATTGTAGCCTTTTTCCTTTGAGGAAGCTCTAAGATTTCCTCTTAGGGTTCCTATTGTAGCAATGAAACACCATGACCAAAAAGCAAGTAGGGGAGAAAAGGGTTTATTCAGCTTATACATCCACATTGCTGTTCATCACCAAGGGAAGTCAGGGCAGGAACTCAAAGAGGGGAGAAACCTGAGACAAGAGCTGATGCAGAGGCCATGGAGAGGTGCTGCTTACTGACTTGCTTCACATGGCTTGGTCAGCCTGCTTTGTTATGGAACCCAGGGCCACCAATCCAGGGATGGCACCACTCACAATAGGCTGGACCCTCCTTCATTGATCACTAATTAAGAAAATACATTATAGCTGGATCTTATGGAGACATTGTCTCATCTGAGGCTCCTTCCTCTCTGATAGCTCTAGTTTGTGTCAAATTGACATAAAACTAGCTAGTACAGTGATATAACAAAGGTCTTTGTAAATCATTGCATTAAGCAATTTGCTTTTATAGGATAAGATATATGAGATGGGACTGTTGGCTTATAGGATATGTGAAGTAAAAGTTTTGATAGACTTGCCAGTTGTGTGTCTGGATTTATGCCTTCCCTATCCAGTGCCCTCTTTGTCTACCAAAAAACTTGATCATTTGTTTCATATCAACTAGCTAGGAAGAAGATGAAGGGTAGGTTACTTGTAACTGGTCTGACAGAAATGAAGATACACTTGTGCCTCAGTATGACTATTAAAACAATGGACCCCAAAGACATGGGAATTTCCCATCAGTCACATGCTGAGAGAAGGAAAGGGCGGCAGCCAGCAAGGGAACTTCTAGAAAGTGATTTCACACATATGGAACAACTTGTCAGACTCCCCTTTGAGGGTGAGACTGCAGCCCAGACACTGATGGATCAATGACAATGATGGCAGTGCTACACTTTGATTGGGATGCTTAGATGTGCATATCTTTTGCCCCCTATTTAGACTTTGCTGTCACTTCAGGATTCCAGAGATGGACTTGAAGGATTTGCTGGATCTTTGTCTCTCTTCTCAATGGGACTATTATTTTGGTTTTATTAAGTGGATTATTGAGCATGAGTGGCTGCACCTGACTTGTGATACAGGTTGTGACACCCCTCTCCCCAGGCTTGATAACAAAATGGCAGTCATGAAGGGACACAGACTTTTGAGAAGTCTGCCACTCTCAGTGAGCTGACCCTGTGTGGAGAGGGAAGATGGCAGCTCCCAGCATCTGCTGGGGTCATTTACTCCGGAGACATTGGCCTTTTCCACTTTAGCAGCATCAGCAGCTTTTCACCTCTGCTTAGTGAAGCAGAATAACGAGTTTGAACTTTATTATGGATTGTGGAGAAAACCCAACCCCTGTAAGTCTCTTCCCTAGGCAGCTTTGCCTTGCTGTTTGTCTTTTGACTCCTTTGAGAAATTTGGGGTTCTTTAACTGTCTAGGGCAGTTGCCATTTGTTGACTACGTTTGTCTTTCAGTGTTCTGTTAAATGGTATCGGGGTACGGTTTTAAAATAGAGAAACAGTGATGCAGAGAGCCCTCAAAGACCTTAGAGCCCTGTCCTAACTTAAGAGTCAAGGAGTGCTGACAGGGAGATGCTCTCAGCAATTCCTTCTTTTGAAGGCTTCAGGGAGATGTGGTTAGGTCTCCTTTGTCTGGGTGTGTTGCAGGAATGGCCTGCCAGTTCTGGGAGGAATGGGGCTTGACTTTCTAGAGTGGCCAATGTCTTAAAGGGATAGGCTCATAATTTAGCAATAAAGCCACTTATAGGGCAGGTCTTGTCCATTTGGAAGCTCTTTTGAGAAAATTTGGGATTCTGTGAAACTATTTGAGATAGTCACCATGTGACAGGAAAGGTTTGGGGCTCTCTTGAAGGACATTGAGATCTACTGGGATTTATGTAACCTTGAGAATATTAAGGCTTGACTAGTGTGACACACCCTGTGGAGACCTGCAGTTGCCTAGTCCTTTACGAATGGTTTCTAAGGCAGTAATAAAGCAAAACCCAATCTCCACCCCTGGAACTCCTTCTTAAAGGGAAAATTCTGGCCACTTGGTTTTGAATTTATTTATTAAACTCATTGAGCTGATAATCATGATTGGCATGCTTATAAAAGTGTTTGTGTGTATAAATGTCTTTTGAGTCATTTTGAATTCTATAAGAGCAATTGCTTCTGTGTCTATTTTTAAAAAACTAAAAACCAAGGATTAAAACATTTGGAAGAAAAAGAAACTGGCTTTTAGACTTTACCTCTGTCAGGCTTATCAAAAATTGATTGAAATGTTAATTTCAAAATTACCCCTTAAAAAGAGTTGGATCGGGTGCTTCCAAATGATTAGTATAGAAATTTGGGTTGAGAAAAGAAAATCTGATTAAAAAATTTAGAAACGATAAAACCTAAGATAGCTAAACATATCTTACTAACTGCTCAAAAAGGTCTGCACTGCCTTTGCTAGACAAACTTAAAGTGTAAAATTAAAAGATTAATCTCATGACTCACCTGAATACAGATATGTACAGATATGCCTCTGCCGTGTTTCATTTAAAATGTACTTGTAGTGAAAATGTTGAGATGGGCTGACATTTGCTTTGAAACAGTTACTAAGAGACATTACACAGTGTGATAAATAATGTATTTCAGTATTAAAATATGTCCTTAGCCCTTTCCCCTCCTCTTAGTCACCTTGTTGTAGGAATTTGAAAACAGGGCTCAGAAGGAAGTTTGGGACCATTTAGTTGGGGGACAAGGGCATGGCCACCAAAGCTGGTTTGTTCTTGTTGCCTTCAGGTCCAGCTACCTTCAGCCTTCCCTAAGGAAAATTGGGGGAGAGCCATTGGTGGAGGACATAGTTCTACTCTAGTCCTAGCTTGGAAAAGTGGAGTCCATATACAGCTGCCATGTTCTAAGTGGGAGGTGGTGTCTGGGGGTGGGGGTGGGTGGGAAAATAAGTAGGAAAAAAACTCCTGAACAAGGTAGGTCAGTTCTTTGTTCTCCAGGGAAAATCCCTTAAAGGATGGAGATTTGCTCTGACTCCAGGAATCTTTTTCAGACCCACCAGGGACCAGCTTCTCTATTAACATATTTAAAGAAAGGAGGGCTCAAAAACTTAGAGCACCAGGTGAAGAAAGTCTAGTTTGCAAGTGAATGCAGGCGAGGGTGGAGTCCCCGGTGAGCCCCAGGGCTTGTTTGCTTTGCCAATCAATGCTAAACCGAGGAGAGCTGTTTGCAGTCTGAGACAGATCTCCAAAGCAGCTCACAATTGTCCGTAACTCCAGTTCCAGGGGATCCTATATGGAAATGCATGCAGGCGAAACACCAATGCACATAAAGGAAAAATAAATAGATCATTAAAATCTTTTTTAAAAATGTACTTTTGTCCTTTGTTAACTTTAGCAATAAAGTTATGATAGCAATAAAGCTATCATTCCCAAAGGTGTAATGTTAGATGTAGAGTTTCTGTTTCTTTGATGATTAAGATCAATATATGCATATTTATAGATAAGCTGATCTTATGATGTAACTGACAGTTTCACTGTCAAGTCTCCTTTGAAAGTTTACCTTTTGTTTTCTCCCTTTATTAAACAAAAACAATGAGCTCCTCCATCTTCCTCCAAGATTTTCTTCAGTTTATTTTGCTCAATTCTTTCTAATTCTTTGGAGTATTGAGATTTGTCTTTTGAAAAATGTGGTCTTAAAATAGCCTTGCTTAGTGCTAAGTGTCTTGTCTGTTTAAAGCTTTGATGCTGTGTCTTCTGTTATGACAGTGCGTTTGTTAGGGTGTTAGAGCTATATGTAAGCTCTTACTGAAGAAGGAAGGGGGGGTGGCAGTGGAGGAGGAGGAGGAAGCAGCAAAGGTGGGGGCTGCAGCAGGAGCAGCAACAACAGCAGCAGCAAAGCTTTGGTTTAGTTGATGCATCCATCAAGTGAAATGTGCCCCCACTCTCTTTGCTTAAGGTTTCTGGAAGCTGCTTTTGGAAAATAAAAAAATCAGAGATGCAGGTAGACCCTCAGTAAGTACTTGATATTTCCATTACAAATTAATGAGAGAGGGAGAGAAAAACTGCCCAGAAATCCTAGTTCAATGGAACATAAACTTTGTTTTCTAAAAAGGGTTTCTGCAAATGCTTTCTGTGTGGTTCATACTATTTAGTTTTGATTACTTTTCCCTAATTGTAGCTAATATCTCAGTATTTCGCCTATTAGTTAGTTTTAAGGTGACTGCTTATGTGTCTTGAGTTTTCATTTCTTTTGTGGGGAAGGGGCGAGGATTTCTATACAAGGTTTCTCTGTGTAGCCCTGGCTGTCCTGGAACTCACTCTGTAGACCAGATTGGCCTCGAATTCAGACATCTGCCTATCTCTGCCTCCTGAGTACTGAGATTAAAGGCATGTACCATCACCACACAGCAAAGATTTACTTATTTATGTATTTTGTGGATGTGAGAGTTTTGTCTACACGTACACCTGCACATCAGAAGATGGCCTCAGATTCCATTAAAGAAAGTTGTGAACTGCCTCTTTTAAGTGCTGGAAATTGAACCCAGGACCTCAGGAAGAGCAGCCAGTACTCTTAATTGCTAACCTATCTCTCCAGCCCCGAGTTTTCATTTCAATGTGTGTATGATTGAGGAGACAACGGGGTAGCCAATTATCAGTTTTGTAAGTTTTCATTTTTTCCAATCTGAGTAAACATATCTAGTTATTGTTATTAAAAGCACCACTCCTTTAACTTTAGTTGTTGAGCCTTTCATATATGGTGGATTAATATGGATGCTTGTTTTAAAAGTAATCTGTGTCCTTTGTGTGATATCAGGCCATTGGAAGTTATGTGTGGATATATCCTGTAAATGCTACCTGACACCTTCAGAGAGGAATTGTTTTGTACTGTTTGGTGAACTAAGACAAGGCTTTTCGTATTGTTCTAAAGGTTGTTTTGTGTGTTTCAGACTTTAGTGACAATATCATTGATTTGGTGTTCTCTATACCTTGATTTCCTTAAATCGTTCCTTATAGGTGTTAGACCCCTGAAAACTCAAGTATCCGGGGTCCCAGGCCACGTTCGCAGTCACCCCAATCACCAGGCGGATTCGAGAGCTTGCTGCAAACTGCACGAGGCTTTATTGTAATTTAACGAGCTAACCCCATGTTAGCTCGGGTCTTTGATCCACCCACCATGGCGGATGGCTAGCAAAGACGGCTCCTAGGGGCTCCCAAAAGATCTTATAGGGCAGCGTAAGGGGAGTGTCTAGGGGTACGCACAGGCTTACGATTGGTGTGCCTCCAGCCTTGGAGGGCTTGCCCTGTGTTGATTGGTCAACTGGTTGTTATGGCCCATAGGCCCTCCCAGGGTGGTTGCTATGCTCTCTACGTCATTGCTGTGCGCTTGTCTGTAAAGCACACCCAGGGTCGTAAAGCATAGCGCCACCAGCTAACTTCTGATTGGCTCCTTGTCACGAGACAGGCATCTGACTTTCTAGTGACTAACTTCTGATGGGTTCCTTGTCACGAGACAGGCATCTGACCTCTAAGTGACCAAGGCAGGTTTATGGCAAGCACGTGTTCGGCTGTTATGGCTGCCGAAAGGGAAGCTGGTTCCTTCATAGGTTGCTTCAGGAAGAAGCCCTAAGGGGAAGAACAAGCCACAATTGCTACTATACAGAAGTGAAAAGACAAATTCTAGTTCCAAGGTAGCTGTAGGCAAAATGTAGAGAAAAGAATGCAATGTGAATAATAGAATCTAAAACATCAAGACCAACTAGCTATTTAACTTGTGAGACCAAATGTAATGCACGAATATGTTATATTAACAGTTACTGAAAATGCCAGCACAGCATTAAACCAAGTGTAGGATTTGTAGCACAAGCTCAGCCAGGGTGGACACCTACAAAGCTGACCCTATAGAAGACAGGTCATATTCACTGCATGGAGCAAAGGAGAACCCACATCTCAGGAACTTAAGGACATAAAAGAAAACCAAGGCATTAAATCACTAACTCCACCACCACCTGGGACTCTGTTCTCAAGCTGCTCTTTATTTGAGTGAGGACTATGTGTGGATCATTCCTCATTGTGCTCACAGTAGGTATAACTTACGTTGTCCTAGGTGGGTTTATAGTTCATCAGAGAACCCACACCATGGTCAGAGAATAATGCATAGTACTGGACAGAGATCCTTATTTTACTGTAAACCAGAACCCTGGGGTGAACTTGGTAAGGACACAAAATCCTGTCATGGAGCTGAGGTCTTAGGTAATGCACAAGTCTGACAGCTGAGGACAAGGAAAAGGAGTCACTGGTGCACGGTTGAGTGTTCTTTGCTACAGGGCACCCAGCCAGAGTGTGTGTGTGTGTGGAGGGGTGGCTTCTCTAGCAAGTACTGGAGTCACCTGCCAACTTATTTAAATGCAAGTTCCAGACCTTCACCATGGGAGATTCTTGTCTTATATGCCACATTTGATGGTTAATAAAAAAAAAAAATTGGCATTTCATTCTGAGACAAATGGTTTGAAGACTGAAGTTTAAAAAAAAAAAAAATTGCCCATGGCTTACGTGGAATTGTCTTAGGAGAGAATGAGACTTGACTTGTGAGTTGAAGGCAGGTAACATTGAAATGAGGGGTAGAAGGGAGGGAGAGGAATGAAGAAAAGAATGGAGGCAGGAAGGGAAAACACAGGTAAGTACATGAAGGAAAGACTCATGTGGGGAGTGTCAGGAGGGACCTACAGGGGAAGAGTGGAAGAGCAGGAAGGCAGCTGAAGACAAGACTAGACAGTTCAGGTACCAATGAAGGGACCAGACCCTCACCCAGCCCCCTGCTTCAGCAGCCATGACAGGCTGCAGAAAAGACTCAGCTACATGTGCTTGCCTGACCTTACCCCTCTGCCCGCTAGTCACTCCCCTTGTTCTACCCAATATATTGCCTGCCTTGCGGCCCCTTTGGGGTCCTTCTCATTCCACCCTCCCATGATGAAGGGATAAAGAGATGAAGGGCCCGAATTTTGCATCGGAATGGGACTCTTGGTGATTTGGGGGCTCAGAATTTGGGCAAAACACCAGTCCTCTCAACTCAGACAGGGCCCTGATGCAGATGTCCTTTGTATAGGCCACATCTAGACTGCTGTATTATGTAATCTACACATTGGTTCCAAAGCTCTCCAGCTCTAACAGAAATACAGGCTTCACATCTGTTGGCCCAGGAGAGTCCACTGTCTCTCTCACATCAGCTGGTCCAAACTTCCTTCAGTTCACCATGTGGCTGCAACTTCACTGTTGTCTTACAACAAGCCAGTGGAAGAATCATGGCTTCAGTGTGGCTGAGTGCCCATCTCCTTCACCTTTACACTATTATACTTTTCTTCATCCAGAGTCTCAGGTTATCTAGCTAGGCAGCTTTTTTGCCCTCCTGCCCCGCTCCCATGTAGAGTCTGGTCAAAGTAGACTGAAGGCCAGAAAACACTTGGCTAGAATTCCAGGCTGAGGAGTGGCAACTGGAAAGTGATTATTTATGTATTCCTCTGCTTGGAATAGTAAAACATTTTAAAAGGTATGGTGTTTAATCATGTCTGAGCCTGAGGAATGTAGAGCCCCTGTGAGGAATTCTGTTTCCAGAGGATAAAAATAAGACACCAGGAGCTTCCCCTGTCAAGTTTCCTGGGACTCCTGTCTCTTGTCTGTGCATCACTTGGTTTTCTTACCCAATTTGTATTTTGTGCTATTGTGCTGTGACTAATGTGCATGTCACCATGACTTCAAGCACTCAGCCTTGAATACTTTCCTCGTTTCACCCAGCTCTCCCAGCATGCATCTGATGCAAAGAGAACAATGCATGCCACTCCTCAAGTGACATGTCACTGAAGTCACATTTGTACTTCAGTTCGTTGCCACTTCCAAAGAGTTTGGGTTTCCTTCACTCCACCCAGTATTTGAGAAGCAGGTAGATATCTTTGATTCTCATATTTAAAGAATAAAACCCACCAACAAAAGGTGCAGAAAGTAAGATGAACACATTCTCTCGCCTGGAGAGAAGCTTATCATTTCAGTGACAGTCTTAGAGTCTCCTTACCACAGTGTCTGAGAATTTGAGACCTGAACCTGATCTCTTTAAATTGTAGGGTAATATATGGCAATTACATCATCTGGGTTGCTTTCAGATGGGGAGCTGCTATTTTTAAGTAAAGACAATCCCTACCTTAAAAGATAGCATTACTTACTATGCAAACTTGTGGAATCAAATTTCAAGACACTATAGGTTAAGGTGTCATGTTAGACAGATTTGACCTCATACATGCAGGAATGCACAAGTCATTTTGAAAGGTTACACTCTAAGTGACAGGCTTCTTGACTTGAGCTGGGCCTGAAACACAGAGCAAGTGGGTGAAAAACCTTAGGATCACTGTCACGCCTCATAATTTACACCATGGTCTCATCTGTTTCCTCTTAATACACTGATGTATCTAATTCTTCTTAGGTGAAAATATTCCTCCATAGGAAACAAAAGGAGCAGGTATTTATTGTTGCTTGTGCAGGGAATATGTTTCACATGAAAGTAAATATTTTTAGTTTTGGACTGGCTACAAACCATATGAGGCCTCCACTGGTGTCTTTAACCTTTTATGGCGTATCATGTTCAACCTTATTTTGGGTTATAAAATCCTCAGCCAAACTTCCATTGTGGGAAAAGAGAGACATGATACTGAGAAATCATAAAAGCAGAATCTTAGCCAGAGCGAGGAATAATTCTTTTGCTACATGTAGCATGTGTCAAAGCTTTATTAGAACACACTTCCAATTTGGAGTGTTGCATTATATGGAAAAATGAAACACAAAAATAATTGACATGCCGAAAGATGAAGCCTTTCAGATAGATGGAATCAGGGAAGTTTCTCAGAGACACATCAAGTTGACAGTTGTGGATACATAGACATTTATTTATAAGGAACTGAAGGGATTCAGAGACTACTTACAATCTACAAACAGCACTTCTTCCTGTCACCTCCATCTTCTGATCCATGGTCAGACATGATACCCATTGTGCTTCTTGTGGAAGTGGAAACATGGATGAGTCAAATAAACCTACTTGTGAGATGAACTAGGAAGCAAGGTGAAACCAAAACCTTCTGATCTCGAGTCCGATGTGATTTCCACTAAGGCAAAGGGGGTGATTTGATGCCCCACGCCTCTAGGATCTTTTCTTACTCCCTCAACCATGCCCTTGCTTTCCTCAGGACAGGATCATTGTTTTCTAGATGGAGTAATCTCTTACTATGTGAACTAAGTAACATTATTTCTGTTATGTACGTAACATGCTGACTGATTTCAATGATCTGTACGGATCAAAAAGAGGAAAGTTATGTTCAGCATCACTTGGTCCTTGACTTTAGAAGGCTGTTTAATGTGATTGTAGACTTTCCATATTCAGGAATACTAAAAAAGAAATAGAAAACCATCTCATCTAAGCTGTTTGGATATTCATTTTCTGAAGCCAAATAGTAAGACCTGAATTCTTAAAGGTTGGTTCCTTTAAGTTCAGGTGGCTACTCTAGCCCTTCTGGACCATACTTTGTCTTGTTGTGTACTTATGCAAACCTGTTAGTGGAACTGCTTGGGTTCTCATATGAACTAAATTGTGTCCCCACCAAATTAATACATTAAAGCCCAGTATCCATTGTGTATTGGAGCCATGGTTTTGCAGGAGATTAAACTTGAATGAGGTCACAGAGTAACCTCCAATGCAGTAAGAGTGGTATATATCTAAAAGGAGGGAGGCATATGTCCTAGTCTTTTATTGTGACCAAAAGAAACTTGGGCAGGTCAGAGTTTATTTTAGTTTATAGCTTGTAGTCCATTGTGATGGGAAATCAGGGCAAGAAATCAAGGGGAGAACCTGGTGGCAAAACCTGAAGCAGAAGCTATGAAAGAACCCTGCCTACTGGCTTGCTCCTCGTGGCTCTCTCAACTTGCTTCTCTTATATAACCCAGGACTACCTAACTAGGAGTGGCACTGCTCCCAGTAGGCTTACGGAATTACCTACAGACAACTTGAGGTGGAGGTATTTTTCCTAATTGAGTTTCCTTATTACAGATTACTCTAGCTTGGGTCAAGTTAACAAAAAACAAACAAAAACCTAACCAGAGCAACACATTAAAGGAAAACATATATTATCATAAAAAGAACATTGGCAAAAATATGGGCATTAATGATCATTCTGAGATTTCAGAGAGGAATTTAATTAGATAGAAAATCAAGAGGAAAACCCTGGATAAATCATGCCTGATGACAAGGCTGTTGTTCCAGGACCAGGCTTCTCATCCTGCAGGGATTTGACTGCCATGTAATGCTGAGTGCTTGGGGCTTCCAGATGGTGCCATGGGGATGATGGAAGTTAGAGCACTAAGAGCTAATGGAATTTAAGTTCCTAAGTTTGGTCACCTTACTGCCCAGTTTATCACTTTTACAATAAGAATGTCTATCTTGTATCCATATTTTATAAGTACGGAACAAATGCCTAGTTTCCCAGGTACACAGCTTAAAAGTCAGAAGAGTTTGTATCAATGTTTCACAAGGCCTGGAAGATCACAAATGCCAGCCGGACTTATATACCCAGCAAAACTGCAATTGAAGCCAGAAAAAAAAAAAATCATGACAAAAAATTTAAGCAATTTCTAACCACCAACCCAGCTGTACAAAAGGCAATAAAAAGAAAATTTTAATTTGAAAACAAGGTTAACTACACCAAAGAGGACAAAGGGAATAAGTAATTACAGAACAGTTCATCAAAAGAAGAAACAAAAACACAACAAAATAATGGGAATTAAAAAACACTTCTAAATAATAACCCTCAACATTAATGATCTTGATTCCCCAATAAAAAGACAAAGACTGGCAGATTAGAAAACAGATCCAGTGGGGTGGTGGTGGCGCACACCTTTAATCCCAGTACTCGGGAGGCAGAGGCAGGCTGATCTATGTGAGTTCGAGACCAGCCTGGTCTACAAGAGCTAGTTCCTGGATGGCCTCCAAAGCCACAGAGAAACCCTGTCTTGAAAAACCAAAAAAAAAAAAGAAAAGAAAAGAAAAAGAAAAAGAAAGAAAGAAAGCAGAATCCATCTAAGAAACACACTTCATCATCAAGCTAACACAGAAAACTCCTTAGAGTTAAAGGATGGAGAAAGGTATTGTAAGCAAAAGAAGCTACCAGATGTAGTAGCTATTTTGATGTTTGACAAACAGACTTCAAACTCAAACTAATCAATAAAGTTAAGAAAGGATACTGGGCACTCTATTACAGCTTTAAACATTTGTGCACCAAACACAAGAGCAACCAACTTCATGAAAGAAACAATACTGCATCTAAAATTACATATTGACCCTGAAAAGTGGTGGTGGCTGTATAAGTCAGGGTTCTCAAAAGTAACAGAACTGATAGAAGGAACACACACACACACACACATACACACACACACACACACACACACACACACACCATATTAAAAGATATGCTTATTAATATAGTGAATGTATAACAATAAATATCAAATATATCAATATCAACATATAAATAATTTATATGATATGTAATATAGTAATAAATGTTAAAATATACTAAAATGAATACCCTTTTAATATAGTCATTATATCATACATGTTTAATATATATCAGTATATGATACATATCGATATATTAAAAGGAGATTTATTAAAATATCTTACAGGTTCTGGTCCAAGTGGTACAGCTATTATTGTCTCTTGACAGAAAGGCCAAGAATCTGAGAGTGGTTCAGTCTATGAGACTGGATGTCTCAGTAGGCCCAATCAAGTGTGGGAGTCCCAGGGAGGTCTTAGAGAACTGCCAGTTTTCAGTGCATAAGAATCCTAAGAAGTAGGTTCTAAAAGCAGAGAAGAAATGGTTCAAGATAGATGAACTTGCTGGTGAGAGTTAGATCAAGCAGTCAAAAAGCAAAAGTTTACTTCTTCCATTTCCTTTTATGTGGACTGCCACCAGAAGGTGTGGCAAGACTTAGGTTGAGTCTTCTGGCTTCAAATGATCCAATCAAGAAAAATATCTCACAGACATGCCCAATTGCTGGAGATATAATCAAGTTTGCAATCAAGATTAGCCATCACATTGAATACTTTACCTGACCAGTACAAGAGCTACTGGAGGCATCACCACCCCAGATCTCAAATTGTATAAGAAAACTATAGTAATAAAAACAGTGTGGCATTGGCATAGAAACAGACATGGTGATCAATGAAATGGATTTAAAGCATTGGGCATAATTCTACACACCCACAGACTCCAGGTTTTTGACAACATAGTCAAAAATACACACAGGATAAAAGACAGAATTTTCAACAAATGGTGGTTAGCTGCATGTAAAAGAATAAAAATAGATCTATCTTACCCTGTACACAACTCATCTCCAAATGGATTAAGATCCTCAACATAAGACCAGATATCCTGAATCTGACAGAAGATAAGGTAGAAAATAGACTGGAACTTGTTGTCTTAGGAATGGACTTTGAACAGGATACAAACAGCATAAGCATTGTGACCACAATTAATAAATGGGACCTTGAGAAGCTAAGAAGCTCTGGTCAGCAAAAGAAGCCCATCATTAGAATGATGTCACAGCCTATAGAATGGGGAAAATTCCTATCAACTATACATCTGAGAAAGGGTTTGCGTCTAGAATATAGAGAACTAAAAACATGAACATTAAGAAAACATTTTAAAAACCTAGTTTTGAAAAAATAGGATATGGAACAAAATAGAATTATCCAAAGATATAACACAAATGGCTTAGAAACACTTTTTAAAATGTTCAGCTTCATTAGCCATCAGGGAAATGAAAATTCTTGCACCTGTCAGAATGACCAAAATCAATAAGACAAATGACAGCACATGTTGGCAAGTATCAGCACATGTTGGCAAGTATGTGGGGAAAGAGGACCATTTATTCATTCCTGGTGGGACTGCAAACTTGTACAACCACTGTGAAAATTAGTATGTAGGTTCCTCAAAACGATGAAACTAGATCTACCACAAAATTCAGGCATACCACTCTTGGACATACATCCAAAGGATTCTATATTCTACTATAGAGATACTTGCTCATTTATGTTCATTGCTGCTGTATTTATAATAGACAGAAATTATAATCAGTCCAATTGTCCATCAACTGATGAATAGATAATGAAACTGTGGTACATTTAGACAATGTAATTATTTGATTGTTAAAAATCAAAATTATGAAATTTGAATGTAAATGAGTGACAGTAGAAAGAATCATCTTAACTGAGGAAACCCAACTCAGAAATACAAAAATTAGGAATTAGAAATAAAAAAAGTTTCATTTAGGATATTCATAGATGTTTGGCAAAGGGACCAGGTACATTGAGAAGATCTTCCAAGGAAATGGATATAGAATATAGTGCTAAAATGGGATGAAGGGAAAACTGAACTAGGAGAAGTAAAAGGGGAGGTAGGAGTAATGGCAGGATAAAGGAGGTAATATGGGGAGGGATAACTAATACTAAAGATGTTTTGAAAAGACATGGAAACTAACTATTCTAGAAGTTTCCTAAAATATAGAAAAGGAATTTAAGTTGAGTTACCATATAATGGAAGAGACAGTTCCCCAATTAGACATCAAGTACTACCAAATAAAATCCCTAGTTCCAGGAATGGGTTACATCTTGTTGAGTCATTCACCAAAGGGGTCCCATATTCCACACAAGCAGTCCAAACTATTACCAATGCTATTGGTTAACCTCCACAATATGATAGTAAGCCCCTATTGCTGTAGGCACCATTTATATATGTCATTGAACATGGAGATGGTACTCAACTAGAAGCTTCCAGTGTTCTACCTGACCATCGTTCATAATACTAGCAGGTACTATATACACGATACTAGAGGGAAAAGATGTCAGTCTCCTCTAGCTACAAAACCTGCAACAGCGACCTGTCTGCCAGATAAACTGATGCAATAGTGACCCAAATGTTATCAGAATAGCCAACAATATTTTTATTGGATTTAAGGCCCACCTCATGGGTTGGAACCCACACTTGACACTGTAATGAGTCCAAAAACCTGAGACAAGTTAGATCATAGGCTTATGGGAAATAGTCTGCTAAATGAACATAGCAATAAAATGCCTGCTAATGACATTTTGCTATACCCATAGAGCACTGTATCATTTAATCATAAACAGCAAAGCTTCTTGTATTGTGGGAATTCTGTCACCAGTCAGCTAGTCAATTGAAAAGAGTGTTTTTGGTCCAAGAGGCAGGGATTTTCACTGGGGATGGCCATTATCTAGGGGCAGCCCTTTTTGAGTTAAGAACAAGCAAAGGCGGATGTAAGCAGAGGCTTGTGACTCGGTTCAGGTTCCCCATTGTCCTTTAATATTTGTGCACAGATCTTGTTTGATAATAAATGGTAAAGAAACTATTTATCATTCTTGCAGTAAATTGTAATCAACACAGAGACCCACAACTGAACAATGTGCAGGAAGTGAGAGACCTTAGAGTATTTATCCTTAAATGGGATGTCTATGTCAAATTTCTCCCCTCAGGAATCTAAGCAGAAGAGGAAGCAGAAAGATTTTAAAAGCTAGAAGTGGTGGGTGACTCCAAGAAAACATGTCTTTCATACACAACAGGGCTGATACACAGACGAACTAGCAGAGACTGTGGCAGCATGCACAAGACACACACAAACTGAAGCCAGGAAAAATCCCATCATGGGGAAGGGAAAGTGGGCATAAAGTCCCATCCCTAACTAAGAAGCTGTTTGCATTTGACGCCCATGGGAGAGGGAAAATTACTTTTCTCCAAATGTCTTGATACTGAGTATATCACATTAGTGGACAAACCATGTCATGTTCAGGAGTAATTGACTAACACAACACACTCCATATTTTTATCATGTGCTTTTGGTGGTTTTTGTCTTTTAGATTTTTTTCTTTTCTTGTTTGTTTGTCTTTTAGGCTTTTTATTCCCTTTAGAGAGAAGAACATATAAAGTTGGGTGGGTTGGGAGGTGGGAGGACTCTGGGAGGACTTGGGGGATCAGAAAGAGTATGATGAAAAGACACTGTATGAAAAAATTTAAAATATAACTAAAAAGTAACAAAATAAAATATAAATTAAAACAAGCCATAAATACACACACACACACACACACACACACACACACACACACACACACACACACAACTCTCATACAGAGCATTCTCAACATTAGAAAATTCACCACTTCACAATAACTACATGTGGCAACTATGCTAACAGGGCTTCTTTCAGTACTCTAATCTTCAGGTAGGATCACTAGAGATGTCAGGGGAAATTAAAGAGGCCTGAAGATGAAAACTGTCCGCAGAATTTCTCTCTATGCTGTACAACTGTTTACATAAACACTGGTTTGAACATAAGCACTTTCCAGAATTTTTGCAGATGTCGTCAATGAGAAAGTCAAGGGTGAAATAACTTTGATAAATATTTAGTGTAAGACAGAGGAGTCCAGTGTAATACAACATATAAAGAATGTATGATGCAAAGTTGCTTTCTAAACAAGAATTTACATCATTATACCCATGATGAAGTGACACAGCATGATATGGCCAGTGATAACAGGCTGTATCCTTTGGGTCACATTTCCTTCCTGTGATGTGTAGGAGTTCACAGATGACACATAAAATAGTTAGTAAAATTCTTTTAGGTCATCTTTATTTTAACCCCAAACTTTACTACACTTCCTTAGAGTCCACGCATTTCCCACTAAAAACAGGTAGCAGGGACATCTGTATGCCACGTTGTTCATGGACAGATTGGATTGGATCATGATTTGTTCTTCAATTAACCCGTCAGCAAATGGTAAATACTGAAAGATTTTCTTCAGCTCTGGTTCAATTAACAGAGTGGATTTTTTTCCCCTAAAGTAAATGGGTTCTAGCCTTTAGAATGTCCTAATTCACCATGGCTCTGGCTATTGATCAGAATGCATTACCAGAGGTGAGCATTTGTCACTGTACCTGGATACAGAATACTTTCAGAGAAGGTGGAGGAAAAGAACAATGAGTGCTCATGCTCCTTGTTCTGATTAGCTAACTCTGTTTCACATATCTCACTGCCCTGGTCTTCATTATCTGCTGTGAAGATTAGCAAAGGCAGAGCTAATGGACCTGGCTACACAACTGATTCTGTTAACCAACTAGAACTCATTGAAATGCTTTAACAACATACAAATTAAATCGGGGCTGTTTTGAGACCAAAGTGTGAGCAATGAATGGTGTTTCCTTTGGGTCTGACAATACACACGAGGTTGGTAGTACTAGGTCTTTTTCCTCTGATGGAGAGAACACATTCCATTATTCAGAGAGATGAAACCAGCCCACTCACAGCAAAAGTAATGAGTTCACTATCTTGAGCCCAGTTATTAAGCTCTGCCGTATTCCCAAAGAGTGTTATTTTCCTTGGCACAATTAAAAGCCAACTTCTGTAATTAACAGAATCTTAACTACTTGCTACCAGCAGATACCAGTGGCTTGTTAGAAGGATGGTTCCATTTTCATGAACAAAACCAGGAACTTTGCTGTCGAGATAAAATAATGTTTCAAAATTTGGTTATAAATCTTGAGAACTTGGGGAAGTGTGATTTCTTTCCACATACAAAAAAAAAAAAAAAAAAAAGGTAACATGGGTCAATGTCAGGGGATTCAGAGTCTTAGAAACTATCTATTTTGTTGGCCTTTGCAGATAAATGTCAAATAGTCCCTAAGGTCAAATAGATCCTCTCTCCTTCTTCTGCATCTCCACTAGAGCTGCCTGTGACAGCCTTCCTCACCCTTTGATGTGACTCTTAGACCAACTTCTGCATTGAGAAAGCTCCTCACATTCTTGTTCTTCCTGACCACAGTGAAGTAGCCAGAGCACCAGCCAAGTGTGTTAGCCTGCTGCCTCCATCCAGACCACAGATCTTTTACACTCACAAGATGAAGACATTTGCAATTTCCTGCACATTTTCTTTCTTTCTTTTTCTACCTTCCTGTTTTCCTTCCTCCCTCCCTTCCTTTTCCTTTCTTTTTCATCCTTCTTTACTTTCTTTTTCTTTCTTTCATCCCTCCTTTCCTTCCATCCATCTTTTTTACTTTTTGCTTTCCTCCTTCTCCTCCTCTCTCTCTGTCTCTTGAGTTCATGCTTTTTTTATTTAGCATTCACTCAGCCAGAAATCTACACAACTTCTTTAAATCCATTTCCTCTTCTTGATTACTTTCTGTGGATGTAAATTCATTTAGTTGTTTCTTCAGCAACCTGTCCTGTTATCTGTCCTCTTTCTGGATCATTGGGTACCACTGCTCTGCCTGTCTATTATCTCCCCTGTAAACTCCCTTTGCTGAATAAATTTAACAACGAACCGGGTTACCTACCTGGAATATACACTAACATTCTTATACATTTTTAGGGTTTAAGAAGGAACATGTACAGAAATCTCAATAAAATGAAATGAAATATTGAAAAAAACCAAGGAGACTGCAAGACTGATAGTGATGTTCAGTGTGTATCATTTTTGCCTTTATATTAAACTATATAATGAAATATATAAACTATTTCAACTTTCATAATATGTTTCTTTTATAATATGTAATATATGTTTTATTATTATTATATTTTGTTATAATTTATATTATAAATAGAGGATTGATATAAATGCACTTATATCAAATTGTGTATTAAACAGAACCACAGAGGAAGGAGACATGTTTTGTTGAAATTATTTAATTAACAGACAGTGCACCTGCATTCCAACTTCAGTGCTAAGTGCTAGGGGACCATGAATGCCAGGTCTTGGCTTCTGTGGGTCTTCAGGGAGCTAGCTTACAGTCAAGTGAGTGTCAGAAGCATCACTCTCACATCAGTGGCTCCTCGTGAAACCCACCCAGGAGCCTCTACAAAAACAATAAATGTATGTGTCTCCATCACAAGTGTTATTCTGATTTTTTCTTTAAAATCTAGAAAAAAGGCAGTGTTTTTATTCAGTGGTAGATGCCAAGGATTTATGCTATCATTTTAGACTGGATTTAGTGACTTGAAGCACACATTCCTCACTGTGATTTCATCCTTTGCAGAACTCGAGACTTTGTCTCTTTGGCAGTGATACAGGAGAAGGTGACCTTTCCTTTGCAGTACTAATCTTAGTCTACTGGAAGGTCACAAGAAGGGGAGGCCACACTGAGCAGTCATTGTGGGCATGGGAGTTTCCAGCTGTGAACTCAAGGAGGATGGGGACCACAGGAATTTGATCTTGAATTCCAGCTACCCCTGCTTAGATATGCAACCACCACTCATCCTGGGATACTGCCTCAAGAGCTCACTGGTTTACAGCTGTGGGATTATTTGGGACACTCTCCAAAGGCAAAAGAATTCACTCAGGGAGCCAATTCTGTCCTTCTCAATGTGCCTTCCTTGCTCTTTTAGTGAAATGGGCTTCTTAGTTACTTCTTAGTACCTTGAAAAACAATCTGTGCCCTCCATGAAATTAAATATGTATGTTTAAATGTTAACATAATATGCATGTGTAAATTTAGTGACAGAAGAAAGCAAGCAAGCTCAAGATATTTCAGGTACATGTGACTAGCTAGCGTTTGGTTTGATTTTTATCATCTTCTCTAAGGAAATTTAGTGATGCTGGGAACATTTTGGCTGTGACAGTTGGGGCAGGGAAGCTTTAGTCACAGAATAGTTGGAGCCAGGCATGATGCTGAGAACCCTCTAAACCAAAAGAAGCCCTTCAACAGACAAATCCCAGGCCTCCAGTGGCATTGGTTTTGACATTAAGAAATATGGATTAGTCCTGAGATAGTAAAGCAAGGAATATGAGAGTTTTCATTTCCAACATTACCTGGTACATATTTTATAATTTTGTCATCTTCTCACAAATGTATTTTAAACATAATGCTTGATTTAAATGAAGTTTCTGTCCTCAGAGATCTTATGGAGTGCATTCCATCACACTATCGATATTGCTAGTGAGAGATAACTGCATCGTAGCACAGTAGACAAAATGACACAGGTCATGAACTGACAAGTAAGTGGTCTGAACAATTTTCCCAAGAGTTAAGAGATAGACTAGGTCAGAATGAGTATTTTCTCTAAGATCACAGACTCTGTGGAGTTAAAACTGATCTCTGCTCAGCTTTGGGTCTCTAGTGCTTAGTTCAGTGCCCACCCAGAATGTAGAAGCTTTCAGTGTGCTCACTGATTCATTGTATTAATCCAGGATGGATTTGGATAGAGAGGACAGAGATTTTCTTTGAGATTGGGAGGAACAACAGAAGTCGATGTGGGAATGAAGAAATGGGATCACTATACTCTAAATCCCATGTTGTCAGGCGTCAGTGTTAAAATATGAGGTGAAGGTCAGGGTTGTAGGGAAAACTTGATGCTTGATCAGGAAATGTGGATTTGCCTTATTGATACCGGGAGCACAGGCTGTGATTCCATTTGATTCAATCACTTTTCTTATTTGCTTGATTGAATTGAAAGACCCCCAGAGGCTCAGGCCCCCAGGATTTCGGCCCAGGACTGTGAAGTGTCCCGCGCGCGTTATATGTTCTCGCCGGCAAGAAATACACGCACAGGACACTCGGATCCTTCTGCAGAAAAGCTTTAATGCATCTTGAGAGGGGAGAGCATAAGCTTACCAGAGCGGAGACCCTGAACCAAGAATCCCATTCCTTAATAAAGGCTGGCAAGCAGCCGCCTGGGACGTGTTACCCTATGAATGGCTTCAGCTCCTCAGGCCAAATGAGCCACGGGATAGGCAGAGATCAAAGGAATGGAAATTACCCAGCGCCTGTGAAGTAATTACATTTGGTGTCTTCAGGCACCATCATTGTAATGGAGAATGCAGGAACGGCTCCCTACAGTGAAGACCCCAATCACCAGGTGGAGGCGAAAGTTTGATGCAGACAGCAAGAGGTTTTTATTGCAGTTGTTTAACGAGCAAATCCCATGTTAGCTCAGGCCTTTCATCCATCCATCATGGCAGATGGCTGGGAAAGATGCTGAGAAGCCACAGGATAGAGATCTCATAGGGCAGTGTAAGGGGAGTGTCTAGGGATACGCACAGGCTCAGGATTGGTTGTGCCTCCAGGCTTGGAAGACTTGCCCTGTGTTGATTGGCCAACTGGTTGTTATGGCCCATAGACCCTCCCAGGGTGATTGCTATGCTCTGCACATCATTGCTGTGCACTTGTCGGTAAAGCACACCTAGAGCCTAAAGCATAGCACCACCAGCTAATTTCTGATTGGTTCCTTGCTACGAGGCAGGCACCTGACCTCCTAGTGACCAAGGCAAAGTCAGGCAAAACATGTGTTAGACTGTCATGGCTGCCAAAATAGGCAGGCATCTGACCTCCTAGTAACGAAGGCAAAGCCAGGCAAGCATGTTATGGCTGTTATGGCTGCCGAAATGGGGAGCTGGTCCCTTCAGAATCTGGATGATGTCAATGATTGCTCTGTTTGGGGGACAGATGATAAATGAAATCATGTGTATGGGAAATATTGTATGAGCTGAGCCCTTGCCTTTATTATTATCTTTATTCCATGCTCCTTTGATTAAAGTGATACTTCCTTTGTTATCCTGGACAGAGCCCCCCCGCCCCCTCCAGCCTGAGCGGGTAACTCCTGACTCACAGGTAGAAGGAGAACTGCCCACCCAGCATGTGCTCCATCACTTCCTGCATGATGCCTCCAGTGTTCCTGGCAGTTTAAGGAAATACCCGCACAATATGACTGCCTCTGGAAAATGAGGCTTTGCTGCCTCTTTGAGATGCTGCCTACCTCCAAGCTTACAATAGCCTTAATATGGCTACTGGTTTCTTCCTGGAAAGCAAAAGGGCAAGGGGCAGAGAAGAGGGTTGGGTGAATTGCCCTACTTGAGCCCCTCCCGGGTTTGAACACTATAAATAGGAAGAACAAACCATCCCAGGACGAACATCCTAAGTACCTTTCCTGGTCCAAGGCCTGCTTAAGCAGCTCCCAGAGTAGGTAAAGAAGACAGTTTTGTCCTGCTTAGCAGAGAGATTTATCTTCAGGTCTGGAAAGCTCTGGCAGTTGCTTTGTAAACCTTACCCCTATTGACCTTTGGTAACTAGGTCTTGTAAGGCAGGAAAAGAAAGACTCCACAGAGTATCAGGGATGCCAGGAGAGGACTATTGAGGTTCTGATTCTGTATGACTGCTTTCTCCAAATACCTGGCTTTCACCCGGCAGCAAGGGCACCTGGATACCCAGCCAGAAAAGGGCATGGAGTGCTAAGACTTTGATGGACGGCTTTCATTAACAGTACAATTAATGTTGAGGAAGTTTGCACATGTTACTATTATGCTTAATGCATGATATTAATACAGTAATATCTTGCTACATATTCTCTTTTAGCAACTCTTACTGTCATCACTAGGCTTCAAATCTGTTTAAGGGTGGACACTGGATGGTTGGCCTTCTGTTCTACAATGGAGGAACGAAAGCAGCCATGAGGGTTCACTTGTGACTTGAAAAAGTCACCAAATTTCCCAATATGAGTTTGCATTGTCTAAACTTTGTAGGACACTTACGAACCACATAAAATTACCAAAGTTGAACACACTTTTGAAGTACAAAACTGGTGGTTTCCCCGAGGCCCAGTTGAAAATGAGTAGCAAAGGAGTTTATCCTGCCTGCCTTTTTAAAAGGATGGTATTCATGGGTATTATTGCATTTAGATAATGCAGGCATACTTATCTCTGTCTCCATCATAGACTAGGTTTGTTTTTCAACTCTGGAAAGGAAAATCATACACTTTGAAGTCTTATTGTGGTTAGTATTTGTCTTCCTAACTTCTAGGGCATCCACGCTGAGAATCTTAGTCTCAAAGTAATTCCTAAGGCAGACAGGCAGGAAACTGATAAATTTAGACTCTGCACATGTGTAGTCTACACTGAGTCCAGCTTCCCAGAGACTAGAGTTCATGTTCCAAGGATGAGCCCTGGACACCTCAGTCTAGCTAATCAGCCTGCCCACACTTGTCTCAGCCCACACAGCTGAGCTTCTGAGCTGTGCTTTCTGGGCTTATACTGACTCAGTTGTATCACTCAAGCTGCCATTTTACAGTTTTATCCTCCAGGAGGCTTGATTTCCCCTTCCCCCCAAGCTCAGCCATGGTCTGGTGCTATGTTTCACAATAGATGGGCCATCCTAAATCTTTGCATTTTCTTCTCCATCTTGGAGCATTTCCTCAAATATTGCTAGCCCTGATCACGTTTGAGTTTGATGTGCCTTTTGGAAAATGACCTTTTAACTTAAAGACCTTTTCCTCTTCTTGGTTTTTTCCCCCAAGGCCCAGTGTGACTTACAGCATATTGTCTTTCTCTGGTAGACCATTCTGGCCACTTTCAGGTAGGATAATGACCACCAGCAATGGGACTTTGGATCCTCCTTCCACTTATAGTTTGGGAAAGAATCCCGTGTTGTGGTTAGTAATGAAGAGATGAGAACCCAGCAGGGATGTGAGAAAGCCAGACATCATCCTAGCACTCAGGCAAAAACAGGCATTGGGTGTAGAGGGGACCACAGAACAGAGTGATGGAGAGGGAAGGAGAGTATCACTAGGGACAATCCCGGGGCAAGCCTGTTTGTGGGTATAAAAGGAAGAAACTATTGACACTGCCTTGCACCAATAGTCTTCACCTTTATGTGTGAAATGAAGTTCATTAGAGAAGGCATGGGATCTTTGCAATCAGCAAGCAGGACTCACACAGGCTTAGATGATTTAGGGTTAGGGTTTGCCATTTTTAAAAATGTGTTCTATAGAAGAATGCTTCCTTTTTTGCCTCTGAGATCTTATGAATGATGGTTTTAGTACTCATTCCTTAGTTTTTTTAATTTGGTATGCATGTTGCAACATAAATAATAGATCCTTTTCCCATCAGGCCACCATGAAGGGAAAAGAACACACTTGGTACTGTCAATATAAGCAATAAGTATCTTTTTCTTCTCTCATGTGACTCGGAGCACGGACACAGGATCATCTGACCCTAAGCTATACCCTGATTTGTTTACTCACCAAACTGTATGGTCAGATGAATGACCCAAGGTTGACTCTGTGCTGCTCATCAGTGACTGTGGGACACATCTGACACTCTGGGCCCTGTTCAGCATTCATCATACAGTCACTGTGCTTTGTACCCATTATCATACATGTCCAGATATCATTCCCTTTAGGGAATGCATTCTATTAAAAAACATTTGTTTCCCTTTGAAATTTTCAAGTCTGTTGACCATAGCAAATACAAAAATAATACACAAACAAAAACAAAAAACACCTCTGGGCATCCTCACACCAAATTAACAAGAACTAACGCTTCCCTTCATTTGTTTCAGATTTTGGGTTTGTTTTAGTTTGTTTCCATGAGACAGAGTCTCTTATAGCTCAGGCTACATTCAAACTTACTAAGTAGTCCAAGATGACCTTAAAGCCCTGTTTCCCTCTCCCACGCACTGGGATTACAGATGTACACTAAAGCACCTAGCTTCAGGCTTTTAAAATGATAAGGTATCATAGTTTTCATATCTCCTCCCTTAGATGAACCTTCTTCCTTTCAGTTGGCAGGTACTTGCTGTGAGCAAATATCTGCAGATGTCTCCATTAAGGAAATGCTGCCTCCCATATCTTTTGTTGTTTTGTTTTGTTTGTTTGTTTGTTTTTGAAACAGGGTTTCTCTTTCAGCACTAGCTGTCCTGGGACTTGCTTTGTAGACCAGGCTGGCTTCTAACTCACTGAGATCTGCCTTCCTCTGCCTCCCAAGTGCTGGGATTAAAGGGATGCACCACCCCTACCTGGTTCTCCCTTATCTTTTGATATTAATAAATTATATCAAATTGTTTATAATGGTGTGTGGCTTGCTTCCTCCCTTACATTTCTAATTTTGATGCTTATCCAAACTGACACTCCAGTGTACATGTTGTAATTCTAATTGGTTTTTTTTTTTAACTGTCCTAGAGAATTCCATAATTTGGGGAATCCTAGAAATTGCTTAGAGATTCATGCCTGGCTATTTCTATGTAAGTGATTTCCATTTTTAATCATAACAAATGTTGTTTCTATGAACATTTGGTGCATGTCTCCTTGTGCACCTGTGCTAGGACACTTCCCCATCACTAGAGGTGGAATCTGTAGGATTAAGTGGGAATGTCTTCAAATTCACAGTACATTGACAAATTGTTCTTTGAATAACTAGTGGAGATTCCCAGGAAGACATTCCTACTTCCCATCTTCCCAAATTTTCATCAGACTTGTTAAAACACTTGGAAACTTCTCCAAATATAGTAGGTATAGAATACCCATCCAGACATAATTCACATTTAATTGTTCCATCTTATAATTCTGTCATTACTCATCTTCTCTTGGTGAGGCTGTGTTTCATCTGTATCAGTGTCCAGCAGGAGACAGATGTCACGACACACTCAAGTTTGGGTATTTGTGTATATGTGTGTGTGTCGGGGAGAGTTTTGGCCAAGTTGAAAACATGTCTTTCTTGGTATGAATAACGATCAAGTTTTCTGTTCTAGCTAGCTACGAAGTTTTTTAGTCTTCATTTGTTGAAGCGGAGGAGATTGGTTCAGAACTACAATGTTTGTTGCTGTTTTTGTTTCCCCTGTGGCAACTGTGGGTTGTGTGTGTGTGTGTGTGTGTGTGTGTATATATATATATACTTATGTACACATATACAAGCATGCACAAATTCATGGAGTCAGTGGTCAGTGTTGAGTGTCTTGTTCTAGTACTCTCCAAGTAATTTACCAAGATGAGGTCTCTCACTAGGCCTGAAATTTGGCTAGATTTAGCTAACCAATAAGCTGCCTATCTCTGCTTTCCCTAGGCTGGGATTATAAGCACATGTCACCATGCCCAAATTTCTCATGACCTTCCACACTGGTCCATGAGGGGTTGTAAACAATCATTTTGCAAGAAGGCACACGGCTGAACACCCCCAAGATGGACACACAACACTGCTGTTCCCATCAACCTGCAATTATTCCATGTGGTCTAAAAGTTTCTTAACACTCTGTCCATCATTTATAGACTTGTGAGAACACCAAAAATATATCTACAACTCATAAGCTGTCCTGGTAAACTTAGGCCATCTGAAGAAGGCTTAAGGTTTGTTTTGTTTGTTTCTTTTTTTTTCTTTTCCAGGAGAAATTATGAATGCTAAAAAAAAAGGTTCCCAGATGAGATATGAGAATGGATAAGAAGATTTCCATTAAAGAAAACCACCTTGAGATGAAGGGAGAGAACCTTTGGACTCAGCTCCCAGTGGAAAATGCTCAGCACTCAGGTTGAATAGAAGCATTCATTGAGCAACTGTGTACACGATCCATGGAGAGACTGTGTATGTGATCCACTGAGTGAATGTGTACAGGATCCACTGAGTGAATGTGTACAGGGTCCACTGAGTGACTGTGTATATGATCCATTGTATTCCACACAACTTGAAACTCCAGGGGCTTCTGGAGGAGAACACCCTTACTGCTGAAAATGCAATCCGCCCTCCTAACAGGAGGACTACTAGGGTACAGGAAACAAAGGTAACTGGAATTAATTTAAGTGGTAGGGGAAGAAAAGTAGAGAAAAGGAGGGACATGGAGGCACTGGAATTTTGTTAGTTCAATCCAAACTTTGGGAAGATCCAAGGTTTTGAATTCATCTAACACAACTTTACAACCATTGACTCAAACTCTGTCCTCCCTGTTTCCCCCTCTCCACTGAAGTGTCATTTACAACTATGCAGATGCCCACTTAAAATGTGCAGATCAATGGCTTTAGTGTTCCTAGAAGGGCATATCCTCTGTAAGAAGCCTTAGAATACTTGCATTATCCCATAAAAGAAAAAAAACTCACCCCCTGCCCACCAGCCCCTGCCCACCTTCCCATCACCTTCAACACTAGAGAACCAGGGACCAGTAGCAACATGTCTGAAACAACTTTGTCTAGGTGATGGGAACATAACCATTGTCATCTGTCTCCACTCGAAGGGCAAAAGTTACAGGTTTTAGGCAGAGAGAAGACAGATGTTGCAGTTTGAACTTGTGTGTTTTCCTAAGCCTAGTGTGTTGAAAGTTTGATCCCAGAGTGTTAGTATCAGGTGTTGTAAAACTTAAGAGGGGGAGCCTAGTTAGGACACTAAGGACATGCCTTCAAAGGGCACAGTAGCATTCTAATTCCTTTTCCTCTCTCCTTTTATTTCCTGGCTACCAAGAGGTGAGTGTCTCGCTTCAGTGTGTGCTCTGTGTCATCCTGTGCTATCTCAAATGAGGCCAATGGATCACTGACTGAAATCTCCAAATTGGTGGGCCAAAATAAATATTTCCTCTTACAAGTTGGTTATGTCACACATATTGTTATAATAACAGAAAGCTGATGAAACAGGCAGTTCCCAACAAACACACGGGTAGGAGTTATGGAAGAGCCTAATGAGGCAGCCACTCTTCCTTATATCTCTACTGAGATAAAACCTGATAGCACAGACATGGATGCTGTAGCCATCTCTAATTTTTTTTTGTCTAGCCTAGCTCTTTCATCATGTCTTGTGGATGTCAGACATATGGAATTAATAAATTACCAGCTCTACATTCCTCCAAAAACATGCTGGAATCTTCCACAATAGAGTAATAATGGAGGCAGGTTCAGATTTTAAAACAGAAGGGCTCACAATAAGAAGAAAACGTCTACAGGTAGTCAACAGCTCTTTGCTACTCACCAGACATGGGGCAGGTGCTAACTGGATGGCACAGATGTAATCAATCCACAGAGTGAATTGAGAATGCACAGTGTCACTACACCTTTCTTTGCTTTCTTGTTCTTTCTTCAGCATCTCTAACTCTTGGTGGCCTGTGAGTGGAGAGACTTGATATCCCATGCCCCATGGTTACAAACTGATAGATTTGTTCCACTGTCAATCATCTAGGTTTACTCTACTTTATGTCATCAAAATGCAGCAAGCCATTCAAGGCTAGGATTTGGACCAAGGACAGAGGACAAAGAACTCTCATATCTGGAACCAATCCATTCTAGAGAACCATTCAAAGGTTACCAGGCATGAAGAGTTTTCTTTTGCAGGCCAAGTAACAAATAAAGGCAAACCTATCAGAATTACACCAGACTTATCCATGAAACTCAAGGCAGAAGGACCTGGATATATATTCTACCAACTCTAAGAGAACATGGATGTCAGCCCAGACTACTATACCCAGCAAAGCTTTCAATCACTATAAATGGAGAAAACAAGATATTCCAAGAAAAACCAGATTTAAACAATATGTAACCATTAATCCAGCCCTACAGAAAGTACTGGAAGGAAAATTCCAACCTAAGAAAATTAACTACACTCACAAAAACATAGGCAATAGATAATCCCACTTAACCAAAACACAATAGAAAAAGCAGGGTAAATCCACATAAAATACACTACCAACAATAGATAAAAAAACAAACAAGAATAAGAGCTCAATGGTCCTTAATTTCCCTTGATATTAATGGTCTTAACTTGCCTATAAAAAGACACAGGTTAACAGAGTGGATATAAAGACAGAATCCATCCTTCTGTTGCATACAAGAAATACACTTCAAATTCAAAGACAGACATTACCTCAGAGCAAAGGGTTGGGATAAGATATCCCAATCAAATGGACCCAAGAAACAAGCTGGGGTAGCTATCCTAATATCTACTAATTAGACTTCAAATTAAAATCAATCAAAAGATATAAAGAAAGTCATTTCATACTCATCACAGGAAAAAATCTATCAGGAAGAAGTCTTAATTCTAAACATCTATGCCCCAAATACAAAGGCACCAACGTTCGTAAAAGAAACATTATTAAAACTCAAATCACAAATAAGACCTCACACAGTTATAGTGTGAGACCTCAACACCCCACTCTCATGACTGGACAAAACCACCATACAGAAATTTAACAAAGAGACAAAGGGACTAACAGAAATTATGACCCAATTGGGATTAACAGACATCTATAGAACATTCCATCCAAACACAAATGGAACCTTCTCTAAAATACACCACATACTTAGGAACTTAGCAAACCTAAAAACGTACAAAAAAATTGGAATAACCCCCTGTGTCTTATCAGACCACCATGCTTACAGTTAGAATTCAAAAACAACACAAATTGCAGAAAACCTACCAACTCTTGGAAATTGAACAACATGCAATTGCACCATTCCTGGGTCAATGAAGAAATAAAGAAATTAAAGACTTCCTAGAATTCAATGAAAATGAAGACACAACATACCCAAACTTATGAGACACTTTGAAAGCAGAAGAGGAAAGTTCATAGCTCTAAGTGCTCACATGAAGAAACTAGAGAATACTAACACCAGAGAGTTGACATCACAGCTGAAAGCTCTAGAACAAATGGAAGCAAATTCACCCCGGAGGGATAGATGCCAGGAAATAATCAAACTGAGGTCAGAAATTAATAAAGTAGAAACAAAGAAAACAATTCAAAAAATCAATGTAACAAAGAGTTTGTTCTTTGAGAAAATCAACAAGATAGGCAAACCTTTATCCAAATTAACCAAAAGCAGAGAGAGAACATGCAAATTAATAAAATCAGAAATGAAAAGGGGGATATAACAACAGACACTGAGGAAATCCAGAGAATCTTCAGGTCATACTTTGAAAACGTGTACTCAACAAGATTCAAAAATTTAAAGGAAATGGACAATTTTCTGGACAGATATCACTTACCAAAATTGAATCAAGAACAGATAAGCAACTTAAACAGACCTATAACCTCTAAGGAAATAGAAGCAGTCACCAAAAGTCTCCCAAACAAAAAAGGCCCAGGGCCAGATAACTTCAGTGCAGAATTCTACCAGACATTCAAAGAAAAGCTAATACCAATACTCCTCAAATTGTTCCACACAATAGAAGCAGAAGGTTCATTGCCAAACTCTTTTTATGAGGCTACAATTACCTTGGTACCTAAGCCACACAAAGACATAATTAAGAAAGAAAACTACAAACTAATATTTCTCATGAACATTGATGCAAAAATACTCAATAAAATACTGGCAAACCGAATCCAAGAACATATCAGAAAAATCATCCACCATGATCAAATAGGCTTCATCCCTGGGATGCAGGGTTGGTTCAACATTCGAAAATCTATCAATGTAATCCACCATATAAACCAACTGAAGAAGAAAAACCACATGATCCTCTCACTAGATGCTGAAAAAGCCTTTGATAAAATCTAACACCCCTTCATGATAAAGGTCCTGGAGAGATCGGGGAGAACATACCTGAACATAATAAAAACAATATACAGTAAACCAACAGCCAACACCAAACTAAATGGAGAGAAACTCAAAGCTATTTCTATAAAGTAAGGAATAAGACAAGTCTGTCTCCACTCTCTCCATATCTCTTCAATATTGTCCTTGAAGTTCTAGCTAGAGCAATAAGACAACAAAAGGAGATCAAGGGGATACAAATTGGAAAGAAAGAATTCAAGCTTTCACTGTTTGTAGATGATATGATAGTCTACATAAGAGACCTGAAAAACTCTACCAGGGAACTCCTACAGCTGATAAGCACTTTCAGCAAAGTAGCAGGACACAGAATTAACCAAAAAAATCAGTAGCCCTACTATATACAGATGATAAATGCAATGAGAAAGAAATCAGAGAAACATCACCCTTCACAATATCCACAAACAAACATAAAATATATTGGGGTAACGCTAACCAAAAAAGTGAAAGACCTGTACAGTAAGAACTTTTAGTCTTTAAAGAAAGAAATTAAAGAAGATACCAGAAAATAGAAAGATCTCCCATGCTCTTGGATAGGTAAGATCAACATAGTAAAAGTGGCAATCTTGCCAAAAGCAATCTACAGATTCAATGCAATCCCCATCAAAATCCCAACACGGTTCTTCACAGACCTTGAAAGAACAATATTCAACTTTATATGGAAAAACAAAACAAAAAAAAAACCAGGATAGCCAAAATAACCCTGTACAATAAAGGAACTTTTGGAGGCATCACCAACCTTGACTTCAAGCTCTATTATAGAGCTATAGTGCTGAAAACATCTTGGTATTGGCACAAAAATAGACAGGTAAACCAATGGAATAGAGTTGAAAACCCTGATATTAGCCCACACACCTACGAACACCTGATTTTTTACAAAGAAGCTAAAGCTATACAATGGAATTAAGAAAGCATCTTCTACAAATGGTGCTGGCATAACTGGATGCTTGCATGTAGAAGACTGCAATAGACCCATGTCTATCACCATGCACAAAACTTAAGTCCAAATGGATCATAGACCTCAACATAAATCCAGCCACAATGAACTTATTAGAAGAGAAAATAGGAAATAGCCTTGAACAAAATGGTACAGGAGACTGCTTCCTGAACATTACACCAGTAGCACAGACACTGAGATTGACAATTAATAAATGGGACCTCCTGAAACTTAAAAGCTTCTGTAAGGCAAAGGACACAGTCAACAAGACAAAACAACAGCCCACAGATTGGGAAAAGATATTCACCAACCCCATATCCGACAGAGGGCTGATCTCCAAAATTTACAAAGAACTCAAGAAGCTAGTCTCCAAAACACCAAATAATCCAATTAAAATGTGGGGTACAGAACTAAATAGACAATTTTCAATAGAGGAATCTGAAATGGCTGAAAGACACATAAGAAAGTGTTCAACATCCTTAGCCATCAGGAAAATGCAAATCAAAACAACTCTGAGATACCATCTTACACCTGTCAGAATGAATAAAATAAAAAACACCAATGGCTGTTTATGCTGGAGAGGATGTGGAGAAAGGGGAACACTCCTCCACTGCTGATGGGAGTGCCAACTCTTACAGCCACTTTGGAAATCAGTATGGCGATTCCTCAGGAAAATGGGAATCAGTCTACCACAAGATCCAGCAATTCCACCCTTAGGCATATACCCAAAAGAAGCACATTCATACAACAAGGCCATCTGTTCAACGATGTTCTTAGCAGCACTATTTGTAATAACCAGAACCTGGAAGCAACCTAGATGCCCCTCAACTGAAGAATGGATAGAGAAAATGTGGTACATTTACACAATGGAGTACTACTCAGCGGGGGGGGGGGGGCAATGGAATCTTGAAATTCACAGGCAAATGGATGGAACTAGAAGAAATCATTCTGAACGAGGTAACCCAGTCACAAAAAGACAAACATGGTATATACTCACTCATATGTGGATTTTAGACACAGACTAATGGATTAGCAGCCTACAATTCACAAGCTAGTAAACAAGGAGTACTCTAAGAGAGACACACATGGTCCCCTGGAGAAGAGGAAAGGGACAAGATCTCCTGAGAAAATTGGGAGCATGGGGGCAGAGGAGAGGTGAGGAAGGCATGATGGGACAGGGAGGTTGAGTTGGGGGAAGAACAGAAGAGAGCAAGATAAGAGATACTATAATAGAGGGAGACATAGGTTTAAAGAGAAATCAGGCACTAGGGAAATGTCTGGAGACCTACAAAGATGACACCAACTAACAATCTAAGCAACAGAGGAGAGGCTACCTTAAATGCCCTCCCCTGATAATGAGATTGATGACTAATTTATATGTCATCCTATAGCCTTCATCCAGCAGCTGGTAGAAGTTGAAGCAGACACCCACAGCTACACCTTGAACTGAACTGAAACCCAGTTGCAGAGAAGGAGGACTGATGAGCAAAGGGGTCCATACCAGGATGATGAAACCCACAGAAAAAGCTGACCTGAACAAAGGGGAGCTCTTGGTCCCCAGACTGATAGCTAGGAAACCAGCATGGGACTGATCCAGACCCCCTGAATGTGGGTCAATAAGGAGACCTCGGAAATCTATGGGGCCCCTTGTAGCAGATCAGTACTTATCCCTAGCATAGGTGTGGACTTTGGGAGCCCATCCCACATGGAGGGATACTCCCTGAGCCTAAACACAAGGAAGTTGGCCTAGGTTCTATCCCAAAGGATATGACAGACTCTGAAGTCCCCCTATGGAAGGCCTTACCCTCCCTGGGGAGCAGAAAGGGTATGGGATAGGTAGGGTGTTAGGTGAGGTGGTAGGGGAGGAGGAGAGGGAGAGGGATCTGGGATTGACATGTAAAATAATCTTCTCTCTAATTAAAATAAAAATTTTTAAAAAGGAATAAATGGGAATTAAATTATTGTTTTCCTGTTTTAAAAAATAATCCCTTCATATAATATATATATATATATATATATATATATATATATATATATATATATGTTTCTCTTTTGCTCTCAAGAAAGGTAAAGCCTGAACCCAGAAGGGATTATTACAGGAAGAATGAATCCACTCCTCCCTAACCCTCATTCCATTCTGCAGCAGCTCACTTTTCCCTAGGGTATCTATTACCACCCCCACTACCATTGCTCTGGGAAATTATGCCCTTTAAGGTCTCGTTAATTTCAAACAAAATCCTTAACAAAGCTGAGGCAGACAGAGGTTGGCAAATGTTAATCGAGAACATCGTGAAAATAAACTTGTTAGAACAGCATTGCCTCTGAAGCTCATCATAATTGTATTATTGCTTCTGCCTGTAGAACTCTGGGAAAAGCATATTGTCTTGTAGCCTTTTCCCTCTCTTCTAGAAAAATAAAGGTGGATGATACCCATCTGCTCAGTGTTAACTAAGATTGTTCACTTGAAAAATATATAACCCATCTACTGGGGTGTTAGACAATGTTTTAGATACAACATGTACATGTTGTATAAATGTACATGTTGGGGGCTTACATCCCAGTAGAGAAAGACAGACATGATGAATTGAGTAGGTAGAAGATACAGGGGCATCATATGATGAGATAATATAAGTGTCTCAGTCCACTTTGCTCTGGGCTGATACATAAATTCTCGAGATTCTGAAGGCTGGGAAGTCCAGAATCAAGACTTGAGCATTTGGGAAAGGCCCATGGAGTACATCTTCACATGGCAGAATGGTTAGTGGAAAACCAATGCTGTGACCTCACATGTGAGAAGATCAAAAGACAGTGATTTCTCCCCAATACGCCCTTTTGATAGCTGTGTGTATCCACCCATGAGGGAAGATACCTCATAGCCCAAGTCCCTCTCAGATGGACTCCCCCTCCCAACTTGCTGTCCTGGGAATTGTTTTCAGACCATTCAGAGAATAGATATACATTGCCACACCAACTAACAGCAAAAGGAAATGTCTTTGTATAATCTGAAAGTTAATTGCAATTTGCACCCATTGCTTAAGAATGTACTTTTGGTAAAAAACCTACCAATAGGTACAAATATATCCTAAAATTATAATAATGAAAATAATCTTTGAGCCTAAATTGGCTCTTTTGGTTGAGAAAAGGATTTCAAAGCATAATTTAGATCTGAAGGAAAGTCCAAGTCCCGTTGTGTAGTCAAAGCATTCTGGAGAACTAAGAGGTAGAGTTGAGGATGCTAATGCAAGACTCATCTGGGACACTGAGGCAGGTTGAGTCGGGGACAACAGACAGGAGAGATGTGGGCAGGCCCTATCCAGGGTAATAGATGAAGCTATCAAGAACTTGTCCCATGTGGATATGGAAACACAAGGTTTTAGGAGAATGCCTGCAATGCTTAGTTTTTCCATCTAAGCATTGTAATTAGCTGTTAATCTCAAACTGCTTTCTGTTTTATTTTGGTTTTTAATATTTTATTCTTTTGGATCATTAATTTTGTGAGTGCATTAATGTATTGTAGTAGGTAGGCATGGCAGCCAAGTTTTGTTTATAGAAGAGTCCCGTTCCTCACACTCTCCACGATGGCAGCAGACTGGCAGAGCTCTGAACTGCTCACTCTCTGGAAGAAAGAAACTGTTGTGGGGGAATCATGCATTAGACCTAGTTTTCAACATAACGTTCATCCCTTAAAACACAAAGAGAGATTCTTCATTGGAATCAAAAGCAAGCCAGGCAACTTGAGCTCATTTCAAAACTAGAGAAAAAGGCAGCCACAAATATCTGCCACAGTTTGGTTTCCAGTGATACTGAAGCTTTAGTGACACCAGCCAGTATGGATTTTGCTTGACTTTAGAATTATCCAAATCCTTAGGAAAGCAGTTATATTACTGTCATAAAAATCAGGCCTGTTTGACACAGTGATACAATCAGGAAGCAAGCAAGGAGGCTTTCATTGGGTCCAGGCAGGTCTGCTTGGTAACTGCTCTCTTAGGGGCATATCCAGGGGTTTTCAGGATTGAGCTCAGTGTGACAGCCCTGCCATGGCACCTGAGGTCCCATCCAGATCTGCCCCTCCTGCAGCTGTAGCCTTCCTTCTACTCAGCATCTGACCCTTCTCTCTCCGTGGTTTCTCTTCCCTTCGCTGCCTTCCAACAGTTGTTGCTTCAGATGCTTCTGTAGCTTCTCACCCCATGCCTGGACCTTCGTCTGCTGCACCTCCATGGTACCTGGCTTCTTCTAGTGCTTGTGTAACTCAGGGTTCCTCAGGCAGAGCTGCAGGATCAGCTTGTTAATTCTCAGACTAAGAAGACACAGTCAGTTGCCTTCTTGTCAATGGGCTTTAAGGACATGCTTTTATGTCATTGGAAGAGATATTCCTGATTTCCTTCCAAGAGAAGCTGATCTTGGGAGTCGACTTGTCATCTGTCACATGAATATTTAGTCTGAGGTCATCAACTCCAAGCCAAAACTCTGTTCTTTTCTTATTTTTCAGTCTCATAATAGTTGATTCTATACATTTCCAGATCCTGAGCAATCTAGATATTCCATCTCTGAGCATTGGGAAATGTTCTGCATGCCATATTTGAATCCCACCCTCCCACTGGTCCTTGATGAGCTTGTGCTGATCTACAACCCACTAAGGGACTAGCTAAGGTACCCACCCATCTTTGTCCATTTCCTTATTATAGTGCTTGAATTTGGCCTACAATGTATGTGATCCCAGGAGCACTACCATCTCCAGATGGCAGTAGATCTCCCTGGAGAAAAAAACAGCTTCAATATTGTCCTGGATGACCTCCCCAGACACATCCTTATGGTAGAACTTAGTCAGGAAATAGAACTGGACAGGGTTCTCCTTGCTGGCCTTCTGTACAGACATCTGTTTTTATCAAGCTTCAAGCAGGTAATAAATCTTCTATTATATACACATTGGAAGAACAGGAACCACAATTCTTGAGGCCAATGCTCATTGCCACATGATCAGAAGGTATTTCTCAGTGATATTTGGGGGTATGGCAACCTCTAACTATCCATCATGGTTATCACTAGATGTTCATTTGCCCGGGCATCTTCAATGCTGATAGCTACATGAATTCTTGAAAACTAAACACTGCACAGCAGCAGAGACCCATCTGAACCTACCTATATGCAGAGGAAAGCCCATCTCATTATCAATCTGTTTGTAAAGTTTCATCAGACTTAAAATCAGTGGTAGCTACGCCATCTGATTTCTGGAATCAGAAGGGCCCCTGTTCACTCTCCTCTTTGATGCCCTGTTCCTGGTTTGCTGACACATGAAAGATTCCCATCTTCCTCTTTGCTAGAGAAGACTTGATGTCCTAATGGCCCTGTTTTCATCCCAACTGAAACTCAAGGGAATATTCAATGTGCATCCATGTTACCATTGCAATTCAGCTATGGTTCCTAAAAGTAACCCCCCCACACACACACACACAGAGAGAGAGAGAGAGAGAGAGAGAGAGAGAGAGAGAGAGAGAGAGAGAACTGAAAGAAATTTTATATTTAATGATTTGTGGACTATTATTGGAACTATGTAAAGATATGTTATATTTGTTTATGCTGCATTTGTTTAATGATGTAAGGATGTGTTCCATTTGTTTCACCTTCCCTGCCTAAGGCACTGGATTGGTCCAATAAAAACCAAATGGCCAATAGCTAGGCAGGAGAGGAATAGACAGGGCTGGCGGGCAATGAGAGTAAATGGGAAGAGAAATCTAGGCTTGAGAGAGAAGAATAAGGCGAGAAGAGAACCAGTGAGAAAGAGGTTCTGGCACATGCTCAGGGCCAGAAGCCAGACAGCTGCCTGACAGACAGACAAAAGTAGCAGGAAAGTAAGACAGAAAGAAAGAAAGAAAGAAAGAAAGAAAGAAAGAAAGAAAGAAAGAGGGGGGAGGAAGGAAAGAAGAAAGAAAGAAAGAAAGAAAGAAAGAAAGAAAGAAAGAAAGAAGAAAGAGGGGGAGGAAGGGAGGGAGGAAGGAAAGAAGAAAGAAAGAAAGAAAGAAAGAAAGAAAGAAAGAAAGAAAGAAAGAAAGAAAGAAAGAAAGCTAAAAAGGCCCAGGGCAAAATGTAGATGAAGAAAAACAGGCTAAAGTTATGAGCTAGCAAGAAACGAGCTTTAGCTAAGGCTGGAGCATTCATAACTAATAATAATTCTCTGTGTCATGACTGTGGGGTGCTGGTTGGTGGCACAAAATGAAAAGCCTGCTACAGATAACATGCATGGCTCCTTGTTAATCCTGGTCCTACTTGCTTATATAGCTGGCCATGTAACCTCTGTCTGAAGAAAATTTAGTAGGTGCCACCCTGAAGCTATTGCAGCCAAACACCATTATTCAAATGGCCTTTTTCTTTTCTTTTCTTCTCTTTTCTTTTTGTTTTGACACACTTTAGTGATAACATTTTTCTTCTTCAAAAATTTTCTCATTGAAGCAGGGAATAAGGAGTTTTTCTCCCTTGTTAGTATTTCTTTTTCCAGTGCCTTTGGTAGCTGATAGTTACTATTTACTGGTAAACTTGGAGATGAAGTTTGGCTGCAGCTGCACAATTTCATCTGCTTGGCATCTTCATGAGGCACACCGGAAAGATCTGAAAGCTCACACACATTTTGCAGGCTAGAATATATCTCATGGGCACTTTAATTTACTTTATAGTTTCTTTATTTACTTTATAGCTTTTTTTCCAAGGCTGGCACATGTGAGCAATGGAAGAGTCAGCTCTTCCTCTAAGTGACCGGAAGGAAGCCATCCTCCAGTAGAAGGAATGCATATTTGAATTTATGAGAGCTGAACTTGGCTGCAACACTCACATTCTTGTTCTACTTTGAGCTTGGCAGGCCATACTAATACTTGTGCTGGGTCCACAGATGAGAGAACTCTTCTATTTTTCTTTGTTAAGATCTTATAAACCTCAAGAGTACATTTTCCATTTGAGACTTTGATAAACCATACAAAGATTGCATGAACAGCCAAGTTTTGCCCAGCCTGTCAAACCAGCAAAAAGAGCTATTTACAGAATGTTTGTGTTTCATTGCCATGATATTGTAATGTCTGGATAGCCATACTGAGGCAGCTTTACAGTTGTTTCCTGACAGTAAATTGCTTTATGCTAAGCTACCTATTCAGTCATCTCAGCATGGAAATCCGATTTTAACAGAAATACTATTTTTGAAAACATATAGCCTTACAATATAAACATTTTAGTATGAAATATAAAGATACTGCTTTTGCTGTGGTTGGCACAACCTCACAGCCAGAGTCTGTAGCAATACACTGGGGACTAACACCAACCTTTCTTTCTACCCATCACTAAACTCAAACACAGTCCCCAGTTGCCACAGTACAGAGACACAAAGTGTGAAATCAGAAACGGGCAAGTCATAGGTACTTCACATCTCAAGGTACTACCGTTTTTTTGCAACTTTGCTTCATTTAAGAAATGATTATTGAACACCTAGTATCTGCCAGATCCAGGCATATCTGTGCTAACAAACCAAAAACCAGTGGTGGTGGGGGGTGTAGAAGGAAGAAACCAGATAATGACATAATATAAGGTTAGTTAGTTGTAAGGGATAAAGGAATAGTTGGTGTCTCTAGGAATCAAAAGGCATAAGCAGATTTAGGAAATGTCCCTAAAGCCTCCCACTACAGTCAGAGAAGGGTCACCAATGCCATTGCCTGACTGTGGGAAAAGCCTAATTTATCCAAAACTCAACTGCTCTCCACCATAGCCTGCCCTCTGCATAGACACCCATGTCTGGTAGAAGCCTACTGTCAGAACAGTTTGCTGAGGCTCCAACTTGAGTAACAAAGACCTCTAACACAGGCTGTTCTCCTCAGAAGATGGAAAGAGACAATGGTTCCTTTAAAGAAAAGACAACAGAAAGCATTAGAGAGAAACATTTATTCTTGTGGGAAAATTGTGAGGTGAGCTAGAACCTCTCCCTGAGAATACATAACCCAGATGTTCCAGAGGCCAGGCCTTTTCCACGCAAATGACAGGCTTTCTTCACAGGCTGACTAAATGGCCTGTCCCATTGTTTGAGCTCAAATGATGTAGGGGGTGGGTAAAGGACAAAGGCTGTTTTAGAGGGAGCACCTGGCTTTTGCAGAAGGCCCTCTGAAGTCGGAAGAAGGATCTGCTAGTAGGAACACAGCATTCATAATTTACAAATGGAGAAATGCAAATAGTGGTAGCCAATCTCATCAACAATTAAGCAGGGCTCCTTAACCCACATGAATCCAGTTTACCAGTACAGAAATCAGAACCTGGAGACTGAATGGTGTCCCCTGGATCTTGTGGCTAACTGGAGAAAAGGTCGCCTGAGCATGTGTGCTAAAGGTAAATATAACCTCACTCGCACAGGCTTACCTGGTGTATTTCACTGTAAACCCAAGCAGTATCAGAAATAACTAAATTCTCATGAACTCTACCGAAAGTTTACCAAAAGGACCCCTCAATGGACTCAAAACTAAGACTGATTGAAAGACAAGGATTCTCTGGACACAGCGTAATATTCATCTATCCACCTGACATTTGCTGAGAGAGATTTATAGATTTATCGAAAAAAATGGGAGTGAGAGCCCACTTTAGAATGTCTGGCCCCATGTAGCACAAGCAAATGTTCTGGAAATCATGGTGGAGATTCACAGACAGCACTCAGACACCTGCTCAGTGGCTCAAGAAACAACCGAGGGGGCAGGGCCAACCCTGAGGACCCACTTCCTGTTCTGGGGCCAGCCTCTGGCCTGAACACAGACATCCAAAGGTCCACAGATTTCTCAGTGAGGCATCTTGAGGGCCAAAGGTCCAAATGTGCAGCAACTTTAATGAAGAAGAAAGAAATAGTGCTAGGGGCAAAAAACAAAAAGTAAAAATAAACAAACAAACAAACAAACAACCCCCCACAAGGTCCCCAGACATGAGAATCTGTCTCAAAGTGATCAAAAAATTAAAAATAATTTAAGAAAAGACTCTCTCAGCTGGGGAAATAAATAAATAAATAAACAAGGGAATGCTGGCATGCCAGCTCCCCCTCGTGACTGTGTATCTATGCTGTGACAGTTTAATGAGGGAACTGTAAAGTGTCTAGCAAAGGTCTTGGCACACCGATAAATGTTAGTTCTTGCTTCCAACATCAATAAATAATAAATATACCTCAAGTTGTTGGACATGTTCTTAGGAAAATCCTTAAACATCCCATTTAATAGCCTGATTCACTCTCTCCTAGAAACATGTATGTACATTTTATGCTTGCATGCAATTTTATGACATCTGTGGAAGCATTGGGGCCACCTTCACCTCAGGTTAGACTGTCCCCAGAGAACAGGTGCAGCGGCCTCCAACAATAGGATGTGAGTGTGCAGAGCTGCACTCAGGTCTTCAGTTCCTCTGCTCCCCACATTATTAGAGTCCCAGCTCTTCCTCCCTGAAAATCAAGCAGCAAAAACAAACAAACAAAAACCAAAAACTGAAGGCTAGGCTTGCTCATGCCAAATAGTAATTTTACACTGAAATTTGGAATAAAGTTCTAGAAATTTGGAATAAATTCTCTTTATTAATGAAGGGAAAAATGAATTTTGCTTTCTGGTTCTTCAGAGGACTTGCTATTAGAACTGCTTTTTTTTGGGGGGGGGGGGTTGAGACAGGGTTTCTCTGTGGCTTTGGAGGCTGTCCTGGAACTAGCTCTTGTAGACCAGGCTGGTCTCGAACTCACAGAGATCTGCCTGCCTCTGCCTCCCGAGTGCTGGGATTAAAGGCGTGCACCACCAACGCCCGGCCTAGAACTGCTTTTTCTTTCTTTCTCCCTTTCCTTCTTTCTTTCTTTCTTTCTTTCTTTCTTTCTTTCTTTCTTTCTTTTTTCTGCACAGCACTGAACTGAGTTATCAATTCCAAACAGGGACTCTCAGTCTCCAAAACTTTATGATCAGTTTCCAGCAAGGGCATTCAGGCCTCTCAGGCAAGAAAGGAGCTTCTTCTTCACCAGTGCCTGTACCACAAGCTCTCTATGTCCCTATGACAGCCAGATGTTATGGTGGCCTGTGGCAACTGGTCACATTGGGTCAATTTACAGCATGTCAGTCTTAGCCTAAACTGACTTTTGATAAATAGCCTAAAACTTGCTCCAGAAATTCAGTAAGAGCTCTGGCAATAGGTAACGCACATTATGAAATAACTTTGTCTGTGTAAACACAACTTTAACAGCCCTCTCTTTATCCAGAAGAATTGATAACAAGGTGGTTACAGATGTGGCCTAAGTTTCTTCCTATCTTTCCTCCTTGCTTTCCCTTCCCTTGAGAATTTCTTGCTTCTTTAGCCCCTGCTTATTTCCTATTTATAGTTTGAACATAGTTGAGGGAGTACAGATGACTAGAAATAGCCCCACTCATTTGTTCTCTTGGTAAAATTAGCTCCTCCCTTCCTTGAAATAATCTATTATTGTGCTTCTAACACTTAATAATGGGTGTGAATTGAAAATGTGATAATAGCTAAAGAAAAGAAAAGGTAAAGTCTCTCTTTGCAGATCCTATCAACATGAAAGCCCAGGCTTGACATTTCTGTTCTTTTCTTTTTCCTTCTCACAGGCATGACAGATTCCAGGAAAGTTTTTTTTTTTTCTTTCTCCCTCAGCCTTTGTTTTCTTCAGACTAAGTAACAGTGGTGCCCCAAGCCAGAGAATGCACAGTGGCTGGTGAGCAAGCGTTGACTTGTCTAAAACACTACTCAGAGCAGTGGGAAAGGGGAATCCAGGAACTGGGGACAGACTGTGTTAATTTCCACAGTCTTTGCCTCACTCTCTTCTAACTGAAGGTAGGGGTGTGTGTGTGTGTGTGTGTGTGTGTGTGTGTGTGTGTGTAAAGTCATGTTGTGTGGCCTTGGTAGCAAGGAGAGAAACAATGAACTTCCAGTACACACTTCCTACATTGAGCCTCCAAAGCAGAAATGAGTACAAGGCAAACTTCCAATCTCCACAGAGCTTGCTGTGCATGTGAACACACACACACACACACACACACACACACACACACACACACACACACCATTCCTGAAATGAAGCTTCTACAGCTACAACTTCCAACTTGGACACAGATGTGAAGAAGGGACATGTTTTAACATAGCATGGTTGTCCAGGTGTGTCTTTCTGAACCCTTCTGTACACCACATCTATAAACATCACCAAGAAGTCAGTGCTTCCTGAACACTGCCCTACCTGACTCTGAGCACTGCACTGGCTACCAAAGACTTATTTCTGCCTTTGTAAAAGTCCACTCTTAATAGCCTTGCTAATGTATAACTTATCTTCGGAGACAGAGATAAGAAGACCCAATCAATAGCAGCCTGTGTGTAGAACAAAGCTTTGGCTTAATAACTAAGGCTAAGAGCAAGTTGGATGAAATAGGGAACTGGGCTCAGGCCAAAGTCTGGAGCTGCAGCTGGTGCAAAGAAGGTGAATATCTGTGTAGTAGGTTCACAGTGTGCAATGGAACCATCAGCTCTGCTGACTGCCATGCCATTGAGACAGTCAGACACCCAATTTGCATTCCCTGCATAGTCTAATAAGCATCCCAAAGCTTGGCCAGAAGCCAACAAAACTTGGAACACCAGGATTCAAGATACCATTTTTTTTCCTGGTTCATAATATCTCTGTATGTCTAAATATGAACTCTTCTTTTTCTAAGTCAGGAGAATTTAATTTTTTAAGCAACAAATTGTAATAGAGAGCTAGGTAGGGAAAGCTCCCCTCCTGTCTGGTTCTATCTAGCTGGGTCTGGGTCCTCTTCCCACCACACTGGCCACACAGTATAACAGCACTTTGCTGGGTTTAGCACTTTGCTGGATGTGGGTCCTCTTATCTGTGTGGTTTATTCTCTTACTTTTTTCCCATTGATGTGGTAAAATCCTCTGGAAAAGGCAACTGAAGGGATGATGGGCTTATCCTGGCTTGGGGTAGAGGTTACCATCCATTGCAGCAGAAAAGCCATAGTGGCAAGTATGGGAAGCAGTTGGTTACACTATGTCCACAGACAGAATGAGGAGCAATGAAGGCTTGTATCTTGGTGCTCACTCACATCACTGTTTTAAACACCCCAAGGGATGATGCTGCCCACAATTAAGATAGAGCTTCCCATATCAATTAATGTAATCATGACAGTTCTCCCCAGGCATGCCTTGAGACCTATCTCTCAGGTAAGTGTGCATTCTGGCAAGGTGACAGTTAACACTAACCATCACATCTATCCAGAGGTTCAGAATGACCAAACTGAGTTACAACAGGTAATCATTCTCTTTCTTGCTCATCTTGAGGTCCCTAGAATTTAGAGGGAGCTAGGCTTACGTTAGGAAGTTTTTGTTTGTTTTTCTTTGGAAAACAAAATAATATTTTAGGGTTTGGGGGGCTGTTTGTCATTGTTTCTGCCAATTAGCAACAAGCAAAAATACAATGGAAGTGAAACTGATGAGGTTTCATCATCAGGCTCCATATCCTCCCCTTTGACCTAGTCTCTCCCACTGGTCACATGGTTTATACTTACAGCTTTGTTTCCAAATGTCCCCAATGGTGGCACATCCTTTCCTTTTGAAAGATATCTTGATTTTGACCACAACGAAACCCGAAGACAGCTTTTGATGGTCCCAGTAATGTGTGCCTCCTAGCTTCCTGCCCTTAAGCCTTAAGTAGTCACTTATCCTTGAGTATGAGTTGTGAGTTGGTTTCCTCTCTCTCTCTCTCCTCTTCTTCCTCTCTCTCTCTCTCTCTCTCTCTCTCTCTCTCTCTCTCTCTCTCTCTCTCTCTCTCTTTCTCTCTCTCTCCTGCTGCTGAGACTTGAACCCAAGGCATTATGCATGCTAGGCAAGCTCTCAACAGCCACTAAACCACAGTCCCCCAGGATTCACTTTCACAGAGTAGAATACATAAAAGGCAATGCTATAGATTTCGCAAGACTGGATAACACATGCCTGCAGCTTCCATTTTTTCTGGCACTATCATCCCCAGGAGTCTCAAAAAGGGTTGTGACTATAGGAGGGACTAAGGCTTAGTATTTTTGAACACTGGACAAGGACAAGTCTGCCAGCAGCACCCTGAGTGAGCTTGAGGCAGATTTTACTCTGAAAGACCCCTGCCCCTTAGCCCTTTCTTTCTCAAGTTTGTCTCCTCTTCCTCCTGTCGGCGGCTTCCCCGATCCCCACCCCCGGCGGCTTCCACTTCCCCCGCCACCGGCCGCACGCCCAGCCCGAGAACGAGCACCAGGTGGGCTGGCACGAGGGCGAGCACCAGGTGGGCCGGCACGAGAACACCAAGTGAGCCGGCCTGGAGCCCTGCCCCTGAGCCCCCGCCCGATGAGAAACACTCCGTCCCAAGGTCTCCGCCCCCAAGGTCAGCCATCTGGACGCGGAGGGAGGGGGAATTGAGTCTGTTGTACCAGACACCAGACCTTGAGAATATGCTGATCTGGAATGGCTCTGTGTCTCATTTGAACCATCCAATAGAAATGATTCTGTATTTCGCCTCATTTGAAAGACTCTATGTTTCACCTCATTTGAATAACTCTGTACTTTGCCTCATTTGAATAACCCTGTATAGCGCCTCATATACATTGACCAATGGGAATAGCTCTGTACAATGCCTCATTAGAATTATCCAATAGAATCCCTGCTCCTAGCTTGCGCCTTTTTCCCTATATAAGGACCCCTTTCCCTTGGCTCGGGGCGCTTAGCCACACAGAAGCTAAGTCGCCCCGGGTACCCGCGTCTCTAATAAAACCTCTTGCGGTTTTGCATCCAAGTCTGTGGTCTCGCTGATTCCTGGGTGCGGGTCTCCTTCTACGAAAGTACCTCTTTGGGGGTCTTTCAACTCCATTGTTAACTTCACAGTCCAATTAGCAACCAGTTACCTCCTATAGGAGACCCTGAACTAAAGATCTCACAGAAGCTACACCCAGATTCCTGACTTGTAAAAGCCATATTATAATAAATATTTGGGGACAATTTATGAGGCAGCAATAGATAACTAATACAGACTATTTCAGGATTCAACAAGGATGTGAAAACTGAGCAAGAAGTAGCTTTTGTTTGTACTTCTGACCTACTTCACATTAACTCCCATCCTGTCTTAGCAAGAATGTATAGTGGTATCTTGTTTATACTCTAACAAATAAAGCTTTCCTGAAGATAGAAGGAGGAGCTAGCCACTAGTTAGTCATAGAGGTCTGGAGGTCTGTACAGACAGACAGGAAGTGATAAGGTGGGAGGAGACAGGAGCTCAGTCTCTTTTGGGCTGGGAAGTTATCGAGGTAAGGTATGGCTGTGGCTTGCTCTTAGTCTCTCCTCTGATCATCAGGCAAGCTTTATTTGTTAGCATATAAACAAGATATCACTACAAGAATGTTCCCTTGAAAGCACACTGCCTCCCATGCCTGTCCAGGCTTCCCTCCTAGGTGAATGTGAGTCCTCTCTCAGTTTATCTCTGGCCATGCACTAGAATGGGCCAATGCCCTAGAATGAACCAATGGACCAAGGCTAATGGGAGTGGACTCTACCTAATGGAAGACTTGAGAAATACCTCTTGAGACCTTTATCCTTTTATTTTTCAAAAAGCCCTGTCCTCCTGCCATGGCTAGGGTTGGGAAACAGACTTTAAACAAGGTTTCAAATGAAATAGGGATGTCTCTGGAAGTAACAGCAGACTAGTTAAGTGAGGGATAAACAACAGTTCTAGAGATGGGAAGGCTGTGGACAGCAGTGTTCCCTCCCATATATCCCTAATATTTAAGTAAACACTGTCACCCACCTGAGTTGTAGCCCGATCTTTATCACCAATGCTCCTCATCATCAAACATCAACGTTCTCTAGAGCAAAAGAGAATAGGGTCATTCTAAATTCTCAGTAGGAGTCTCTTAGGAAAACACTGGGAGTTACAAAGCACTATGTGATGGCTATAGTGAAAGGACATATTAAAAGGAAGATAGAGAAGAAAATGGTAAGTAAGAGGGAAGGGAGAAATGAAATGATAAAAGAGGCCAGTTGGGTAGAGAACCCACCTCTTGGCTACATAGTTTTGTAAGAAGAATGCAGGCTTACAGATGTGTACCTGGCTTCCTTTGCCAGTATTGGTATCACTTGATACCAATACTGAGTCACATAGTCCAGCAATCTCAAACTGCTCAGAAACATGGTCAAGTCAGGGGGCCAGCATGTCTATGAATCCAACCAACTGCAGACAGAAAATACTCAGACACAAAACTTGTGCTTGTATTCAACGTTTTCAGACTTCCCCCAGGCCTTTGTTCTCCAAACGGCACAGCACTGCAAGAATTTGCATGGCATTTCCATTGTATTTGGTGTTATAAGCAATCAAGAGATGATTTAAAGTATACAGGAGGATTTAGATCGGTGATGTGCAAAGACTGCTTAGTTTTATATAAAGGTCTTGAGTATCCAGTCTCCCATGGATACCAAGGAACAACTATAGATCTCCATTTCTACTTTTGTCAACAAGCTTCTCTCTAAGACAGAGTGCCCTACTTTTAAGTGCCTGCTTTTCTTTGAGAAAGAAAAACAAAGATTAAAAGAAAATCTGAAATCATTGTTCTCCTAGCTAAAAAATGCCCCTGGTTTTAAAAGCACAGATTTACAGATTATAGTTCCCATGGTAATCCCTTGACCCAGAGACAAATTCTAACTTATCTTAGGTGCCAAATTTTTATATTACTGGTCTTTTAATGATGATCCAGATGGCTTCTGGACCCAAAAGTTTATGGTAATAAATTTCATTTTATGTCCTTTTGTGGTAATTGAGTAACTATAGAAAAATCATAAAAAACTTTCTATGTAACTCACGATTCACTTTATTTTAAGACTATTTCTTCTTCTTTTTGCTTCCAAATGTTCACTTCCTTTTGATACTGCCAGAAGATCTCTTCCCAGAACCTTCCTTTCCCATACTGGCATCAAGAGACTGATAAGCCTTTGTTTAATTGTCATGACAACTAGGAAACCTAAGAGGCCGTGCTCCCTGAACCTGGACCACAGGAGGCAGTTCTGTATAACCTGAGAAATCCAAATACAAACTCTAAGCAAGAGTATTTCCTTCACCTGTACCCAGGGGGCAAGAACTACATAATTCTTGATAGGGGACCTGGAATATTATGTGTGAATTCTATTTTTCCCTACAGCAATGATTAAATTCTAGAGCAAGAGAGAGATTTTTCTGGCACCATCCTTCTCTTTATCCATCTTCTTCTGAATGGAAATCCTACATCAAGAAACACACAGTAAGAATTTATTTAGAGTTTATGAATTTGTAAGAAGAGGTAAGTGGAATACAGGATATGTATTGGAGTCTCTACAAGATATCTCTGGAAGGACTACCTAAAAGCAACAGTAAAAGCACTCAAACACTTAGCGTTAGGCTCACAGACAGATCCAATGTCAAAATCCTTCCAACTCTGTTACCTTCCTACTTGTAACATCTCCATTGGCCCATCTCTCCTATTCTTCATTGACACCATAGGCTGTTGATCCTTGCACGACCTCTTGATATGAGAAGCTGAGGCAGGAAGACAGAGAGTTCATGGTCAAGTTGGGCTGCAGCATGAGACTCTACTCCAAAAAGAAAACACACAAAAACTATTCCAATGAGTGATAAAGTGTTAATTCAAGGCTGACATTCAATCTATCATCCATTTTTCAGAAGTAAAATCGAGTATATCCAAGCACTGCTGTTCCCTAATAGCATTCCATATATCCAGCCAGACTCTCCATGTGGTATCATGGTGAGCAAAAGTTCTTTGAATCTCAACCCCCTTAGAGTATGAATCATGATGAAGCTGATGGACTTAATTCGCTAACATATACAAAGCTTTAGCATCTTAATAACTACTAGGAAAAATAATAGCATAAACAGTTCAGTTGTGGCAAAAATTATGAATGTATTCTATGCATGCTAAGGGTGATAGAATATTGGTTATCCCATTTATGTAAGTCTTGTACTATCATGGTAGCCTAGGTCAAATATATTTGTGTGGCTTAGTGTTTATGAACTATAGTCCATGAGTCAAATTCCCTCCATTTGTTTTATGAATAAGCCACTTTCTGTGTATGTAAAGAGTGGGAGATGATACCCTAGGCTGCACACACTGCAGGCAAGTATTCTATCACTGAGTCCTAGCCTTAGTAGATGCTTTTAAGCTGCAGCAGCAAAATAGAGACAAGTGACTGTGGCTCAAAGAGTCTAAATCACCGATTCTCTACTCCTTTGTACTTTATTATCCTGCTCCAATCAGTAATTATACCCAGGAGAAATGGCATGGATACAGATTTTATGCAGGACCAATTTTTATGGAGGCCCATTGTAAAGTGAAAGCATGGAGTCCCCTCTTCCAACTGTTTTAGGAATTTCAAGAAAAAAGATACAAATTATCATACCAAGCACAGGGTCCCATGTGAGTGACAGTAAATGTGACACACCATGAAGTCACACTTTATGTTCTCTAGAGCTTTCCCTTTGTAACACTATTTTCATTTTCACTCCCAAGTACTTTTGAAGCAAATATAGAATAACAACAAAAAAGTGTTAACAGAGTTTTATCATACAACAATGTCTCGTAAATGAAGTTTGGAGTTGCCTATTGTTATAGTTACTATCTATTATGGTAATAAAACACCATGATCAAGCCAATTTACAAAAGAAGACATTTAATTTGGTTTATAGTTTTCAAGGATTAGAGTTCATGAGGGCAACGGAACAGCTGTGAGTTCACATCTTGATCCACAATCATGGAGGAGGGGGAGAGCAAGCCCTGGGAATCATAGAACTTTTTGAAACATCAAAAACCATCCCCAATGATACTACTCTTCAACAAAGCCACACCCCCTAAGCCTTCCCAAACAGTTCCACCAACAGGGGACCAAATATCCAGATATTTTAGCTTATGGGAACCATTCTCATCTAAACTACCACATTCTACTCCCTAGCCCCCAAAGGCTAGTGTTCTTAATGTAATGCAAAATTTATTTAGCCCAATTCAGAAGTTTCTGTATTCCTTCACAGCCTCAACATAGTTCAAAAGTCTGAGTCTCAAAGTTCCTTCTGAGAATCACAGCTCTCTCTTCATTGTAGCCCCTTGTGAAAGCAAACTATGTATTTCCAACATACAAGGGCACAGAATATACATTACCTTTCTAAAAGAGAGGAATAGAGGCATAGTGAGAAAATACTGGATCAAAGCAAGATCAAAACCCAACAGGTAAACTCCAAATCCTGTAACCCCATGTGTGACGTCAGAGATGTAGCTGCTCACCACTTTTCCTATTGAGACAGAGTATATGGAGGCTGTCATTTGCTGTTTTTAAAATGCAAAAGGAATGTGTGTTTTTAGCATCAGAAAAGAATTCAACTCTCTCTCTCTCTCTCTCTCTCTCTCTCTCTCTCTCTCTCTCTCTCCTTTTCTCTCTCTCTCTGGAATCAGGGTGGATAATGATAATTCAGTCTGTCAGGGAGTGAGGGCTTTGTTTCCATGGGTTCACTGGGCATTCCTTGTGGCTCTCTATTGCCTCTTTGCTCCAAATGGAGTTTGATCTGCCATTTGGGAACCTTGGCTATTCAGGTAGACATATCTTTGCGTTTTAAGCAGATTAATTGAAGTTTGATACAAAAATAGTAGTTTCACAAATATGTGATTTCTCCACCTGCAGGATCAGTGCTAATATCTGCCAGTACTAAGGTGACCCCAGGGCGGGCTGTTTGGAAACCACTGCAAAGGCTGATGTAGAAATCTGGGTTTGCTTTAGAAATAAACTCTGACTACCTGGTTCTTTTTCTCCATGTGAGCAATCCTGCATCACACTGTGAGTCTCTACTCCCTGGGGGAATACGGATTTGTCATCACAGTCCTTCTGTGGTCAGAGGACCATGTGCGCACCAGGAATATACAGGGGTTCCTGGCCAATTGCCCCTGGTTACAAAAGCAGAAATCTACTTAAAGAACAGGGAAGTTAGATTCATGACCCAAAAAGGGGAAGATTAAACCAAGATGTGCCACTAACAGACTGATGCTGTAGAAATGGGAAGAAAGGTCAGGTGTCCTGGAGGTCAAAAAGACCAACAGGGAGGGAGAAGGAGAGTTAAGGGGTCAGAGTTTGGATTGTAGCTTCACTATTGTACTCAGAGGCTGTGTAACTTTAAGCAAGTTAGCTGAGTTAATAGTGCTTTAGTATGAATCCTATCTATTTCACCAGGCTGTTATATGGATTTAATGATAATCAGTTAATATATGTAAATAATTTAGAACATTACCGGGCACATTGGATCGCTGTTGTATTAACTGTGATTATCCACGTTTGCTGCACAACTTTCATTAATAGCAGCAACACTATTGAAGCTGAAATCCAAACCCTGGACTATGCAAATGTGAGTCATTGTGCAGATTGCTCAATGCATTAGTTTAACAGGGTAATACATCAATTTAGCATAGCCTGGGAGGCTTATCCAGAGAAACCTATCTTCTACATTTCCAGGTATGAGAAGTTACACATCTAGGCATTGCAAGGTTGATTCCTAGTGAGGTCTCTCTCTATCTGTCGGTCTATCTATCTACCTATCTATCTATCTATCTATCTATCTATCTATCTATCTATCTATCTATCTATCTCCTTGACTTGAAGCTGGTTTTTCTGTCTGACTTCATACAATCTTCCCCCTACATCTGTCAACACTTCTTAGAAGGCCACCAGTCATGCTTGCTAGAGCTTGTCCTAGTGACCCCTTCTGAGCTTCATAATCTCATTGCTGGCCCTGTCTCCAAATGCAGACACATTCTGAGGTACTAGAGATATGGGCATGTAAAATTGAGAAGATTGGGGTTCAATCTAACCATAATAATCAATTTGATTAAGCCAGAAATGTGTCACATTTATCCAAATGGCTCCAAATTGGCCAAAATGGGTACTGGTTTCAAACTTGGAGACAGAAGGACAGTGGCCTCAGCCCTCAGGAGGTCACAGCTATTAGACAAAGCAATGCACTCTGAATAGCAGGGGGACTCAGTTTATCCTGTCTCTCTTCTGCTGCCCAGCCCTTTTTCAACACTGGTGACCCCCAGACAAGAGTCTGCCCCTTATCGATCTTCAGTGATCATCATAAACTTGAGAACCACAGGTTTTCCCATCCCCTTACCTCTACATATAAGTGACTGGACATGTCTGGCTTCTTGGATGACTAGCTACTCAGATCTGTCCCCCAATTTCCCATTACTTCCCCAAACTGTGCAATCTAGTTAGGAAGTACTTCTGTTGACCCGTAACTCACAGAGTCACTGCTCATGTGACTGAACCCTGAGTAACACAGAAAGAAGAAGAGGGACCATCTAAACTAAGAGAGCTAGGAGAGTATTGGAAAGCCTGGGGATCTTCTCAAGCCTGCACTCCATCAAAAGCCCACTGAATCATTGTTCCTCTTTCCAATTTTATTTTATTTTTTTATTTTTTTGGTTCCAGTGTGTTTCACAAATGGCTGTCAAGTAAAGCTTCCCTGAATCCTAGTCACGTCATCAGGTGATGGTCAAGAGATGTCCCTAGATGTTAGCAGAAGTGACATTTTCAGAATAGGGGAAAAGAGCCTTAGAGGGTCTCAGAAGTCTCCAGGGAAATAAAAGTGAAACACATATACCTAAAGTGTAAGAAATGTTAAGAGTGGGTCATAGCAATGTTGTGTCATTATTCAGAACACATAGGGAAAAAAAGGCATAGAAAAATCAAGCAATTTTAAAAATACATAATGCTAATCCATAGAAAAATCACACGTGTGTGAAATTTTTTAGAAAATTAAATTAGAAATTATACAAAAATATGTAATAAAATTATAGTCCTATGTAGGAGAAACTGTGGCCTGTCTACCCAAGCCATAGTCGCCCTGCCCAAGTGCCCAGGCCAGCCTGCATGAGCATGTATGTCAGGCACTTCCTCCCTGTGCCAAGCCTGCCTCTACACCCAGAGACTGCTGACCCAGAGATACCAATGAGGAAAGGACAATGCAGCAGAGTCAGCTGCATGAGCCAATAGGACCTTGGGAGGGAATATAAAGGCAGGTCTAACTTCCTGAATACATGAGTCTGCAGCACACTCTGCTACTCACTGACTCCCAGTGCCTGAGTCATTGATGCTGTGTCTTCTCACCAAGCAGGGTAACCACAACAGTCCTATATTCAAAAGTGAAGATTGTTTAGATTTACTGATGTAATGTGAGGGCACACACTAAGACTGTTCATGAAGCTGTGGAGGCAGTGTGAGAAGAACCAGAAAGGAAGCCGTATTATAGAGAGCAGAGGCCGCTGGTACCTGCTGGAGGTTTTGCTGAGATGGTATACAAAGACAACTCCTTGAAGAGGCCATACTACCCATGGTAGTGGAGAGGAATAGTAATTAGCAGGGTGCATGGGCAAGAGAAGACTTTGGAGAACTATGAGAGCATGATTATATGCCTGGAGACTTACTCAGGGAATAAGAGAGCCAATGAAGAGGAGGAAATAAAGAAGAGTGTTTGCAAGAGAAAGATGAATCGGAGCTCAAGTGGAAGGTCAGGGCTCTGGTGGTGGCTGAGCCAATTCAACCATGTAAGTGGGAGGAGGGACATAGATGATGGATAGATTGATAGAATGTGTGTGTGTGTGTGTGTGTGTGTGTGTGTGTGCGCGTGTGCGTGTGCGTGTGCGTGTGCGTGTGCGTGTGCGTGTGTGTGTGTGTATGTGTGTGTGTGTGTGTGTGTGTGTGTGTCTAGGTTGAAATGAGGACATCTCCCTCCCTTCCTTCACTACTGCATCCTTAAGCACGAAGTCTCAAGGTAATTTCTTAGAGCAGTGCCCCCACCCCCTGCAATTTTGGGAGGTCAGAGAATGAGTAGAGAGAGCTAAGTCAGAGAGGAAGAGGTTACAAACCAAGAGAGAGATGAACCATTCTGTTGGAGTCACACAGCTAATTAGGGACTAAAATCAAACTGGCTCCTAGCCTAGTACTCTTTCACTACCAAATTACCATGTAATATTGAACAGATGGGAGTGATTAAGGCTTAGGGCCATTATAAAGGCTAGCATAACCTGAGTTACATGCAATAAGGAACCGAGTAGAACTCCAGCCGAGAGATTTGAGCCTCACTTTGCAGGAAGGGATAATTTTACCCACTGTGAGCCATGATTAGGTTTGGGTGGATTGAAGTGAACTGTAAACGTTTTAAAGGCACGGCTTCACTGCAATCCAACCCAGCTGGGCTAGAGAAACCCCAACTGCCTTGGGTGGCACTCAAGGCACAGGAAGAGATAAATGTCAGGCAGTAATATCCAGAATTTGAACTGAAATTCACTCTTGAAATCACACAGATCCTCTGAAAATCTTTGCTCCACACCATTCAGAGGCACATATTAAAAACTCTAAGATTACTTAAAAATAACATTTATCACTCCGCCTCCACACATGTGGAGGCCTCACAATTGTAATTTCAATGACACAAGGCTCTTCCCCCAAAATAGTCTCCCCTTATACAGTTTCTTCATGACATCATGTGGCTTAAAAATCTTTTTTCATTCATCTGTATTTGAATTTCCAAAATATCTTGGTACCTGGTGTTTATTTTGATTGACATTTTGTTATCCACCCTGTATGTTTCATTTCCCACTCTCTTCACAAAGGATGGTGAATTATGAGTGCTGTCTGTCTCAGTCACTGTGCCATTGCTGTGAAGAGACACCATGACCAAGGCAACACTTATGAAAGAAAGCATTTAATTGGGGGCTTGCTTATAGTTCCAGAGGCTTAGTGCAGTATCGTCATGGTAAGGCACATGGCAGCATGCAGGCAGGTGCTGCAGCAGTAGCTGGGAGCTACATCCTGATCTGTAGGCAGAAAGACAAAGAGAGAGAGCCTGGATGCTGTGGTCATTTGAGACCTCAAAGCTCACCCCCAGTGACACACTTCCTCCAACAAGGTCACATCTACTCCAATAAGGTCATATTTCCTAATCCTTCTAATCCTTTCAAACAGTGCCATTCCCTGATGACTACACATTCAAATATATGAGGCTATGGGGGATATTCTTATTCAAACCACCACACTGGCCCTGATCAACCAAGTTAGTTTTGTTCTTGCACAAATTTGGGGTAGAGAACATTTGTTAATTTGTTAATGGCCACTTTGACAAGTCCTCAAATTATAACTTGTGATCCTCTTTGTAATTAAAATCCTCCTGGTCAGATACTCAGTGTTCCTAATCAATACTGGCTTAGTGTTTTTCCAACCCTGTACATTCTCCTAAGTCTGAGCCCTGATGACCATTGCTCTGATCTTTACCTACTATTTCTCCCTGCCAGGACTGAGATCCTGAGCCAGAAGAGACCCAGCGGAATTCTATCAGTTGCCAGATTCCAGCCAGGCATTAGAGGGCATCCCCCAGCTGCTAGTATCCACTTCTGATTGCTACTGTTTTGCTACATATTCCCATAATTATACCTCAGACTTGATAAATATAATTGTATGTTCAGATCTCAGGCTCACCTCACAAAAAGGCCAGGAGCATCCAGAGGCAAATAATGGACAACAAACAGAGGCCATCCCCTTACTCATTCAGGCTTGGGTATAATTTCTTGCTGAAAATAAAATGAATTATAAGTACAGATGCTGTCTCTGACCACTGTTCATTTATTTCCATGTTATTTTGTACATTTCTCATCATACTTACCAGTGATTTGCATTTCTATTATCTGCTTATTATCTGCCTTCCCTGCAACAATGAAAGGTTCCTAAGGACTGAAGCATGTCTGTCTTGTTTTCCAAGTGCTGGAACCAATTCCTCACAGAAAGTAGACATGCTATTTGTACAATAATCCCAGAAATATGTTCTTCTTCTTCCTATCAAAGATGTTTGTTCTGGGTTTCATCCATTCAAGATCCTGATGATAAACCATCAACTAAAAAACTCTTCTTCCTGGGTCTTTTCCATCAGAGAAAAAGTTTATGTTAAAAATAGTAATTTACTGACTTCATTCCCCTCTCTAGCTGTAGTTCCATCTGCTCTTCATTTCTGTATTCTTCTTCACAGAAAACTTTATTAACATGTATTCTGAGGCTGGAGGTGTGGCTCAGTGGCAGCCAACTTACCTAATACATATTAAGCTCTGTGTTCAGGCCTTATTAGTAACATTAAAAACAAAGTTGTGTCTATATCTGTCATTTGCCGTTTTCAAAGGTATCACCTTGTTTCTCTGATCAGGGTCTTGTCTCAGCCATTTCACTTAAATTTCTCTTACCGAATTCACCAAGAGCCTCCTATTTACAATAGTGTGCATAGCCTACACAATCTGGTCCTGTCATCTTTCTCCATGCATCTATAATAATCACACACATCGAGACTTATTCTTTCTTATGAATTCCCAGCCTTAGCTTGGCTTGTTTCTTGCCATATTTTCTTAAATTATTCCATCTACCTTTTGCCGTTGAGCTTTTACCTTCTCTACACTCCTTTCTTTACTTCTTTCTCTGTGGTTTGCTGTGTAGCTGGGTGGCTGGCCCCTGATATCCACCTCTCCTTCTTTTTCCCAATCCTCAGTATTCTCTTCCCAGATTTCTCCTCCAATTTATTCTCTCTGCCTGCCAGCCTTGCCTATCCTATCTCCTCCCTAGCTATTGACCATTCAGCTCTTTATTAGGCCAATCAGGCAGGCAAAGTAGCACAGCTTCAAGGAGCTAAACAAATGCAACATTAAAAAATGCAACACATCTTTGCACCATTAAGCAAATATTCCACAGCATAAACAAATGTAATACATCTTAAAATAATGTTCTACAACACACTTACGTGTTTTCCGCTCCTCTGTTTTTTCTCCAAAGCATTTGTTAACATCTACTTTATTATTGCTTGTCATTGTACATCTTTATACATTATAGTCTGGGCTCTATTAGTAAAATAAGTTCATCTCTTTTGTTCGTTATCTTATCCGCACTACCTAAAACATATCTAGTATGTTAAGCAATTAGTGAATGATGAGACAATGAAAAAGCCATTGTGTGCCAACATGTTAATGATTTCTAACATAGTAATGAAAATAGTCTAAATTCAATTTATTCTCCAGTTGTCTAACCTAAGAGACTAACTCTAATGGGGAGGTGTCAGACCACATAGATGGAGACAACTGCAGTGGACAGTCATGTCAGAGCATATTTTGGAAGTTGTTGGGCCTGGCAGTACCCTTCAAATCACACAACATTAATGACTGCTATATTGAAATAACTTAGGCCACAAATCATCATGAGTCATAAGACTGAAACGGGTTCCAAGAAACTAATGTCATTGTTGTCTACATTGATGATAATATGCTTTAATGGATATCACATTCCCATTGTCTCTGGTTTAGCTAGCTCACAATGGAAGTATTGGATTCACCTTTGGGAGTTATTTTTCAAGAGGAGTATTGTTCCAAGAAAATCAGCCTAGATAGTGAACTGGCCAACTCTGGTCTTCACAGTGGACTTAAAGAAAACAATGGTACTCGGTGGTTATATTTATTTAAAGACAAAGACTGGAAATGTGTGGCTCCCATGTCCCTCTGGCAGATAACATTAATCAATCATGATTCTCTTTCCCAAAGCACTTGCATCTGCTTGTTAGGTACATGAGACTGGATTATCTCAGTTTCATTGGTCCCAAAGTTCCATGGCTGCTCTACTTCACTGTGCTAGGCAGGGCCTGAGGAAACTGGTGGTTGAAAAAAAAAATTCTGCAAAGCAAAACCACTTACCTTTAAATTGCAGTTATCTCATTGAAGACAGTGACAGAGAATTAGGATAAAAGAGACAATGAGTCCAGCACAAAAAGATAAGGTGATTGTTTCTTAGCTATTATAGTAATAGTAATAATATCTTTAAAAAAAAACTTTTGGACACTCTCATCTGCCAGTTATCTTTATTCTTTTCTGTCCTCACTTGCTTTAACCTCATGCCCTAATCGGTTTGGTGAGGAGCCAATTAACTCTGTTTAAAACATGGGAGAGACAGCTGATGCCAGAATCTTGGCTCGCTGTGTTCCAAGACGCGGTAATTCTTTCCCTAATGACATAGTAGAGACTCTGTCGCCACAGTTAAGAGCAGGCTCGAGACAATTACTATATTTAAGTCTTGCTCTGCAGGTTATCATATCCACATCTGCAAGCTATTCTCTTTGTAAAGCATTTGGAGTTATTTGCCACAGAAAACTCATTGGAAAAGGCCAGCAACTGCTTAAGGAGGAATAACAGACATTCCACGTGGCTAACCCAAGGCAGGCATGCAACTTTCTTCTTGCAAACTTCACTCCTACCCCTGCTTCTTGAAACCCAGTTCTTCTTATCAAAACAGGAAATCTGTACTTGGGGTTAAATGAAGGGGTTATACAGAACAAATCTTCTACAACCACCCACCCACTGGCCTATGAATAACAGAGACCAATGCAGAGAGTGGGTCAGCTGCTTGGAAACCCTGAGAAAAATCCCCCCTAACATTTACAAAAGAAAGAAACTAGAAGGACATTTTGTAAAAGAAATCAACAGTCTAGAACTTCCTGAATACTGAACTACTGGCATTCAGGGACTGGATCAAGTAGTCACTGCTCTGGCTTTGGTTCCCTTGTCCATATAATGGGGACAGTCAATTCTTAATTTTTCTGTTCCAAAGAGGAACTGGAAAGATCAAATAAGAGATATGAAAGCACCTTGAAAAGATATTTGAGCACTGTCTAAATATCTGCATTACTATGATGAATATTACTGTTATTTTTATGAGTCTGTAATTATAATTACCTATAAGATTGTATATGGCAATGGTTTTCCAGATATAATCCAGGGCATTGAACTTCCAGTCTATCCTTCCCAATCCCATGACTTACTGGGTGTATCCAGAATTTGCAGCCTTTGAGCTTGTTCATTCTTTCAATTGTTAACTAGAAATTGAGGGTTGGTTAATTTGAAGTGTCAATCATACAGGACATGTGTTCATACACAGACCTATTAAAAGGAAAATCACACTTTTGTGCACTGAGCGGTGGGACACCCACTCTGAGCTCCACCCATCCTACCCATCTCATCATCCCCATCCTATCCCTTCCAGAGAACAGACTTAGCTGGATCTGTCCCAACAACACAAGGGTTTGCAAGGTCACAGTAGCTCTATTTGTTATGGACTGTGCATTCAGCTATATTTTTGTCGTTTTCTTTCCTTTAATGTAAGTGTTTATGTCTCCATTTGCTCCCATTTTTAATTTTACTTCTGAGGCACATTAAAAAAAATAAAGAGAAGAAATTAGACTTTGAAAAATCCCTATTTAACAGGTACTTAGGAACAGAACAAGGGGCTTATATAGATAGATGGGAATCAGTGTGGAACCACAGTTAAAGAGATGCTTGTAGATACTATTAATATAGTACAGTTTCATGACATAGTGAGCTTTATACATACTGTGCATCATCATGTAATGTGTGTCATCATGCAATGAGCATCATCACACACTGTGTGTCGTCATGCAATGAGCATCATCACACACTGTGTGTCGTCCCACACTCGCCGCACACTGTGCATTGTCACATACTGTGTGTCACCGCACACTGTGCGTCGTCACACACTGTGTGTCGTCATATACCGTGTGTCATCACACACTGTGATCATCACACACTGTGTGTCATCACATACTGTGTGTCATCACATACTGAGCATCGTCACACATTGTGTGTCATCACATACTGTGTGTCATCACATACTGTGTGTCATCATATACTGAGCATTGTCACACACTGTGTGTCATCACATACTGTGTGTCACCGCACACTGTGATCATCACATACTGTGCATCATTACATACTGTGCGTCATCATGTAATATGTATCATCACATACTGGCTTGTGGTCCCAAAATTTGTGACAAGGTGACTGTCCTTAGAGTTCTCAGATTTCTGAATAAGATAAATTAATTGTTCTAGAACGTGATTTACTTGCTGTTCCTTAGATAGAATTCTATGATATTCGGTAACGATTTAAGCTCTTTAAATTCCATACTTTTTATAGTCATAGAGTATTTTAAAATGCCAAATCAAACAGAGCAGCAACACGTTTCTTAGACTAATCTAATAACTAACCAATAACAAAATACAGCATTATCTTCAGCCACTTAAGCTAACAGTATCTTCACTCCACAGAACTAAATAGAATATATAATTTTAGTCGATTGCATTGAATGTGTCATACAAATATATACTGTACAAACTAATATGCTTAATTACAATAAGTTGGGAGAGAAAAATGCACAGACTCAGCCAGTAGATGAATATATTTACTACATCTAATATGAATATCAGCCTAAGTCTACTTACTTATTTCCAACATTAGATATGGTTGATCCATGACTCTCCATGATGAAGCAGGTTTGTGATGCAGATACCTTTAGGCTCTTACATTAGTAACTTGATATAGCAAAGAAATCATGGAACATTTACCCAGAAAAGACCAAAGTTTACTAGTTACAGAATGTGGGGTATGCATAGGCTACAGCAGTCAACCAGTCAGTGTCTAGTTTCTTCCTCGTTGCTTTCATTCTCTTTCTAAATCTCTAACTCACCTCTGGTCAGAATCTTCAAATTCACAGGACTCCTATGAGTAGCCAGTCCACAGGCCCAAAGAAACCCAGGAAGGCAGGGACAGAAACGCAAATCCAATAGATGCTGTGTCTCTCTTGTCCAATGTGAAATACCTGTTTCTTCTTATTAATTCAGTCACCCTCTCCAAATGAGATCTGGGTGGTAAGTGTGTATGTCTTTTGTGAATGGTAAATAATGTACAATGACTTCTGGGTAAATACAATTAGATAAATATGAGAAAAGTATTAGGTGGTGGTATACACCTTGGGAGGACGAGGCAGGAGGATCTTTGAATTTGAGGCCAGCCTAATCTACAGAAAAAGTTGCAGGGCTACACAGAGAAATCCTGTCTTGAACACCCCCACCCCAAAAAAAGGAAAGTCCATGCACTCAGTTGGAAACCTCCTGTGCAGTGGCCCTGGGTTGGGGAACACAATCTCAGATTCTTCTCCTTTAGCAACATCTTAGAGTAACTTGCAAGCAGATACACGTGAAATCTCAAATCTGATCACTTAAACAAGTTCTGCATATGACCACACCAGCTGAAACGGCCAGGTGGAGAGGGACAAATTTTCTAAGACCCCATCCCTAGATGAAGAGCAACAGTCAATGAATGTCTGCTGAGGTAGGGAGGCTCAGCCTCCTCCAAGAACCATCTCCCTGATAAGTTATCCAAATCAAAGTGGCCAGATCTAAACATGTGTACATACAAGCAACACTAAACTGGAATTAATACGTGTGTGCCAAACAATAATAGTTAAGAAGAGGTGATAAATCTGAGAAGAAGGGGTGAAATGAATTTCATAGGGAAGAGACGTGAAGATGTTGTAAAGACAGTACTTCTTTATGGAATTCTCCAAACTATAAAAAGAGTAAATGAAAAAAAGAGAGAATTATTTCAGGCCGAAAGGAATTTCTGGTGCTAGCAGTTCCTCATTTCCTGATATAGCTGCCCATGTCCTTAATTCTTAACTTAAACTCAAGAGGTAAGTAAGTGAATTGCTTGCTAACACACACAGACCCACACATGCATGCACACATGACAAACATACGAAGGAAACTTAAGGAAATGCAAAGAGCATAGAAATGAAAAAGATTAGACCATCCCCGTGGGAAACATAATATTTGTCATGTTGTATGCAGAATAGGATGAAAATTTATTGAAATGATTTGTTGTTCTTGGTGTTATTTTATTCTGGTGATTGAACCCAGGTCCATGCTAAGCAAGCAGTCGGCCACTGAGGTTCATCCTCAGTGCTGAAATCATGACTTCTTATGGGGAATTTCTTCAGGGTTATTTAATTTAACCTATGCATCCCTTCATATATTTGGAGGAACCAGGTTTCTTTGCAAAGAAAAGAATAGCAGGCCAAAGTAGTTAAAGGCAAAGTAAGAAAGAGTCAGTCCTTGCAAGTAAAGCAAAGACACCCAGTTCAAACTTCTAAGGGAGCCCGGACGAGTTTACTTGCTTAGCAATGATGTCTATGTGTGTTGCTAGTAACCTATCTTTACTTCATGCACTTGGTGACTCAATTGTTTATTCATCTTTTATTTGTATCTTTCAATAAATATTTTTCAGTGCCCATCAAATTCATATTGGAGAACGCTAAACTCAATATGCTGTGGTCCCCCATGCAAGCAAATAGCTTACAGTGTGACAGAGGACTCAGTACAGTACCTTCCTCTGAGCAAGTACTTACTGAACATTGGAGATGCTCTTGTGGGTACTGGTGTGCAGTAGGTCAAAGCAGGTGGAAGTCCTTGCATCTCTGTAGCATGTTAGACAGTGAGAAGACCATGATAATGGCGACGTACACTGGGTACTGTGAGAGTAAGAGGAGATTGAGTTAATCAATCTGCGTTGAAGTTAGGACAGAACACATTGGAATGTTTAGTGCTTCCTTCTAAAACACAAAAGCCCCACCCTGCCCCCCAATCCAGTGTACAGCTTCAATGTATTGGGGAAACAGAATCTTTAAAATGAATGAATTATAAAATGTGCTCTGAAGTCATTGATGAAGCTATGTGTCTATGAATGTTATCTCCACAGTACTTTTTACATCTACCCAGTTCAGGAAATCAGGGTGTCAAGCTTCATCCATTCTCAGCAAACTCACCTTCCTGAGAAAGCTGTCCCTAAATGCATCACTAAATCTCAGTTACTCATAAGATGGGGTCATTGAAAAGCTGGTGGCTGTGACTTTCAAGGTCATGCATCTTGAGCTTTGCAAAGCCTGTGCGTATCCTAACACGAGCGTGTTTATGTGTCCTAAAATTTATGTGAACACTTCTAGGCATCTGTATGTGTATTAGTTAAACATGGCTGAGTTACACATAACATATCATTACAAGTGCTTGGCTCCAGAGTATGGAAAATAAGATTGGGATATGGTATGCAGAGAAATTCTGTGATATGAGAACTTTTAAATGATTACATAGTTTTGTGATGCATGTAATAATATGGCATCTGTATAATTTTGAAACCACAGTAGTGAGGTATCATTGGAGTTGGGTATTTCCCTTCTCCCACAGGGAATGCTAGATCTAGCTGCATGCAGTTGGGTGTAACCTCCCCCATTTCAACAAGGCTCTAATAAGCCTCAGCAGGTTAGGCTCGGCTTAAACAGTTTCTCCTGAGACATGGCAAACAATAGATTGCCCTGGCTTTGTTTGTTTATTTGTCTTGGTTTCTTGAGGCAAAGCCTCTCTCTATGTAGCTCTAGCTGTCCTGGAACTCACTATATAGACCAGACTGGCTTCAAACTCAGAGATCTGTCTGTCTCTGCCTCTGTCTCTGCCTCTGCATGCCTGTGAGTGCTGGGATTAAAGGCATGTTCCACCACACCTGGCACCCTGGCCTATTTTGAAATACTCCTTTCTCCCTGTCCCTTGCAGAAGCATAATTATGGAGATTTTTCTCTGATAATTAGCATAATCAGGTCAGGTTTCTGTGGGCCCTGGCTGAGTGAGTCCCTTGGCATTTTAGACTTCACATGTGTCCACACCGGCCTCCAACAGTCATGACTCAGTTTCTCCTACTTTGGCAGCTGTCCCAGGGAAGGTTTCTCCTCTAGAATCTGTCTACTCAATTTTGAGGATAGCAGTTTACACCTAAGTCTTCTTCTCTTAAATATCTAGGAGTCATTGATTTCTCAAGTTGTTCAGTTTTCAGTTCAGCATGGATTGTTAGCTTCTAAGTTCCCTACATATGCAACAAGAAACCAGGATATTTTTATGTTGGTACATGTGTGTGTGCGCATGTTCACGTGTGTGTGTGTGTGTGTGTGTGTGTGTGTGTGTGTGTGTGTGTGTGTGTGTTGTGTGTGTGTGTGTGTGTGTGTGTGTGTGTGTGTGTGTGTGTGTGTGTGTGTGTGTCCCTAAATGGGATATTTATATCACACCCAAAAGGTTTATTTCAAAAGAGGGGTCAGAAGATTGCAAGAGCCAGAGATGGTGGATGACAACAAGGAAACAGTCTTTTCTAGACACAGCCAGGAAGTTATACATATGGACTCAGTAGTTGTGACAGCAAGTTCAAGACCAGTGCAACCTCAAGTGACAGAAAATCCAGTCCTGGAGATAGATGTGGGTGCAAAGTCTTGCCACTGACTGAGGAACTATTGGCAATTGATAGCTGCTGGGAGGGAGAGTCAGTTTCTTTAAAGGGTGTGGCCCCTGGTAGGTTGATGACATTCCAGTGGAAGGCCACACATCCAAGAATTCATAGGCAACACACATTGGACTGTTTTTTTCTTTGTTTCTTTCTTTTAAAGAAGACATAAAGCCCTCTTTAAAGTTGGGAAGGCAGGGAATGGGGGTGTGTGGATCTGGAGGGATTTGGGGGAAGAGGTGAATATGATAAAAATATATTGGACAAAATTATAAAGGAACTAATAAAAATAAAAAAGAGCAGTGAGCTGGCCCTGGTAGTGTGAGTGTGGGTGAGCCAAAATGAGGGCCTGAGATCAAGAGAATCAGCCCTGCTCCTTGCTGCCGGCTGCCTTAGGCAGGCTGGCTGAGGTAAAGCTCACCCAAGTGGTAACAATGGAAGAAAGCTGGCAGCCCAGCTACTGCCCAGGCCCAGAACCAGGGCAATGAGTTGGCCCACCCCAGCATCTACGTTATCTATGAACTGCTGAAGCATGTGAAGGGGACAAGCTTACAGATCTGAAACTGCAGGAACTCCACAACACATGATAACAACTTGAACTAAAGTGTAAACTGTGTGACTCTTTGGGCCACAGTGCTAGAGATCTAGATCCTCCTCCCCTCCTCCTCCTCCTCCTCCTCCTCCTCCTCCTCCTCCTCCTCCTCCTCCTCCTCCTCTTCCTCCTTCTCCTGTGTTTTGTTTTTTCTTTTAAATTTTGTTTTGTTTTGTGGGGAGGTTCCTAGGGTAGGGGGCAGATGTGAGAGGACAACAGGGAGATGTATGGGATAGGGATGAATAATGTAAAATCCACAAAGAATTAATTAAAGTTAAAATAAAAAGAACAGTCATACAGAAAACTTTAAAATACACACACACACACACACACACACACAGAGACACACACACACACAGACACACACACACACACACACACAGAGACACACACACACACACACACACACACACAGCCTAAAAAAGGTTAAGTTACCCCAAGCAGTGTTGGTGCATGCCTTTAATAGCTAGGGAGGAAGAGGCAATTGGATCTCTGTGAGTTCAAGGCCAGCCTGGTCTCCACAGACAGGTCCAGGAAAGCCAGAGCTGTTACATAGAGAAACACTGTCTTGAAAACCAAAACCCAAAACAAACCAAAAAGAAGTAAATTGCTTACCCAAAGTTACTTTTCATAGTGAGAAACTGAGGCCAAATTTTCTTGTTCTGTTCTCTTTATACTGGATTTTTCTCCCTTTGATGTCCAAATGCCCCACACAGTCTAATTTGAAAAGTTTTAAAGCACAAGATTTACCATATACAAATGCAGTTTCATATGATTTAAACAGCACATCATGAAATGCCGCCTCTAGTCAACACTTCACCTCAGATTCATGGAAAGTGGGGAGTAATGTTTCCTACATTTCTCCCAAAGTGCAGGCTATGAGTCACCGTCAGATCCGGGCATCTGTAAGAGTGGTGGGCATTTTTAGCTCATCGTCTTTTTGGAAAGTCAACTTCAGCTTGTCTACTTTGTCTCCCAGGTCCACTCAGTCTCATGCAGGTCTGTGTCCTTGTGCTTTCATGCAGTGATGGTCATGATCTTCTTTCTCTCATTACTACAGGTGTACAAACAACACTTCCAGGAGCTTAGGAGTCATCCTAGATAATTTACACATCCTACCTTCCCAACACTCACAACTCAAGTTAAATTCTGTAATTGCCTTCCACAAGTAAGATGTAGGGACATAAATCTATGGCAAATTAAATTTGGGAATGGCAACAGAAAGCGAACAAGATATTTTTTATAGAAATGTTTTGTCAGTTTGGGGAGTGGCTAAAAGACAATGGGATTGCTCAAGATCCTTTCAACAGATCCAACTTTGGGACACAGAAATTTGATAATGAATTTGATGTTGCAAGGCAGTGTAGAGATATTCCACACTGTTTAATCAGGTGCCCTGACTCTAGCACTGAATGTATTCCCTAATACTATCTGTCAGTCCTTAAAAGCCAATGCTGCTAGCAACCGTGGGATGAGTCACCAGCCCAGGCCTGCAGCAGAATGCCATGTACAGGCTACGTTGACCTAATTGGGCTGAAATTCAGAAACCACATGTTGATCCCTAAGCAAGTACATTGCTGGCCCTTGTGAGTCGACCTTCAGTTAACAAAGATACACATTTGGACTAACTCACCCGCCTTTGTTTCTTTGAGTTCACTCAAGCGATATCATTTATAAAGATGGCTGTGAACAATGCCCATTGAGTGGCATCCTGATCAGCTGCATGACCCAAGGGCTAGCTAGTTTCTGAAGTTCTCTTATGTGTCATTCATTCTTCCTCTCCATTCAAGCAAACATGGCTTGGCTCGACCCCATGGGGCTCTTTGAGTTGAAAGCCTGTAGGTGGAGGGAAGATGGGAGATAGGAATACATTTGTGCCATCTCCTTTACTACTAGGTAAGTGGTTTGAAAATCAAAGTCTATGAGGGCAAAAAAAGAATCTTCCTAGAGATGTTTTATGTTTAAGAATTTCTATATACCAATAATGAGACATATGTCTGTCCTTAGGAAAATGCTTAGACCTATCACCATCCTAAATATTAACTTTGAAAGAGACACTTTTACATAGAAGGGACTTACTGTTCATAGTTGTTACACAACTGTCTAGTTTTCTTCTTGTCTTTATTTTTCATTCTCTCTTTCTATAATAAATTTTGAAAAGCTATCTAAATAGAAAGATTTACAAATTTCAAGTGACAACATATTTATGAATAAAATAGATTTTTCAAATATTGTTATTTCACATGTAAATGCTATAAAAGTAGCCTGTTGTGTTACTGATTAAGTTGCCTTCGATGTTTAAAACTTAAGGGCTTAACAGAGCAGCAGAACAGGGCTTGCTGCCTTTCTAGAGAGGAGATCCAGCTAAATCTGAAAGCCAATAGCAACCTTTTGACCAGAAAATGTCTCGGTCTCTATGTTCAGTGTATTGATACTCTGGTTGTTATTTAGGAAACTGGGAACCTGCCATATTCTTGTTTTCAGAATTCAGAAATATAATGATCAAAATCTCATTGCACCCATATATGAGCAAAAATGAAAATATCTGCTAGATGCCTGTATATTTAAATCTGGCTTCCAGTATTGCTCTACACAAGGACTCATGCTGTTAATTAAATGGTGAGCACTCAGACTGTGTCTGTTGTATACAGTGATACTGAGGGTCTGAGTATTCATTCATCTTAGTCCCTCAGTTTAGCTTTCTATTCATCTTATTTTCCAACTCTGCACAGGTACTAATTAGTTCCAACTTATGGTCACCATTAAGCTGAGAGCCAAGTTCTATCCCTTTTGTCCTCTTTAGACATTTCATTAGAAGTTACCCAGATGATTGTGGCAGCACACACCCATCAGCTCAGGATGCAGATTTCTGAGGCAAGCAATGCTTGCATTTGAGTGCAGCTTGAACTATATAGTGAGATCTTAACTCCAAAACAAAACAAAATATAAAAACAAAAAATGCTTGGGATGTGAAGAGATGGCTTATTCAATGAAGTGCTTACACACAAACATCTGAGTTCAGAGTCCCCAGCATACACAGAAAAACCAAGCAGGACAGTACACACCTACTATTCCAGCACTGGGAAAGCAAAGGCAGGATCATCTCTTGGGCTGGCTGGGCAGCCTACTTAGGGAAATGGGTGAGCTCCAGGTTTCAGTGAGCCATCTTGTCTCAAAAATTAAGGTGTAGATTGATGCTGACCTCGGGCCTCTATGTGCATGTTTACATAAGTGCACATGTACCCACAGAGACATGCAAACTTATTCCTATGCAAAGAAGGGCCCTAGTCAAAGTGTTTGAAATCCTAAACCTCTAGTTTTTGCTTAACCCAAGTGTCCACCAAACACATGCCTTTGGGTAACTGACAATGCCCTCTGGAGTCTTTCTGAAGTGTCTGTCCTTTGGCCTGCCTTTGCTAAGTCAGGTTGCTGGCCTCCTGAGCTTCATCTAAGGTTTAAGCTACACAACAACAGCAAGAAGGAAGGACCAGGTTGTGGTATGGCTCCGTGAATGAACACTCACAGGCATGTCAAGACCCAGGGTTCCATCCCTAGCACTGCAGAGAAAGACAAATGGAAAAATAGACTGAGGACTTGTGGACTGGCCAGTGTTTGCCCACATATACTTCCTCTTGGGAGAGCCTCTTTCAAGAGACAGTTGAACCAGTTAGCTTCCAAACATGATTTAACAAAACCAAATATTTGGATTTTAAGAAAACGAACCTTAAACTTTTGACTCAAGACAGTCTGGAAAGCCAGGATGATTACAAGTCATGACACCGATCAGCAAAAGTGATTTCTGTACATGGAAGGCTACTCAAAGTATGGGCTGCCTGGACTGCTATCTAAATGCCTTGCAAACTAAATAGAAAAACCGTAATTTTTTATTTTTAATATGGTTACAGATCTGTAGTCATTTAGTCGCCAAGACTCTTAGTTAACTACACAGATGGGTCTATGACAACCTCTAATGGGTGTAACTTAAGACAGAACAGATGACTCGACCAACAGATTCATCAAACTCTCCCAAACTGCAAATTAAAAAGAAACAAATCAAACACCACATTTTCCTCACAGATGTTAAGCTCAAACTGATTCGGACTTACTCCTATAATTATGGCATTACAAGAGATTTACCATCATCAAAGTCAATCAAAACACACCAAAAGAAAGCTGATGAAAAACCCAGGAGAGGGTGTACAATATTTTTTTTTAATCTCACAGTTAAACATCTCATTGATTTCAACCATATATCCATTTCCTTCAGCTGAGGAGCTTTGGACTTAGAATGCATAGCTCTGGTGGGGACCAGAGCTATGTTCTGATTGCGTAGCATTTATCTATACTCATTCCTAGCATCTGCAGTTGATATTTTTTTAATTAAAAAATTGATTTTGCATTTGGCCAAGCTTCATTTAAACTTCATAAGCATGATAAAGAAACACAATTGGGAATCCCTTAAATCCAGGATATTCGAAGTGAATAAATACTACCAATCAGTCTTTTCTTTAAACACTGTATTGAGTACAAATTGTCTATCTACACATGCAAGTTCCTCCTAGACTTGCCTGTGAGACTTCCAGGAAAAAGTGACGCTTGGAGAGAGTGAGTCTAGCAAACATCATGTCCCTTCATTCCTTCCTGTCTCCTAATGCTCATGTGACTTAACCATGCCAAGTCATGGCAGCTTATCCAATGAGCTGACCCAGGCCAAGTGTCCCTTGTCCGGGTCCAGTGTTTGTGTTGCACTCCCATCCACATACTCCACAATCTCAAATCTCCTGAAATGCTCCCTCGGATGGAGCCACAGAACTGCACTCATTCTGAGCTATAACTTCCAGCTCTCGCCAGCCTGTCTCCACTCACAGCATTCATTTAGCAGAGAAGCGCAGCAAAATTTATGGCCTGGGCTTTTATTGTGTGGAATTTTAGCACCACAAGGAACATTACACTCATGACTAAAAGCCTTTAAGAAGGCAAGCCCTGAATTTGTTTTAACCAATAGGACAGAGCAGTAACAAAGCTGCAAATAGACCCAAGGTTCAAGAGTTTGACACTCTCCAGACTCTTGACTTTACACTGGACTTATGACGACGCCATAGGTTAAAGGAAATGAATGTAGCAACTATTCAGTTGGTATTTGCAGTCAAATTTGACCACTTGATTTCAAGCCACAAAAACTGCATAGTGGAAAGAAAGCGCCAACTCCTATAAACCCCTGTGGACACATACCATGGTTTCTGGTATGCTCATACACCTGCACATGGTAAATGAGTAATACATAATAAATAAGGAAATAGATAAATTAATAATGTTATGCTATATGTCTGGAGTTTATAACATGATTATATGGAATCTATGTGGAGGACAAAATGGCTGCTACAGTGGTCTAGATTAATATAGCATCATATACAGTCACTTCTTTAGAGGAGAGTGGCTACTATGTACTAATTTGACAAAAGTCCCTCATTCACAATGATTTTATTGAATATGTCCTCATATTAGGCACCTAGTCTATTCATTTCTACTTATTTTTTTTTTGTCTAATTTGAACCTACACCTCTCTACTCCCAACCCCACCATTGGTAACCACCTCCACCTCCATTCTCACTGTGTATCTGAGCTCTTCTTTTGTTCCTATATATATAGGAACATATATATATATATATATATATATATATATATATATATATATATATATGGATATATATCTGAAATCATCAGTTTTTTTTTAAATTTCTGCATGTGACTTACTTTGCTTGACATGGTATCCTCCAAGTTTATTCATGTTGTGCAAATAGCAAGATCTCTTTCTTTTTAAGGCTAAATTATATTTGATTGCACACAAGCACACATATACCATAATTATCTTTATCCATAAGTCCATTAGGGAGCATTTTAGTTTCTCTCCATGTCTTAGATATTGTGCAGTCTTCGGTGAACATGGGAACATAGGAGTACAGGTGTCTTTATGAGGAGGCAACTTCATCCCATTGGAGTTACATCCAAAACAGGAACCATGGGGGTCTTATGGTATTTCTTCTTCTAATTTCCTTAGTAACTTCCATGATATTTTCTGAATAGCTGTACCAACTGCTATTCCTAACAGCATACTATGGCTCACCACCATCCCTACCCAGGAAAAACTTACCTCCTTTCTCTTTGGAAATAGCCATCCTATGAAGAGATGCAGTAATTTGAACTTGCATCTCCCTAGTGATGAAAGATGTAATGTATCTTTTGATATATTATCAGTGACTTTTATGGCATATTCAGAAAAAAATATCTGTTCAAGACCTTTGCCTATATTAATATAGTATTAATCTTTCTGCTGTTGAGCTGTGTGACTTTTTTTTATCAAATGTGAAGTTTGCAATTATTTTTGAAAAAACTTTGAGAACATTGATCTCTCTTTCTGCACCCCCCCCAACAAACTCACACATGTGCATATTTGGTTGATTAGGCTGAGGACAACCAGATGTCTCAGTTCTGGTGTACACACAATGTCAATGCTTCCTCCAATTCAACACACACACACACACACACACACACACACACACACACACACACACACACACACACAATCCTGCTTCCAGGCTTTATTCTTTCTCTCTGGAAGCTTACGCTAACACACTGAATCTACACTATGCATGTGAGCTTGTAGTTTTCCTTAATGAAGTGCAAGCCTCATGAAGGATTGCCTGTATTGCTGCCTGCATTGCCTATGTCAATAAATTATGAGAGTGGCCACGTGTTCATTCACAAAGAATGTACCCACTGTGTGCCAGGCCCTGCTGCAAGTCCTAAAGATACAGCAGTAAATCAAAGAAACAGCAATCCCTTCACGTGGCTTTTCTTTCCATATCATATATCTTTTGTGTCACCATGGGACCATTTGCAGTAGAACCCACCTGGAAAAAGGCCATTTATTTTAAACAAAAATTTTAGCCTGGCCATTTCCATAGAAAGTTGATCACAGCCTATCAAAAACTGACAAAAGGCAAAGCTCAAAAGGGTTTTCTCTCTGCACTGTGTCATCTCTGGCACCCAGAGCAAGGCCTGGCATATGGTAGGTGCTCAGTGAATGCTTGTTGATTGAACGTTATTGCTATCATCAAAATTCATTGCCTTAGATCTTGTCTTCCCTAGTAATGAATATTTATCCTAGATTCCCATACCCCTCCTAATCTATAAGACACCAGTTCATCACTCATCTGTTTTCAAGGACCAATTTTATCTGATCAGTTATACCTAAAGAATAATACCATTTAGACACTCTACTTATTCACATAGAATAAAGCATAACTTCTTAAACTGTGGGTCATTACCTTAAATAGGGTCATACAACAGAAAGTGGGGGTGGGCACAAAAAGTTGACAATAGAAAAAGCGTTCTGAAAGCACAAAGAAAAGCTAACTGGAAATAAAATATGCATGGTTCTTATGTATTTCCTGCAGCATTCACCTGCCTTGTATCACAGGACTTCACCTCAGCCTTGGTTCCAAACACAGCATTGTACCCTTTGCCCTCATGCCACACAACAATGGAGAAGGCTAGCTGAAACACCTCAGTTATCTGAAGCACCTGAGATTGCTATGTGTTATGAATTTACTGCATGTTTAAAGTGGCAGTTCTAATAGAAAAATGATGACTTAATATATAGAAAACAAAAGTCTTTTAGTATTTCGCTGCCATCATTCCTCAGCATATCAATATCAAATTAGACTGTATTGAATTGGAGTGTTTGACTTTGGAAATTGCTGTGTGAGTTGCTGACATGAGTTTCACAGAAAGTCATTGAATGTGTTTTGAATCGAGATTATCACAGAATTGCCAATAATTTCTGAAAGGGTCTTGAACTTAATTCTGCTACTTATGATATATAGTTTTGTGAGGTAACATTTGAAACATTGATACAATTTAGCCAATGTTTAATTCTTTATGTAAAATAAACAAGGCCATCCATCTCAGTAGCATGCAAATTTACTTTTGTGTTGCTAATAAGTGGTAAAATTACATGTGTATATTGAAAATATTTTAAAATAAGTTTTTAGACTTTACTACCAATAAATGTTATATTTGTATACCCATTTTACACACTTATATGTCTACGTTTGTGTACAATTTATTGGTCAAAAGGGTTCATATGTAGAAAACATTTAAGAAGATCTGAAATAAACCACCACTTTCCCTGTGATTTAAAGCCACAGTGTCAAGCAGTGGCTGTTGTAGCAAACCATCCCGTTTGCCTTATGTGTACCCCCACCCTCACCCACCCTGTGAAAACAACATGGGTTATTAATCAGCCTAGAGGATTTTCCGAATCTTCTAATTAAACACATGTCCTCAAGCTGGAGCCTGGGACAATCTCATATGACATCATGGATGAAAAGTATCACAGCAAAGCTGTTCTATAATGAGCTAGAATAGAACATTTTCAACCATGTTCACTTCACCTTTGTAGTATGAACATAGCCATATTTTTTTTAAAATAAAATCTGTTTCTGCCTAGGTTCTAATAACTACTGATGAAAATTGACATCAGGTCAGATTTTGTCTTTGAGCCATTGTTTGATAGTCCCTGTTACTGACCAAAGAATGTGTAAAATAATCCCAAATCCCACTGTCCATTTAAGCCCCACTTAAAATCAACTATAGCCCTGTTGTCTCACATGCCTGTGTCTGTCTACAGGTCATCTTTTACAAAAGAAAGGATAGCAGTCAGAAATTGTCATTTACCTTGTAACCCCAGTGCTAAGAGCCTAAAGCTCAAGGGTCTTCAGTTTGAGGCCAGGCTGGGTTACATAAGTGATCCTGTCTCACAAAGAAAAACAATTTTAAGTGACTGCACTATCTGCTAATGTAATCCAGTGTGTACCAAAGTCCAGGCTGTTTCAAGGGCTGCCTTCCCGAGTACAGGTCATATGCAGGGAAGTGTTGACCCGAGATGACAAGTTTCAGTGTTAGGTCACCCTATAGTCATCTAGGGTCTGGAAAAGTGGAACATATAGGGCTCAAGCCTATTTACATAGGAGCCACCAAACAATGGGACATTCTGCTTTAAATGCTCTGGACTGAAAGTGCAGATGTGAGGTACACCTCCCTTGGGTTCTGGAATAGGATCAGCATGGAAGCCAACCTTCTGTGACAGTTGTAGGCAGGGAGCTTTTCATTAGATGGTGGAGCTCTAAGCCAATTTTTCCTGTTTTCAATGCCCCTAAGAAGACAGGCTACAGAAAAGCTAACAGTGCCAGTGTTAACCTGACATCTGGGCCTAGGGAAGAAATTTTATCACTGTGACTTATAACTTGCTGCCTTGCACGTTAGCTGGTCAAAGAAAACCACTGGGAAACAAGACTATTATGAGAAAAAAGAGTAGGGAAAAGGCAAGATGAAAAACCAGTCAGGAGGCGAGATGACTGCTCATATCACCTGTAGATTAATCAATCATTGCATATGACTACCAGCTTCTGTCAATGCCTCCAGATTGCCTAGAAAGAAGGTCAACATTCTTGTGGTGGGTGAATTCTTCCTGGGCCCACAGCTCTGGAATCCATAAGCAGTTTAGCCACCTCACTCCCTCTCCCTGGGTTCAGAGGCCTTATCTATTCAATAAAAGCTGGACTTTATTCTTTATCTTCTTTTTCTCCTAAAAGTTGGAGAAAACTGTGGTGCCAGCAACAGCCACCACTCTGTGACTAAGTTGAGTTGGGAAGAGCAAGGGGGTCCCCCAGGGTTTGTCAAATTGCTGACCTCATCCCAATTCCTTTAAGCCTTTAAGCCTAAGCGTTTCCTCCTGAGAACCGCTAACAAGAATTTGGGGCTTTCCTCCCATCTTCATTCCCTGTTCTCATGAGAATGGGCTATGTGGAAGGTGGACAAGGCAGGGCTGTCTCACAGTAAGGTTTCAGGGGAACTAAAACTTCTTCAAACAGGGAAATTTTGGCAAGGAGGTGACATGAATCTTTCCAGGTCACACAGACAGTGAGAGGCAGAGGTAAACAGACTCAGGGCTAGGAGTACCTAGATATTTCTGTGCTTTGCTTCTGTGCACCCTCTGCCTTTCATACTTATAAGATAAGGCAACTGCTAGGAAAGTGGTGGATGGTTTCTGTTCTGTAGATGTGTCATCCATAATTGAAACACTCACCGTGTTTCCCAGGGCAATGGAAGACAAGAAAGACTCAGGAAACAGAAGCTTGCAAGATTCCCCACGACTGAATAAGCAGTTATCAACCTGAGGAAGGTGATGGAGCTCCCCAAACATAGAGCAGGAACTCCTAGAAACCATCGTCCTGGATTTATGGGGAATAATTTCTGTGACCTGTCATCAGGGCCCTAGGTAGGCAAGTCACGCAATGATTTCTATTTACACATATACAGAGGCTCAGCCTCTAAGAAGTTCCTCAAAACATAAAAGGTCAGTTCAGATTATGGAAGTTCAAACTAATTTTTAATTTTTTGATGTTGATATCCAATAATTTATTCTATTATTAATTCAAAGCACGAGACATGATTTACGCAGAAACTTTCAAGTTTCTCCAAGTCTGAGTTTGTTGTCTATGCTCCTTGGACTCCGAAAGAAATGGCAAGATGTAAAAAAACAAAAGTTGTAACTCTTCCTAAATGTATGCCTCCTTAGTTGAAGTGTAAAGCACATGTGAATGGAAATTGGCTCCCAGGGAGAGGTACCTATGAACCCTGACCTCAAGAATGATGGCCTTCAGGGGTAGACGTCAAACTTCTCTTTATGGAACCCCATTGATCCTCAGATTTTCCTCGGGGTAAGGTTAGAGACAGCAAATGTCAGGAGAAAACTCACATTTTCCAGTGTTTTCCAAATCCATCTCACACAGTAACTATCCCCATAAAATAGATTTCTGTCTGAACTCCTCAGAGAGCTATGCCCGGTGTCTGAACTTTGAGAAAAGTGGCCCAAAAACCAAAGAGTGACTTACTTTTCCAGTCAAACATTTCCAGGTTTGGCAGTGATCTCACTGCTCATTAAATGGTTAAATAACAGCTCAAGCTGAAATGTTACATATGTGAGAATTTCTCCACCTATCTTATGAAATTTCAATATATTTGTCCTGTCCACCCTGATTCTTAAATACTCCTTCTGAGATGTTCTCTAGGGCAAAAGAAACATTTTGACCCTTAACAAGGACTCACATCTTGATGAAAGGAAAGCAAACCTTCAACCATTTGCTGAGAAGAGTCTGGCATTAGCTTGCTGGAAGATTTACTGTACACTAGGAGTAGAAAGTCTTAGCAAATACTGAAAATAATTTGCTGTATGTGAACCTTAATTTAAAAAAAAAAAGAGAGCCTAATATTTACACAGCTCCTTCCACTCACAGGACAGCAAACATGCCCTCCCTTTTGGCAGCAACCTTGGCCCCATTACTCATCCCTTCCCTCCTGGAGGGGATCTTGCCAAGTCACACAGGTGATCTCCTCAGTCACACACACCCCCAAGGAGATCTGTCCATTTCTAGTTCTGGTGGGACCCAGTGTTTCTCAACTTCTAACTCCCCCTTCTTCCAATGGTACACAAAATGGTACACATAATGGTACACAAAAATGGTGAATAATTGGGACTTCATGCTGATCCCACTAGACCCTAGGAAACCTACATCCAAGCTCTCTGAGGGACAACCCCGAAGCCTCCCAAGACCATACAAGTTCTCCACATCCCCCTTTGAGCTCCTTCCTCTTAAATGGTAAGAAGTGGAAACCCCATTGTTGCAGTTATGACCTCACTTCCCTCCCGATGACATGAGATATGAAATGTTATCATATTGCATAATCTCTCATTGCAGAAAGGGGGAGTGGAAGTCGTTCTTTCATTTTACTTTGTCAGGCTAAATAGCTTTAGTTTCTTTTGCACCGCTTCTTATATTTACCTGATACTGTTTCCCACTGTTTTCAAGCTTCATGCCAAGAATTTGTTGAATGCCAATTTGTCAGCTCGTGTCCTCCTGGTTTCTTCAGTAAGCAATGGCCCGGTTTTGAATTTGTCTTAAAAAAAAAAAAAAAAAAAAAAAAAAAAAAAAAACTACTTCATGTGTTCTGACTCCTGTAAACTCTTAATATCTGGTTTATTGAATGAACACGAATGAGTCCTTTTATCATTCAAGGATAAATTGTAAGATCTGCAGTGGAAGCCTGATATGTCAGAGTACCAAACTTGTTACACCATGTGTTTTCCTTCATTTCCTGTGGTAACCCACTCCCTAGCAGAGTTCTCACTTTCCATGTATGGTGCTGAGTGCCTCTTTTGTATCAGTGATCTTATGCTTTAAGGTAATTACTAAATAAAATTTTATTTAAACCAAAGAACTGTGATAATGCAATGGGTCACTGTTACCCAAAGTACTAAGAGACCAGGCAGAGTATACAGTGACTATATGCTGAACAAAGGGATGACTCTACTGTCTAGCAGTGAGCACCACAGCATGAGTTCTCATCACACCACACAGAGGGGTGCACTGTATTACATTTATGAGTTTACTTTATGGGATTCCATAATTAATATTTTCAATTTGCAACTAATAATTAGTGACTGAACACACACACTGTGCAACATTGTGTGTGTGGTTGTTCTTTCTCCTTGCTCTATCATCATATTCACCTCAGTGTCTTTTCTGGAAGTGGTTTAGCAAAGTGGTTTTGAGTAGCTGTTCAACTGTTTGAGGATGTCATGCTGGCCAGGTGATACACTGCACTTGAAGTCCTGACAATGTCAAAATTACTGTGTGTCTTCAACATGCTCCCAGTGCTCCCTCTTTCCCCACAACTATTTAGAAGAATTTCAGGAACTAAGTAGATCTATGTAATTAATGCCAGGTTCTCATATGCTAGGCATGGATATCTTCTAAATGAAGAAGGTGAACAGGACAAAGCATGTCACTGGGAGTGGGGCTGGGGAACTTGAGAGTAAAGGCTTCCCACCATTTCCAGTCCCTGCTTATCCATATTCCTACTTGTGGTTGAGATGTGAGCTCTCAGCTTCCTGCTCCTGCTGTTATGCCTGCTGCTTGCTGCCACAATAGCCTGCCATGATGGACTCTTATCTGTCAAGAACCATAAACCCAAATAAATTTCTTCTTCTTGTCCTCCTCCTTCTCATCTTCCTTCTCTTTTTTCTTTCTCTTATACAAGTTGTCTTGGTTATGATGTTTATCAGAGCAACAGAACATAACTAATGTACAGCCTAAATCATCACCTAAGGTAAATAATCTAAATTATTTAACTGACATATCTTTATTTGATTGTTTCATTGAAATTGAAATGTGACTTAAATATTCAGAAGTACAAATCAAGTATAAATTCTTTATGCCTGTCAATGCTCTCCTATAGATATAAAATTACAGATTAAGTGGAAAAATAACAAGCCAAAAATTTAAGTAATTCAATGTGGTCAAAGAGGTTACTTAGTAAAAACACAAGCCTCTCACCCAGTGTGAAAGGCAACGAGCTGCAACAATATAAAAAAGGCTGCTGGCTACAACTGGCTAAGTTTCTTGCAAGTTCTGCAAACCCACAGTGCTGTTTATGATTCAGTGGTGCTATTTTCCCACCATAAGCCTTTGTTACTTTAGAGCCCAGAGCTAGCTTTTTTCTTTTGCCTGGTCACATATGTTACAAGAGAGCATGCATTACCTCTTTTTCTTTAAACCTTTGTGATGAAATAATTCAACACAATTCAATGGTACAAATGAGATGTGAATTATCACTATGAGAAGAAACTACTACAGGTAGTGAAAGAAACTTTTCAGCCTGTGAAAATGTGCTCCTTTAGGGTTTCCAGAAACATGTGTAATATAAAAAGAAATGCATTGCTGAAGTCTGAGTTTGCCATTGAAATAACCTGATCGCTTCTTTTTGTAATTAAAGAGGAATATGAATTTTGAGACTTGTTCATTGAAACCTCTAAGACCCAGGATGAGTCACTCAGCCATCGAAGGAGGGAAATACAGCCTGATATTGCCAAGATTATTAGAGATGAAATAAGCCCCAGAAAATATGCTGAGAACAGTCACCTTGATTAGCTCCCTTAACTTGAGATGAACAAAGTCCTGAAGTGGTAACTGCTTAGTGACAAGTCTAGTATCTCCTCCTATTGCCTCAACCTCACCAAGTTTTATGGTCCCATGTTACATAGAGACTTGACTTTTAACATAGCAAGCCTCCTGGATCCTATACAAACCCATACTCACAGACAACAAGTCCTATGACTTCTTTAAATTAATCCATTTCCATGAGTATCCTCTATGGAGTCTGTATTTATGAAGTATTCCAGTGTAAACCCACTCCCCTGTCATTATGTCTCTCAAGGGCTTTGATGTGTCTATCTTACTGGTGCTAAGACAAATAGTATAAGTAGGTCTCATCTCTTCCTCTTCTGCTTTCACACTCTAATCAAATTGCCCCCTCAAAGGCCTCCTACTTGCCACACCTAGTAGACACACCCACCTGGTCCTTCTGGTGGGAAGTGACTTCTGTCCCTCTTCCATTGCTTTTCTTACACTTCTGCTTCTCTTTCCTTAGATCCTTGGCTTCTTGAATTGCACCTTCAGTGTTTTCTCTGTTTTTTCTTCCCAAGTTCATAACTACTGATATCCCTTAGGGTTCCATTCTTTTTCTTACTGCACATCACCTCATCGGTGGATCCCTGTTAATCCACCTGGCAAGGACGCCTTAGTATGTCCCTGCAATCCCTTTATTTTCTGGAGTCCAAATAAACGCTTCCAGAAAACTTGAACATTTAAAGACTAAGCCTTCCATAAGCCAGGGAAATAATAATACTATTTCCCATAAGGGAAATAACAAAACCCCTAGGCAGGCATGGTGCCTGGGTTTGGACCCCAGTTCTGGAAAGGACCCCAGGGTTTGCTGCCACTCATCCTAGGTTGCTGAGGTCTAGGTGTGAGAAACATAATCCTCACTTCACAATAAGAGTCCTGGAGATGGAGAGTAGTGAAAACAAGACATATTTTTCAGTACTGCAGAAGCCAAACATTAGCTTAGACAAAAGTGACTGGCAGGCAGTTGGCACAGACAGTGTTCTCTCTATCTTTTTTGGTTCTCATTGGATGACTTCTTAGGGAGGTACAATCCTCTTGTGTCTAGGGTTGCTCCCTCTCCAAATTCCTCATCTTCTTAATTTGAGATGCAAATTCTTGTCTAACAAGTATCTTGGGATTTGAGATTCCTTCCTCTTTTTGACATATGGACTATCATACAGCAGATGTCCTGTAACTTTTCAACTCTAGGATAAATTGAGAGCACCTACAAAGCAAATATAGCTACCTGCCAGGGGAGATAGGAGCCTAATACCTCCTGCTTATTTGCAATTCTCTTCTAAGCTTGAAATACACCTTATTCTGAACATGGACCTTGGTGATATATTAATTACACAGGCCAGTAAGAAACCTTGTCTTAAAAGGCAAGGTAGAGCCAGGCAGTGGTGGCCCCAGCCTTTAATCCCAGCACTCGGGAGGCAGAGGCAGAGGCAGGCAGATCTCTGTGAGTTTGAGACCAGCCTGGTGTACAAAAGCTAGTTCCAGGACAGCCTCCAAAGCCACAGCAAAACCCTGTCCCAAAAAGACCAAAAAAAAAAAAAAAGAAAAAGAAAAAGAAAAAAAGACAGGACCTGAGGATTGATACCCAAAGGTATCTTCTGCCTCCATCTCCCTCTCCCTCTCTCCCTCCTCCCCCCCCCTCTCTCTCTCTCACACACACACACACACACACACACACACACACACACACACACACACAAAGTGGCAAAAAAGAAGTAGTCAGCTGATTAAAATGCCATAGTTATGTCAAATAAGAGGAATGGAAGCCATTCCTCAGCTACTCAGAAGTCATCGGAACCTTGGCCAGAGCAATTTGGGATCAAACCCAGATGTAAACTGGTGAAGAAGTAATTGAAGCTAGTGAATGTAGAATTTATCAAGTAACTTAGCTGAGAAAGAACCAGAATGGAGGCATGGGCACCATAAGTCTGAGGAAGAATGTGCTTTATTGGCTGGAGAGAAAGATCCAGGACAGAATGGGGGGCGCGGGGTACTAAGACAAAGAGGGAGCCTGATGGCTCTGTAAGTCTTAGTGTCTCAAGCTCCTTGGGCTGGAAGAAGCCAGCACTTTTAACTAGGAAGAAAGGATACTATGGTTGTGGGTTTTGTTGTTCTTGTTTGTATTTTTGCTTTGATGGAGAGAGTAGAGAGGAATTCAGCAGACTTCACAAATGGTTCCTTTGACACTTAGAAACAGAAAAACAGCAATTGAAGGGGATTTCTGGAGTTCCTATAGGAAAGTGAGGGATGTGGGAGAGTTGAGACTAAGGAAGGAGCTTACCAGAGGCCATAGTTTATTCTGATCTGTCCCTATCCTGTACCTCCCATGATATTTCTAGAAACTTCCAGCTTCCCATTAGTTGAAATCCCACCACAAAACAACTCCTGCAGGGCCTCCAGCCTTGTCAACACGACCAGAAGACCACTCTAGCCCACCATTTCAACAGGAGCTCTAGCTTCATCCTTACCCAAGTGTGCCACAGGCAAGCTTCAGTCGGGAGCAGTGTTGTTGTTTGTTTTGTTTTTTTGCAGTGCTAGAGTTTAGAATAGGGCCCTGCCATGCATTAGGAAACAGCTTGACCAATATGCTACCACCTCATTGGGGAATTTTTCTCTACCTGGGAACCTCCATCCACCTTCCAGAACCCACCTTCTGCAAAACATAATCTGCAACTTCAAGGGCCATAATTCAGTATGATAGTATCAGACTGCAAGACCCATCAAGTTTTCCAAGATTGGAAATGGAGAGAGGAATATGATGATGAATCAAAGATGATCTATACACATATCCCACAGGACTTGGATAGGAAGACCCGTGTTTTGTACTTGTTTTACAATGTTAAAATGTCCCTATGTTGGAGAAGCCATTTCATGGACCTTACTTCACAAAATAAATGGATTTCTAATGCAATCCCTCCCAACCAGAAAAAAAAAAAAAAAAAAAAAGATGCTTTCTAACATCTTGCCTGGTTTAGAATGTCTCCTTAAGGAGAACTCATTTCTGATGCCTCCTGAAAGTCAAGTCATTGGTACTTTGGACCCAGCCATCTCTTTCTTGCCCCTGTACTCCAAATCCTGAATCCAGCTTCTCCTTTATCCATGGGGTTATAGGCAAACTCTGTACTCACCCCAGAGTTGGCTTCTTTCATCCTTCAGTTCTTTCTTTTTTCCATACAAATTATGTTTGGTAAGCTGTCTAAAAATGAAGTGTAGGGCCTTAAATATACATACATATATATACATATGTGTGTGTGTGTGTGTGTGTGTGTGTGTGTGTGTGCATACACGCGCACGCACACACACACACACACACACACACACACACACACACATAAGTATTTTGGTCTTCAGTCTCCCTTCAGAGTAATCCAATCCCTTCGAATCATGGTTTGAAGCTCAGTCCTGCATGACTCTGTTTCGTGTTTTTGGATTGCTAAACAGGAGACTCACTGTTATCTACTTAACTCAATAGGTGATTTTCCTGTGACCTGTTCTAATCTTGGCTTCACCAGCAGATGGCTGACACCTAACAGAAGACTAGCTAGCTTCACACCTACCCGTGTCTGTTTAAATCCCCTTTTTATAGGAAGATGAAAGGGTACAGGTTGAAATTCACACCTTCGTTGTAATTACTTATTACAGAAGTTTCCAGACTTGGAATATGTCGTTGTAAAACACACAACTAAAAGGCTGCAGCACACCATCAATGGATATCCACGCCTCGACTACCAGCCCTTGACAATGTTTACAAATGTGGTCCCAGGAACCTTGTATCAGCACACACTCTCAGGATGGATCTAGATGCCATTTTGTTTTCTTCAGACAGGTTTTAAACTTTCTGCTATTAACCTGCTTTCTCTTTCTGATCATTCAGGTTGTGTTCTTGTTCTCTTTTTTTCCCCCAAGGTCACTTTCCCCCCCTTAACAATGGGTAGCCTTTCTAGCATTAAAATCCTCTCCTTCCCAAGTAGCAGTTCATTTGGAATGCTAACATTTCTTAGGATGCAATGAAAACCCAAAACATGTGATAGATTAAAAGCCAGTCACTGGGCACCATGGGTATGTAGACTGCAGAGTTTTCCTTAGGCAGACATGCAATTTCCAGGTTGAACTGAATTTCCAAAGAGAACTGGAAAGAAATAGGGAGCTGCTGAGGCAGTCTTACTTCATTGTCCAGGCAGCCTCTAGCCTTTCTTCTAAATAAATGTTTATCAAATATTTTACCGTTGAGACTGAGAACTGAACGTCTTGGTTCCCTTGCCCAGTGGTAAAGGATACCTCGGAACTCATCACCTCCTGAGAGAAGCCTGTGCTTACTCTCCTCTTGCCACTGCCAGGGTTCCGGCTCATCAGTCACTTCGTTGATGACATGTATCCTCCCAAAGATGGCTCGAGCCAAACTCGAGGTCTCTCTTAACTTGGCATTCTGGGGTAGATTGGATTGTAAGATCTCTCTTTCAAAAGATGGTAATAAAAACCAAGTTGAGTATCTTTTTGGGTCTCCCCCCACACGACCTTCCCATTTACAAAGGAGCCGTATTTTCTTCAGGCGGAAGGTTGAAAACATATGGAATTTGTTACAAGAAGAGTTGGTTTGGGCTGTTTCCGATCCGAAAGCCAGCTCCCTAACCATGACAAAACATTCCCCACAATCTCATCGTGACTCATTCTTATTTTTAAATAACCTCTGGTATGGAAGCTTGTCAAGACGTTTTCGAAAGGTTAAAGAAATGATGTCCACATGCTTAGTGACCTCCTCAGAGAATTCTGCTTGATGAGGCACATCATCTCCCACTGAAAATCACTGGCTATCTTTGCTTGGTAACCCGTGACTGCTCTGTAACTCTCAAGCATGAGTTTATTTAAGTCTTAATGTGCTCTTATCACTGTGCTCAGGACTTCCGAGAGCATATAAAAAAGGATGAAGACACCATCTTTAGTATTACACAGCTTAAAAAAAAACTCAAGTCAGAAAGGGTGGAAAATGTCACCAGCTCATGAGCAAAGATACATAAATGCAGTGACCACACTGCAGAAAATTTCAGAAAACAAAATCACTAATGTTTGGGGGAAATGATGGAAAAATGTTCCCACAGGAGCAAGCACTAGTTTGGGTCTTAAAAGCTCAATTGACTTCATAGGAGCAGAGAGAAGGGATGCCCTAGAGGGCATCAAGAGGGGAAAACAGTAAAGACTTGGAGTGGGAGCTGTCTGGTTGGAGGCAACCCATGAAGGAATCAGATCAGTCTCTGCAGTTTAAACGAAGGAGAGTCTAGAAAAGCCATCCCCGAGATGCTTAGGATGCATGTGAGTATGTGAGATGGTGGCTGAGGGCTTAGGGTACATATGAAAACTGACTTATCCCAGGGTGGGGATACAGCGTATTAACCAAGCTGGGAAAGCATTGCCTGGCATATGTGAGTCTCTGGGTCTGGTTCTCCACAGAAGTCAAGGGGAGGTGGAATGAGATGCATGCTTGGACTGAGAAATAGAAGGTCTCAAGAAAGAGAAACTGAAGATGCAGGATTGCAACAATAAAGGTAAAGTCCCTCCAGTATTTGTTTCCTATGGGGCTTTGAAAAGAAAGCTCCATGCATCCAGGAGCTTTAAATGATAGAACTTATCCTCTCACTGCTTGGAGGCTACCAGCCCAGCTACAGCAGTGGTCGGGTGACAGCCATGCTCTGTTCCTTCTGGTGGCTGCCTTGCTTCTTTGGGCCTCTGGTTTTTGTCAGCAATCCTTGGCTCTCCAGGGTTGAGGCTGGATGGCTCTAATCTCTGCCTTCATCTTTATGTGATTTTTTTTTTTTGCCTCTTGTCTGTGTTTCTGTTCTTTCCCCTTCTCATAAGGACAGCAGCAGTGTCCTGAGCCTACACAACTACTTCAATAAGTTGCCTCAGTAAAGATTCTGTTGTGGTGCAGTCACATTCTGATGCAAGTGGGCATGAATGTTGGAAGAATCTGTTCACTCCAGTGCAGAGGGGGAAATGCAGAGGCACAAGGGGCCTCTTCCTTTGGAAACCAGAAAGCCAGCTACCACTCTGGGCAGTGAAGGAAGTATGGAGGTGGTAGACAGAGAACAGAATGTGTTTTCTGCCCATTCATAGAACAGAAAACTCTCTTAGGAGGAGGGGTAGGTATGATTGGAAGGGGAAAAGGAAGCTCTCCAGTCATCACATGGCAATGTAAAAGAGAGAGACTACTCTCATAGCTCTACTCTCCCCACTATCAACAGTAACCCAACCTGTGAACTGACATTGAAATGTCATTGCTATCAAAATTCATTGTTTACAACATTGACTGGGGTAAATGTACTGCAGGTCTCACAAAGTGTATAAAAGCCATTTAAATTTTTTTTCCTTTTTTATTTAAATTATAAACAAGCTTCTTTTACACGTCAGTCCCAGTTCCCTCTCCATCCCCTCCTCTCCTGCCCCCCACTGACCCCCTATCCCATCCCCTTTTTGCTCCCTAGGGAGAGTGAGACCTTCCATGGGAGATCTTTAAAGTCTGCCATTTCCAACTCATGTTTCCATACTGGGATTTGGTCTGGCTTGAGCTTACACAGGATTTGTTCATGCTTCTAGTTTATATGCACAGATGTCCTGTTGTACCCAGAGATCAGTATTTCCTTGTATTCGTTCACTCTCTGGCATTTACATCTGGCATTTTCTTTCTGCCATCTTCATAATGTCCCTGAGCCTGGGGAGGAGGAAGTTGACATAGATGTCCTATTTAAGGCTAAGCACTCTGTTATCTCTTTTTCTTTACACCTTGCCATCTGTGGGCCTCTGTGTTAATTACCATCTACTGCAAATAGAAGCTTCTCTGATAAGTGGTGAAAGGTGCATTAGTCTATGGGTATAACAGTAAGTCGTTAGAAGTTCAATACTATGTCAACTTAGCAGGTAGGTTCTCCCCTTGGGCCCAGGTTCTTGGTTCACAGGTTCTTGGTTCAATAGTGATACCAAGTATGAGCTTCATCTTGTGGAGAATGACTTAAAACCAATGAGAAAATAGCTAGTTACTCCCATTGAGTTTCATGCCACTGCTGCAATATTGGGCATGTCTTGACAGGCCAGTAGTTATTGCAGCTTGCAGCATTCACAGCTAGGTAAGACTGATGATGACTTTTCTTCTAGAATAGCATGCATAGCACCTTCCACAACTATAAAAGCTAGCCAGCAGGAATGGCAATTCCAGGTCAGTAATAGTTTAATATATCCATGTTCTGTGACTCAAGTATATGGTGTCTTCAGTAGTAGGCTCTATTGTCAAGTTCTGAAAGGTAAGCAACAGCACTGGCAGTAGCCTGCAGTGTTTGAGAGTGTATGGGACATTACTGGAAAACAACTCAAAGAGAAGAAACCATTCCTGAAACTGGGTTTTTAATTGGTTAACCTGTGGTGTGTAGTAAGGATATTGTCATCCTATAAGAGAACTATATTTTAACATACTTCCCCTCCCCATATTGTGTGTGTGTGTGTGTGTGTGTGTGTGTGTGTGTGTGTTGCTTCTACAGAAGTAGGTACATTCCCATATGATTTTTTCAAAAAGTCTTTAATTCATCCCTTCCCATAATTCTTCTTCGGCCTTGCCCTCCCCACTCTAATTAACCCTTCCTGTTCCATTAATTCATTTAAAATTTTTGTACCACTGATTTCTACTTCCCTTCTCATTAAAGCCACACCCTTTAACCTCTTACTATTTAACCATCTCTATGTATATTCTACATCAAACATACACAACTGAAAATTCAAAACTGACATCCACAAATGAGAGAAAACATGAGACAGTTATCATTCTGGGTCTGGGTTTCCTCACTCAGAATGATTCCACCCATTTACCTATAAATTTCATAAGTTTGCTTTTTCTTAATAACTGAAAGATATTGTAATGTATAAATGACCATGTTGTCATTTTCCATTGCTCAGTTGCTAGACATGTAGGCTGTTTCCATTTTTTGGTTATCGTGAATACAGCAGCAATGAACATGGATGAGCAGGTGTCTCTAAAGTAGAATAAGAGACTTTGGGGTACATGCCTAAGACTGGCATAGCTGGATCATGTGGTAGATCTATTTTTAGTTTTTTTTTTTTTTTTTTTTTTTTTTTTGAGGAACCTCCACACTGATTTCCTTAGTGACTGTACCAGTCTGGTCTCCTACCAGCAGTAAGTGTTCTGCTTTCCCCGTGTTAGCATCTGATTCTAGGATCAGAGCTCCACTCAGCCAAATGGCTGGTTTATAAATAGGAAACCATACGGGAACATGGGTTCAAGTTAGAATTCAATTGCATGAACTACCTCCAACATTGTAGCTACAGAAGAAGCAGGGCTTTGGAGCCAGGGTAAGAATCTAGATGCTGATCCTCTCTGTATTTGGGGTAAAACATGTAAACTTTTTGAACTTCCATTCTCTGGAGTACGTTTTTAATGCCTTTAGCACCAAGCCTAACAATCTGAGTTTCATGCCTGGTACCCACTGGTGGAAAGAGAGCAACAACTCCTGCAAGTTACCCTTGTACCCCACACATGCACCATGAAACACGCATCACTCCTCCAACACACACACACACACACACACACACACACACACACACACACACGTAAAAAAATTTCATTGATCATTTCTACCCTGTGAGTATAAAGATTCAATAAACTATAATATGCATTTAATAAATGTCAATCAGTTATAGCAAGAATTATAGCTAGCTGTGACTGTTGTGATTCCTCCTCATGGGATTTTTTTTCTGGACCTTTTAAAAGGCAGATTTTTCATTCAATTGGTGTCAAAGACCTTGCCAGCTTTCTAGTGAAGGAGATAGTTTAGCCAATTGACAGATATATATGCATGTAAGACAAGTCATGCCTAAAGATCACCTTTTGTTATTGTGTTCCTGGAACATTTGTACTTTATGACACCCATATGGGATTGAAATTTAATCTAAATTTTTATTCCAAATTGTTTTTTAAATCACCTTTACAAAACTAAACCGAGTATATTGGCTTACAACTGTCACTTCAGCATTTGGGAAACTGAGACAGGAAGATCAGGAATTCCACACAAGCCTAGGCTAGTGAGACTGTGCTTAAAACAAATTAAACCTTGATGCTTGATGACAGTTACTTGTATATCTAAAAACTCTTTTGAAGTTAGGGTTCACTCCTGAGCAAGACTGAGCTTCCAAGACCTTAGGAGTGAAGGTATCTCCTCAGCTTGGCACCTGTGTACCTTGCCCACATCAGCCAAGCCCCAGACCTCCCTCAGTGGAGATGGAAGTAAAAGAAGTAAAGGGCAACAGGGAAGTCTGTTTACCATGCAGACTCCAATGACAGCCTCAGCCAATCCCACTAGGAGACTTGAGGCTAGAAGTTCTTCTGTAGAGTCCCCTGCTCACCCAGTTGCCAGCCCAGCACAGATCCATCATGTTTTCACAGGTCAAAGCAGCTTCCCACAGCTGGAACAATCCTAGGAGGACAATGGTCACCAAGAGCTGGGTGGTAGCTCCTTCAGTTAAAAGTGTCTGAGCAGGATATCCTAACATCCCCCACTCTCCAGCACATTACATCACTTTAATGTACTTTTATCAAGAAGATAAAGTCCTTGAAAGTCTGGATTTGGGTCTCTTTTCTCAGTATTGTATTCCCAGACCTATTGGTTTTGAAAACATAGATGAATATTGAAGTATATTCCAAATTCTTGTATTTACTGAATCAATGACAAGTAGGTGTTTATGACGTCCCTGCTGTCTAAAGCCATAAACATAAAGCAGAACAATGTCCAATGAGCTACTTCTAAACTTGAAAAGACTCATGTTTCCATTGAGAAATGTAAGCATTTTGTTTTAAATATTTTTAACCTTTTTGAGCTTTGTGTCACAAAACTTAGTTTTTAAGCAATGAGACATTACCTAATATATTTCTGTGTTCTTTAAAGAAAATTTTCTCCCTTCTCCCAGAAGTTCTGGTAATTTGTAAGGTAAAAAAATCCCCCTTCCCTCCAAGTTTTCACAGGAGACATGGCTCCTTTCCTTGTCCTTCAGTTTGGATATGAGGAGATGGGTCAAGGAAGGAAGGAACTTGCCTGACATCTTCTTAAGCAAAGGGTGGATGAGAACTAAGGCCCTTCACTTCACCTCAGATAAATAGTCCATGGCAAGGCTTGCCTTGGCTTTCTCAATTAGCCCCAGTAAATCACTGTCATTTTCCACAAATATTTACACAATGTTCTGGGACATTCAGATAGCTGTCATTTTGGAAGCTAACAACGTATCGGGAACACCAGGTCTCCTGGTGTTGGGTGTGTCCATTCACTAGAACCACTACTCACCCAAGTTTCCCCCATGATGCTTTTGGATATGAAGTAGCAAAGACACATCGTCCTTGATGTTAGGTCTTGTTCCCAGGACACAGTGTGAAATCACATCACACATCTGGGTCACCATCACAACCCTCTGCCATTGCTGTGTGTCAACCAGCCATTCCAGGTCCCAAATCCAGGTCTCCTTCAAAGTCCTCAAATGAAAAACCCCATGGGCTATGTACTGTATTGCTCGATTTTTAGACATATGCAAAGTGTTTTGAATCTATGGATTGCCTGCCTATGTAAGATTTAAATACCAAAGCCAAATGGAAATCCATACTGGTCAAGAGACAAACACACACTTGTCTGAAAGTAACAGCAGACATTTAGTTCAACTTACAAATAAAATTCTATGCCTATTGCCTCTGACCCCAAGACTTACATCTGACTTTCTGGTGTCTGTAGGAATTTACCTAAACAAGTTCATTTGACATCAAGAGACTTTGGTAGAAAGGTTTTATTCCTGTTAATTCAGTTGCTCTCCAGCACAAAAGAAAAGTGTTAAAGAAGCAGAAAGACATAGAGCTGGTTGAAGCCAATCCAGACATTTGGATGTGCATATTTGGCAAATGAAGGGGCTCAGTGAATGTGTCTTAAGGGGAATTAATATTATTTTGGCATTCAATTATTTAAAAACACTAGCCATTCAAATATTTTGGTCTTATTTATTGGGAGTGAAGCTTGTGTTTAGTGACTGGAACACAAGTATTTGCCAACCCATCAAAGGTCAGAATTTTTTTATGCTATACTAACCCTTACCTTGGCAAGTTAATAAGCCAATTAGCATCTTGGTTTTCTCATCTGTGGATGGGGTAATAACATCTAAGTCATAGAATGTTGGTAAGGATTAAATTAAATGAGATGACACAGATAAATCACTTAGCACAGCTGTGTTTAGTACGTCATAATCACTCAAACACTGTTCTTGCCATTATCATCAACATTGCCTTATAATTAATCCCTGGGCTTTTCCCCCTGCTTTCAATTTAGCTAAAAAAATTTATTTCCACATGAATAATTTTTATAACAGTCCCAGAAAGGAACTAACAGACACTAGCACACACACACACACAAAAAAAAAAAAAATTGTCCACATACTTTTGTTTTATAAATAAAACCTTCCATATCACTTATTGATTTAGCAGCTGGTGATAGAATTTTATTTATCTCTAAGGGCACATGCTGTTTACATTCTATCCTCTGTAACTATTCTTCACTTTTCAACCATTTTTAAAGGATACTATGTACGTAAGAAATACAGGGAATAGTATTGTTTGGGTTAACATACCTTGTCACACCCATGTAGTGCTAACTCTACACCCTATGTTATAAAAACACTCCTATTCCTTTTGTGGTTTCAGGCATTTCACACATACACCCCTTCAGTGGCCAACCATTTTCTTTTCTTTTTCTTTCTTTTTTGTTGTTCTGTTTTGTTTTGTTTTGTTTTGTTTGAGACAGGGTTTCTCTTGGAGCCTGTTCTGGAACTCATTCTGTAGACCAGGCTGGCCTCGAACTCACAGAGATCTACCTGCCTCTGCCTCATGAGTGCTGGTATTAAAGGCCTGCACCACCACCAGCTGGCGGGCATCCATTTTCTAGTTCATAAAAAGATGGTCTTATAATAAACCTAGTGCTACTTAATTGTTTGGACATATAAGATGTAAGAGTGGACTGAGTGAATATATTCATTCAGCCCCTCTGACAATCAGGATAGCGTATATATAAGCTCATAACTCACTTTCAGTTCCAAAAAGCTCCTGGCTCTCTCTCAAACCCATCTTTGAACCTTGTGGGTCCATGAACCACAAGCAAAGAATCATCAAGCTATAATAAGGCTTCCATTTTTCCCACTGAAATTCTAAATTGCATAACTACTACAATTTTCTTATTAAAAACAATGAAATTGAAGTCACTTCCTAGATCACCTCTTAACCTACACTTCCCTAGTGATGCCTCATATCTCACCATTCTGTCCAATGGGTGTTATCACCCCAATGTGCTGAAGGATATAGTAGCTCCTGAGAAACATTTACTAGACAAATCCTTGCACAGATCTTGGGTAATCACTTAACTTTAATTCCATGAAAAGCTAATAAATGGACTTATAGGCACCACAGATTCCAATGTGGTTATCATGAAAAGATGTGCCCATGTTATTGGGCACCAAATTTTTAGATCCAGCCACTCCTATCAGAAGATGTATGTGTCATTGTTCACTTATATGAAGGACCAGCAAAGAGAAAAATGAAAGGCTTAGTGATTTGTAAGATATCTTAAATGGAGGAAGAAAGAATAGTGAATACAGAAGGGAAACCCCCTCAAGATCTCAGATGACAATGGTGAATTCATGTTTTAAAATTATGACCTTTCAGGTGGTTCTTATTATTGAAGACAGAGTAATCCAACCTCTCACACAGCATACTTTATCTGTCGCATGTGTACTAGACATAAGCACACACAGGCATTCATGGAGACATGAGTGACACAACCTGAGTCCAGACTAAAGCCCTGGACTGATTATCAGGCAATTAAAGTTAAGTGATTACTCAATCAGTATCATGAGAAGACTTCCGAGATGATCCTCTAAACCCCCACCCTTTCAGAATATCCTCCCCCTCCTGCATAGGCAGAATCTGGGGCTATGACTGTATAACGGATGCAGCAAGAGGCTTTCCATGATGTAAAAATGTTCCCATATCAACTGACCTTAAGAGAGGGAGATCACATTAAGTAGGTCTGACCTTGTGACATGAGCTCTGTAAATCTGGATCTGGAGTTCAGAGAAAGGAAGTGACCAATTTGAAACGTAAGGGTTGTTGGTGGTAAGCCATTGCTGGATAGACAGTGGAGAAGTAATTGTGGCAACAGAGTGAGCAGACTGCTGCTGACAGCCAGGAAAGGAATGGGGACTTCAGTCCAGTAACCATCAGCAACTCATTTCTTCCAACAAATAGAATGAGCTTGGATGCAGATTTCTCACTGCAGTACCCAGATAGAAATTCAGACCTCACGAAGTCTTGTGATAGCCTGAGCAAAGACTCCACTCATGATGTAAAAAGACTTCTGACCTACTTCTGGGAGCTAGATGGTGGATATTGTTTGAAACCTTCAAATGTGTTACCAGTTACCCAGCAAATGTAAACTAGCACACTGATGAAAGATATTGGTCTTCGTCCCTCTAAATGCCCAAATCATATATCTTCAGGCTGATTTGTTTAAGCAATAAAATGAAGCTGTTTTATACTTTCCACACTCACTGAGCTTCAGGTAGTTGTGAAATTGTGTATGCAGGAATTAGTAAAATGGTTGGAATTTGATTCTTTAACAACTCTTTAAGCCAGTGGTAGCCCACTAAAGAAATAGAAGTGGAGCATTTCAAAAGGCTTGTCCTACTGCAGACAGAAGTTTCTGTCCCACCAACCAGTTCCCAAATAATGGACACAGAGGCTTAATATTAATTACAAATGCTCGGCCAGTAGCTCAGACTTGTTACAAGCTAACTCTGACATTTTAAATTAACCCATATTTCTTATCTACCTCTGCCATATAGCTCATGACTTGTTACCTAATTTTCTGTATGTCCTGCTTCTTCTGCATCTGCTTGAATTTCCTCTGACTCTGCCCTTCCTCACCCCATCATCCTCTTAGTCTGGTTTCTCCACCTACCCTCCACCTGCCCAGCTATAGGCCAGTCAGCTCTTTATTAGTAATGCATATTCATAGTGTACAAAGAGATTGTTCCACAGCAGTTTACCACTGGGCACATAGTATAGAGTACAGTATACATCTGCCTACATTTCAGTGTGCATATATAACTTATTTTTATAATTTTTATCATTTACTATCAGTATATATTCAAGCCCCATCATCTGACAACATAAAACTTTTCACAAATGAATTGACCATTTTTACTTACTGTTTCTTTTTTCCTTTTTGGTTTTTCCAGACAGGGTTTCTCTGTAGCTTTGGAACCCGTTACTACAGAGTAACTTGCTCTGTAGACCAGGCAGGCGTCGAACTCACAGAGATCCACCTGCCTCTGTCTCCTGAGTTCTCAGATTAAAGGCATGTATCACCACTGCCCAGAAAATTGGCCATTTTAAATGTAGTTTACTCCTACATCAATTGAACCATACAGTGAATTTTACATTGAATCTTAAGTTTCTTTAAGGCAAGTTCATACAGCCATCAAATATTTATTGACCTGTGCTATTCATCAGACAAGCCCACAGACCTTCAGTATATGAAGATAATTAAAAAGGAAAATAGATTAAATTTCAGGATTTTAATGGCAATAACATCTAATAATTAAACACAAATAATCATACATATATGATTATAGCATGTATACATACATAGTTATACATTCATGAATGAATACATATTCACATGTAAAATTTGAATATCAGCCTCATATATAAAACTCTCTTTCCTCTTTAAGAATAATCTCCTAAAAATAAAAAAATAAAGAATAAACTCCTATACATTGGACAGTGTTACAGTGTTACAAGTGACATTTACCATTATTAAGCAACTAGAGAGTCTACATTCTAATCTCATTCTGCTAGTGGCTCATCAAGGCAACAATGTCCATAGCCAGTCCCAGCCTGTCTGCTGCCTGTAATTCTAGCCAAAAGCTCACTTCCCTTACAGCCAGGTCCTTAATTGAGTTTGAGGTTTGGTTAGTGTCTTAGTTTGCTTCCTGTTTCTGTGATAAAACCACAAGCTGAGGCCTTCACTGCTAAGCATGGATACATTTCTGGTTATTGAGGGTCTTCAGCTCAAAGAGGCATGTCTTGTTTTACCTCAGGTCATTGTATATGATGGCATTTGTCGAAACAAACTCAACGCAAAGGAAAGTACATGCAATTGGCCTGAAGAGTAGGAAACATGACACAGCAAGACCCAGGACAACAGGGCAGGGTTGAGGAAGTGGATAATGGTACATGCCAGGTACAAAGATTAGGAGGTTCCCAAACAAAAGCCATCAGCATGATTTGTGACCACCACCACCCCAAAAAACAAAACAAAAAAAGCAGAGCAACTTGTGTGACTCCTAAATGTGCTTCCCAGCCCTATCCATTTACAAAGTGGTTCATTTGCCAATTTTCAATTTATCCAAAAGGTTGCTTTAATGAGCTATGTCTGAATAAGGTAGCCAAAGCAAATGGATCCAACAGCCTGTAGGACATATTTATATGGTTTACTTTATTTAATTTTTGTACTACAAATGCATTTGTATAATGAATCTTAGTTATTTCATTCCTCACTCCCCTCTAGTTCCCACCTTCCCCCAATGGACCCTGTCTTCCCAACATGTCCTACTTCCTACTTCCTTTCTTTGTATCTGTGACCCACTGAATTGTGACACACACAGCATCTTGCCAAGAAATAGATTAGGGATATTTTTAAATATATTTTTGTTAATACATATAAAATTTCATACTTGCATACAATGTATTTTGGTCATATTCTCCCTCCACTACCCCCCTAAGTCCTCCCAGTTCCACTCTCTGTCTCCTTGTTCCCTCCCAATTTCTTGTCCAAAAAAAAAAAATTGAGTCCAATTTTTGTTGTCCATATACTTTCGGGTGTGAGTCATCCACTGGAGCACGGACAACTTACCAGGGGTCACAGCCCTAAAGAAAACTCATTCTCCCTCCTCTAAAGGCCACCAACTGTCAATAGATCCTCAGCTAGAAGTGGGGGCTCATGAGCTCTTCCCCTATGTTGGCCTTTAGACAGGCTTGATCTTAGGTAAGATTGGTGCAGGCATCGACAGCAGCTGTGAGCTTGTGAGTGTACTATTTTACCCCAGTCAGTCCTGACCTCTGCCTCTTAGTCCTTCTCCCTCTTCAAGACAGTTCCTGAACCCTGATAGGATGGGATGGAATACAGATGTCCCTTTTGTGGCTGAGTACTCCACAGACATTTACTCTCTGCACTTTAACCAGCATTGAGCTTCTGATTTCTGCTTCAGCTGTCATCCACTCCACAAGGAAACTTCTCTGATGACGTCTAACAGGTAGCCTAATCTATGAGTATACAAATAGGAATTTACAAGGCAGTTTGTTACTATGTCAATTTAGCAAAATAATAATAGTAAGAGGATGAGAGGTAATTCACTGTAGCAAGGGCAACTTCTCAGAGCTACATCACTGAAGAAAATGGCATGCCCTCCTCCAACAACTGTTGATTATGCAGAGGCCCTTATGGAGGGAGGGGTGTCTGAGCTCCTCCACACATCCACGATGAAATGTTGAGAAAACTAATCTTGTGGAGGTCTTGTGGAAGTAACCACAATTACAGTGAGTTCATGAGTACAATAGCTATGATGTAAGGTCCAAACAATACATTTTTGCTACACATCTCCCCATCCTCTGGGCCTTTCATTCTTTCCACTTCTCATGATGAGATGATTCTCATGAAGGACCAATCACTCTGCATTACTGATCCTTTGACCTTTGGCCTGTGAGGTTTTCTGTATTAGCTACCTCTGTTGCTATATGAAGCAGCTCTGATTTTAGCTGTGTGAAACACTAATGCTTGCCTATAGCCCTGGGTATTTCGAAGGCAGTTTTACAGCCTTCTGCACTTTAACCAGCAATTTAGCAAAGCAATACCATTAGGTCCCCAAAAGGGGCTATGATCTCCCAGCTGTGGACTCTTAACCAGGTTTACAGAAACAGGTCTCAATCCAATCAGAAATTGGTTGGTTATGCCAACAAGTCATGGCACTAGAGGATTCATGTTGCCTTAAGCCAGCAGTTCTCAATCTGTGGGTTGCAACCCCCTTTTCACAGAGGTCACTTATCAGATATCCTGTGTATCGGATATTTACATTACAATTCATAACTAACAAAATTACAGTTATGAAGTAGCAATGAAATAATTTTGTGGTTGGGGGTCACCATAACATGAGGAACTGCATTAAAGGGTCATAGCATTAGGAAGGTTGAGAAGCACTGCCTCAAACTAAAAAGTTCTAAGAAACCCAAAGGACCTGTTAAAGGGGGGCAAAAATAATGTGTACCTCAAAGGAGTCAAACCAAGTCTGACGAACAGATGTTTTAATAGGAAAGTACTCACGCAACGAGTCAGTCCTCCAAACAAGGAGAACCATGAAACAGAGAGAGAGCCACCTGTGTGGGACCCTCATATTTAAGGTCTTGCTACGTCACTGACCACGCCCTAGTGTGCATGGTCTGCGTCACCTGTGCCAACCCCCAAGAGGGCATGGCTAACATTTCCCCTACAACCTGTGACACTCAATTTTGGTTATTTGTTTCACCAGGTCAAGAGCTATGTAGAGAGCTGGTAATTCAGTTTTTGGCAGTGTAGTTACAGAGCTGTTCCCAGAGGAGAACAGGTGTCAATTTGAGTGAGCTGAATGGGAATTTCTGACCTTAGTGTAAGGGGCAGCAGCTAATCACCCTAAGGTCCCCAGGAGGAAGAAAAGAGGAATTACTTTCACTCTACCTTAGAACAGGCAGACCCTTCCTCTCCTACAGTTAAACATCAAGCATGCGTAGCCTTTGGCCTTTTGGGCTTGTGTCTTTGGCCCCCTCCAGATTCCCAGGCCTTTGCATGGACTGAGCCACACTTCCTTCACTCAGGGTCTCTAATTTGCACATGGCGTGTTGTAGAACTTCTCAGCTTCCATGATGATGAGTTGATCCCCCTGGTAAATCCTCTACCTGACATTATTCTCTCTGGAGATCCTTGACAAATACACTCCTGAGTGCACCTTGCCTGGCCACTGATAATTGAATTAAACCACTGGTGGCATTAAACTGACTGGAGACGAAAGGGAAGCTGTGTTTGAATGTGGCTTAAAATTGTTTTACCTTTTGCTTCCAATATTTCTCCAGGTTGTTACAGTGTTGATGACATTTATCATTCTTTTTGGCAATCCACACCTGAGCCCTTTAGTAACGGAGAAGGCTCCTAATGAGCCAGAACCTTAGTCCTGCTAGGAGAGCTAAAAATACTGTCTCTTCAGTTCCCTGGTCTCCTCCAAGGCTAGAGCAGGACTATGAATCACAAGCTTACAAACCACTACAAGCACTTCTTTCTAAAGCCCCTGAAGTTTTGTTATGAAAGAATTTGGATTATTTCCCTAGACCTTGCTGTGACTCCCCCTGTTCCAAGCTTAAAGGCCTTTCCCTGAAAGCCCCCAGCCTGGCACCACCAGATCCTTCAAACCTGCATCAACCTGTGCCATGTTGGTAATTAAGCAGAATTTTAAACCTGAACTTCAGCTCCTTTACTGTCACTATGAAAACAACAATGGGTAAAAACCATCAACTGAAACATTGTAGAAAGTGCTTGAAATCTCAATGGTTATTAACTGCACTGCTGGAAAAAAAAAAAAAGGGAAACAAAAAACTAAGCATTTGAGTATTTATAGAAAATCAGATTTCTGAATTTATTTCCAATGTGTTGATTTCAGGAACTGTGACCTAGAACTAAATGAGGGTGAAGTATGTGCAAGGGCCAGAATGTGAAGGACCAGAACGTGGCCTCTCTCAGCCATGCTCGCGAGTTTCTTCCCTAACAGCAGCTGGGAATCCCAAAAGGAAACTGACTTTGTCTGATAGTGTTTTAGAAAGGTCTGGGTACTGCCAGATAAACTTAACTGCAGTTATCAGTGTACAAAAGGGGCCGTGTTAAAGGAGATTCCCAAGGTGTCTATCTTTTTGTTTCCAACAGCTGTCCTGCAGTGGAGTAGAAAAGGGACAGAGTAAAATAAAACACCTTCTGATTTGCCCTGGGGTTTTCGACAAAGAGGTGGCTCTTTTTGGATGACATTGTATACCTTTCTGGACTTATTTTCCAAATACCCTTGCTCTTTCATCAGCGACAGAGGTTGAAAAGCTTAATAGTCCATCTACTTTCAAGGCGATAGATAGCCTTTGCATGACTCCTCTGGTATAAACGTGCAGTCAGCCATGGGAGCATTCTCTTCTGATATCCAAAGGTGATGAGATAGCCACTCTGCAATTAGCTACCTGTGGCTATGATCTGGTTAACACCCTCTCAGTGTGTGCCCGCCCCCACCGCCCTACCCCGGCAGTGTGGCACCTAGGACACTCATTAAAGATGCAAATCCCTGGGCCGCAAGCCGGTGCTACTGGAATGTGGCTTGAAGCTTCTAGGTCTGAGTTTCATGAGCTCTATCTATGATTCTTAAGGGTACTAAAGTTAGCGAACCACTTCCATGAAGTAAGTAGTTCTCCTAATAGGAAGTTAAAATCACTGGGTAACTCCTCTAAGATTCTGTTCGCCTGGGTATGGCCTGGAGCTCTGGATGGGGGGAGTCTAAGCACCCAGGTGACGCGGGGGGAATCAGGAACTCATCTGGTTAATGTTCCTCGTGCTGGTGGTCCAATGTAACAAGAGCGCCCCACACATGGGCCTCCTTCTCTTTGGACACGTCGGGTTTCCAATTAGTCACCATTGCAAGCAGATTTGCATGAACCCACCAAACACCTGTATGAGTTGCCTCGGACTATTTTGACACGTGTGAAAGATCCTGAACAAAGTGTTAAAGTCACTAAAATGAATTGTAGCAACTAGAATTCACCAAGATCCTGGCATGCTTTCCCCTTTTTCAGATAGTCTGAAATATACTTTGCATTTTCATTTCTTTGAAGGAGGGAGAAGACCAACATTTCACGAGATGCCCACAGGCTGGTTTTGAAGTCAGCATCTTCCAGTGCCACCCTCCCAAGTGCTAAAATTATAAGTGTACAGCACCACGAAATCTACTTCAACATAGTTAAAGGCTTCCGTGTAAATGCAGTCTTCAATTGGCGAAAGAAAGAAAGAAAGAAAGAAAGAAAGAAAGAAAGAAAGAAAGAAAGAAAGAAAGAAAGAAAGGAGAGAGAGAGGAGAAAAGAAAGATAGAAAGAAAGGGAAAGGAAAAAGGAAGGAAGGAAGGAAGGAAGGAAGGAAGGAAGGAAGGAAGGAAGGAAGGAAGAAATCTCCTCCCCACCACAAAAGGAAAATCAAAGTTAGTAACAGCAAGTGTTAGCTAGATGGGCCTGAGTCATGGATAGCCCAAAGAATTCTCAGAGGTAGGAAGAGTAATTTTCCCAACAGAAAAGGGGCTTTTAGACAGACAGGACGTCATGGGTTGGCATAAAGAACAGGTGAGAGCGGAAGCTTGAGGGAGGGAGACAGGCTGTGAGATACAGAGACTGAGATCACTAGAGATGGTTCTCTTTAAGCTAATAAATACTGATAACAACATGATGTGTTGCCCTTAGTACATTTGGTATTTCAAAACCCACAATCAAGGCTTGATGTGAAATGTGAATCAGCCATCACCATTGGACACATAGCCTCCGAGGTGACTCTGAACTGCTTTGTGTGTGTGTAATAAGCACTGCAAGGGACGTAATCACTGGCCTTCAGCTTAGGACAACGTGGCAATTGCAGGCAGTGAAAGGGGGATTATCAGCCTTCTGGCAGCTAAGAGTCAGGTGGCTCCAACTTTGTAAAGTGGGTCAATATTTGAACAATTGATTTTTCTCTCTGTCCTTTCAGTCTCCAAATGTTAAGGGAAAGGACAGGAACTGCACTGAATGTGACACACCAAAGAGACAGGAGTGTGAACCTGAGTCACTTTCTTCAGTTGCCATACAAAGACACAAAATTTCAGATATTAAAATCAGAAACCGAAGGAACAAGCTGGACCGCGCATTGCCCAAAATGCTTTCTTTCTAGGCACACACATAAGTGACCAGATGATGTAAAAGTCCCACATCAAAAAAGTTAGCCCATGTTAAATGGGGTCCTACGGGAGCTACCCCATTCCTTATTTTCAGGGTTTCTTACCTAGAAAAACCAACTGAGAGACATTCCTCCCAAATATGCTTTATGTTTTGAGGTCTGTGTGTTTGTATGAAAACAATAAAAGCTGCCATCGTATGAAAAATTAACATACAATTTAAATTGCTTTGGGAACTTTCTAAACCATGTAAACTTCTCACCAAATATTTCCTGAATGCTTATTTGCCGTGTAGGGAGCTACTGTTTCTTTTAAAGCAGTGATTCTCAACCTTACAAAATGCTGTGACCCTTTAATACAGTTCATCATACTGTGGTGACTCCAAGCCATAAAATTATTTCATTGCAGCCTCATAACTTTAATTTTGCTACTGTTTTGATTTGTAATGTAAATACCTGATATGTGACCTTATGGGGGTTATGACCCAAAGGTAAGAACCACTGTTTAAAGAAACTGACATCCCATGAAAGAAGGCAGACACCTGAGTAAATATTTAATTAAACTCAAGAAAATGTAGAGTTATGATATAGGTATATAAATGCTGAACAGAGTATTATGAAGAAAACATCCTGGAAAAACTAAAAATAAGTATCATCTAGAATATTCTGCGGCTCAATTAGAAAAATAGTATTAATAAATCATTCTCATTGTATATATCTAAACCATAAAGAAAAAAATGTATGCCTTATATGAAACAGTGGAAAGCAAGGGAAAAATAAACCTTGAAGAGGAATTTCATTTCACAGATGATCATTTCTAGATTGGATTACTAAAAAGAAAACAGCTCATGGTAGGAATAAAATATGAACAGCAGAGCACACTCCATAGCTATGAGCAGAAATGGTGCGGGAGTCCCGAGAACCAAGTTCTATTGTTGAGGATTCGACGTCTTCCCAGAAACATTAAGTAAATACCTATAATATACAGATGCTACAAACTAAGCACAGAAGGCTGTTTCGAGTGTATGTGGTAGCTAAAGGAGCTAGATCTCCTTGGAGAATACGAACAAAGATCACAATAATAATTATGACTGCAGGCCAAACCCTTGAAATAGGAAGCAGACTAGAGGCCACCATTAATGGCTGTGGGTGGTACAAATGGGGCAGGTGTGGATTTGCATACAAGTAGCTGCTTCAGGTAGCGTAGAACAGCACCTGCAGCCACAAACACAGGTGTTGGGCATCATTTTGAAAATTTAGCTACTAAATTACAGTCTTCTGTCCTTACCTTCCAAACACTTCTCAATATTAATCTGGCCTTAGGCTCTGTCCACCTTAAAACGAACCTGGAATTTAAAACCAGTCAAGCGGCTATGGAACCCAAATACAGCTAATTCCCATTGTTCATGGCTGCAATCATGGGACCACCCCACATCTACTGAATTAAACCCACCCAGAGTGGGGTCTGAGAAACTGCTTCCAGGTACCCCAAACAACTGAAAAGATACAGTTTTAAATCCTTATTTAGAATAACTCTGGAGGGAGAAGGGAACTGGGATTGCCATGTAATTCAATCTTGTTTGTAATTCAAATAAAAAAATTAAAAAAAATAGAATAACTCTGCTTTAGGTTGTACAAACATGCACATGTTGTTACAGGGATAAAACCACCCAAGAATAAGAGACTAAAAATATCTCAGCTACCTTTTGAGTTAAAATCACTACAGTTTTAGGTTAAATAACTAAAAGGACCAATCATCCTTTATATAAAAATTATATAGAATAAATACAACATGTACCTTTTCAATCTACCACACATGCCTCTGAGAAGAGTACACTCCAAAATTATCTACACACATATTTCTCCACAATTGGTTCTACATGGTTAAATATAAACACCTATCAACATGAAAAAAATTACACTTTACTTCATTTCAAAAATAACTTTTTTTATAAAATAGAAAGTTATTTTTTCACTGATTTTTTTTCATTAAGTATCTTTAGTAAACGTCAATATTTTCTGTCACATATTCCCCCCATTTATCTGTAGTTTTTATTATTGATTTGTGGTCATTTTAAACGGTTTGAGTGGTAATTCTATTTGGGAAGTAATGGTGAAAAGATAGAAAAATAGCAAATAATCACAAATAAATCCTAGGATTTGGGCTATAAATAAGACCAATCATATAATAACATTTTTATTTGCCTATTATTTTTCTCTTTTTTATTTACAAAGCTCACTCTGGAGAAGAGGTGTTTTCTGCCTTGCACAAGAAGCACTGCCCATCACCAGCTCTGGTTTCTGTTCCTGTCAGCAGCATGTGCCTTCTGGGGATGGATGATCTGGAGAAAAACCAAGAACGGACAGCACATTGGCCATATTCTTCCTTTACCTCCAGTGGCTTGGTGGTCAGTGATGGCACCAATTGACACGGGACCAAAGAGGCAGATTTAAGAAGGAAAGAAATTGTTAGGTTCTGAGAAGGATGTGTTAATGTTCAGATTTCTACAGAAGAGCCTGGTTGTGATGACCAGAAGAAGGTTAGAAGGATACACATCAGCATGGCTAAAGAAATAGTCTCCCCATAGACATTTGCAGCCTAAGCCTGGTGCTCACATCATTTCTGCTATATAATCATCTCAACCTTTCCTCTGGACTGGACATGACCAACAGCAATCTTTAATCAGAATAGCTGTGATCTTCCCCAGTTGACCTTCACAAAATTGGGCTTGGAGGGGAATGATGAGCACTGCCTTCAGCACCGAGAAAACTCTACAGCTCTACAGCTCAACCCATGAGTTGCCCCAAGTACTTTGGGTCACCTTTGAGTCACCCATATTCCTATAAGTAAACCCAATAAATTCACTGATTCAGTCTGCTCAACTTTGACAGAATCATTTCTTTACCACTGCTCAAGGAAAGCCTGATGGGGGAAGTACTTCTGTGTATGTTTATCTTATTGATTGTTAAATAAAATACTGTTTGACCAATGAGACAGCAAGTTAGATGGGACTAGGAGTCAAAGAGGATTCTGGGAAATGTAGTAGAGAAGTGGTGATCCAGGCAGGAATTGACATAGCAAGGAGACTCATATTTAAGCGAAGGACAAACAGGAAGGGTCCCTTTATCCCCTTGCTCCTCCAGCAGCACAATGTGATCCACCGGCAAGGAGGGACGCCAATAAGGCATCCGATAAGATAAGTCTTATAAAATATATAGGCTTATGATAATTAAGACTGAGCTAACAGATGAGAATCCTAGTCATTGGCCAAGCAGCTTTGAACCTAATACAAGTTTCTGTGTATTCATTTGGGCCATAACTCAGGCGGGCGGCTGGCATAAAGCTCACATGTGTCGGTGGGGCTCAGGCGGCTTTTGGCAGAAAGATTTATCATAACAAAAGTCATACAAGAGTAAGATTGGAACTTTTGGCCATCAGTTCAAAAACACTTGATATCAAGGTCTTAGACTCAGACAGACAATCCTTCTGATGATCAAAGTCTCATGGAACTTTGTTCTTTCATTGCAGTACAACTTTGCATAGATTTCAAAAATGACTCTTGGTACAAACATTAGTCCCAAGGTCTTTTCCAGCTATTGTATTATTACCAATTCCAAGCAACTAAATACACAGGCAAGCATTGGTGTTATGGCAGCTACTATGTTACCTGTGTGAGACTTTTTTTTTTACATTTTATGAATGCGGACAGTTATTGAATATAATTATCAACATCTATTATTCTCTAGTTTAATGCTTATACAAACTTTTATTGAACTCTTCAAATTTTTACATCTAGATACTTGGCAAGACTGACTGGCCTGCCCAAAAGTCCTGTGGCCAGTGATAGGTCTCAGATTTAAAAAAAACATCTGCCTGGAATAAGAGGGCCTGATGGACATTCAAGGACAAGAACTGTATTTAAATGCAGCTGAGCTCGAGAAGGGGTCTGGGCTAGCATGTGGACTTGTAACACTCTCTTCCAGAAGGTCTAGAGTTGAATATTAGACTGGCTGCACTAACATGCAACTTGAATCATTATAAAAGGGACTGACTGTCTTTGGTTTCATGTTCCACAGTAGCCATCTTGACATCCTTAAACAATCATGGAACAATGGGTGGCCCTGCATTTTCATCTTGCAATAGGCTTTGAAAATTATACATATAGGTGAAGGATGTTGTTCAAGGATTGTGACTAAGTTGAGAATAACAGCAAGTTAAGGAACAGAATCCTGACAAACTCAACTTGGCAGTCACTGTTGGCCAAGGTAGAACTGCAGAAATTAGAAAGAAACTAAATGGGAAGGGATACAACAGAGAGTGAAGGAAGAGCCTTAAGAAGGGCAGATAAACCACTGATTCTCAGAATGAGACCTTTATCTTTTGACAGGTTAGAACACAAGAAGGAATGCTGACAGAGGTCAGTTTGAGGCAGATCAGGAAGTCAAAAAGTGGGACTGGGGGGTACAGAGACTAACTGTGGAAGGATTTCGATTATGACAGGGACAGGGACATGGAAGGTGATCAGAGACCAGGGGACATCAAGAGATGGGTGCAGAGGAACCAGGGAAGGCAGAAAACAAGGATACAGAAGTGTTGGTGCTCGGTAGCCTGCTTTCTTCCACTGACATAGGAGCAGAGTTCCAGGTATAGAGATAGGAGAAGAGATAAGAAGCAATTCCAGCTGCAAAGACAGAAAGTCTTGCAGGAGGAAATGTTTGGTATTGGAGCCACTGAATCCCTGAGTCTTATTTATGACCACATCTAGCAATTTCTTCCATAGATATTATGGATCTAAGATAAAAGACAATGTCATATTCCTATCTGATTCTTTCTAAATCTTCAGAATTATGTACAAAGTAGCCCATCTCTCTATTGCTTTTACTCTATTATAGATGTAGAAATTAGAAAAATAAAAAGCAGAAGGAATTTGATTTTTCTGCTTGGGACAGAATGGGGGATCCCAGTGAGTTTTGTTGTTCATTCTCTAATTGTATTCACCTTGAAATCTGTGTCACTTCTCTGCAAACCTAGGAAGCTCCAAGAATTTTTATACACATCATCTCATTGAATCCTCACAAGACTTCTGTATCACTCTCAGAATCATATAGAGGAGGAAACTGAAACTCCAAAAGTTAAGGGTTAATTTTCAGAAGCCATGCATGATGGTACATATCCATAGCCCCAGCATTTAGATTTGTAAACTGCTCTAAGGGGATCATATTTGTGTGTGTGTGTGTGTGTGTGTGTGTGTGTGTGTGTGTGTGTGTGTGTATTTTATGCATGTTCATGCAATATCCATGTACAGATAAACCTTGCCTGTGCATGTGCATGTAGGTTGATGTCTGGAATCTTTCTCTGTCATTGTTCACATTTTTTTTAAAGACAGGGTCTCTCACTGACTCTGGAGTTCACTGTTTCCATGAGGTAGGCCGATTAGTGAGTCCCCAAGAACCAGCAAGATCTACACCACCAGAGGGCTGGGGGTATAGATGTTCACAGCTTACACTGTCTTAGCTTGCTTTCTAGTGCTGTGATAAAGACTATGACAAAAACAATTCAGGAAAGATCGTTTTGTTCATCTTACAATTACCATGTTACAGTTGGTCACTGAGAGGAATCAGAGCAGGAATTCAGGCTAGAAATTTAAGACAGAAACTGAAACAGATGCTGTGAAAGAGTGATGTTGACTGGCTTATTCTCCATGGCTCCCTCAGCCTGCCTTCTTATATATAACCCAGGACCATCTGCCCAGGGGTGGCACCTTCCACAATGGGCTTAGTCCTTCCATATCCACCATTAATCAAGAAAATTCCCTGCAGAGTGCCTACAGGCAATCTTTTGGGGGCATTTTCTCAATGAGGTTCCTCTTCCTTGATAACCGTTGCTATGTCAAGTTGACAAAAAACCTAACCAGGACAAACACATAGCCTTTTTCATGTGTGCTGGAGATCCAAACTCTGACCCTGAGGTCCTCATGTTCCCACACTTTACTCTGCTAGCCACTTCACCTTATGGAGTGTAGTGGCATCTCACTTTGCCAGTGAACTTGTAGTAGTAGCCACACCCTTTCGTCATTGTTTCAGTGTGGACGTGACCCCTTTTAGGTAGAGGGGCAGTAGGGGTGTGCGTGTGTGTGCTCTCTTCGGTTTCGGAGAGCATCAATCAGAAAGGCAGAAACTGCATCTTCTGGAACTTGAAGGCCGAGGTGATTATTTACTCTTATCTCTTTAAGTTGTTCCCCTATTTATCTTTTATCTTGGGTCTGGTGAACTCTTTTAAACCCCACCTTCATTATAGAGGATCAAGTTGAACATGCCCAGAGTCACCCAACTAGTAAGTGAATTCAGTTTTGTTACTTAAAAACACACGCAACCTTCAGAATATCAGCTCAGTGCTGTACTCCAGTGGACCACCTTATCCTGACAATGCTGTCTGAGGAGGCACACACTGCAGATGGAACTTGCTGAAAGGACTGGGTTTAGATGAATAGAATTGGGAGTATCCCTCAAAGAGGGTAAAATGTAGACTTAAAAAAAAAGACAGACGATTTGGATACACACAGCAGTTGTTCTGTATGAATCTTTCCAAGTTAGGAAACTGCCCATGGGGCTTGCCCAGGTGGCAGCTGTGGAGCTCAAAAGGAGAAAGTGAAAGCAAAACCAGCTTCTCTCATTTTTTATGAAAGTATAAGTGGAGGTCAGAGCAAGGACAGGCATCCCAGCCTAAAGCTGAAGCAATCCAAGGGAGCCAGAGGCAAAAAGCCACAAAAGCTAGGGAGCCTTGGAAACTGAAGCTACAAGAACAATCAGACCCTAGAATGAAGCAAAACATGGAAAGCCTGATCAAAAAAAGTAAGTTAATAACCTTAAGCATGTGCTAAAATCTTTTAAAAAGATAATTGGCTCAAATCTCCATAGCGCCTAGTTGGTCCAACAAGCTGTATGAACTATGGGGACAGAAATGCAGCACTACTATGTGGCACAAGTCAGTAGTAACTCCAGGAACTATCCTTCAAGAGGATTTCTTTTTGACTTAACTAAGTAGTAACAGCAACTGCAAGTTCCAGGACGATGTACTCCAGACAGCATCTTCTACCCAAGCTTTCTTCCAGTACGCCGGATGCCTCACAATGACTCATTCCTATTTCCATGGCCATATCGAGAGCCTTGAATCTCTTCCCATGGCTTCAAGCCAGAGTTCACATCGCCTTTTCCTAGCACCTCATGCCGACCTCCTCTTCCTGGAAGCTTGCTGAATCAATTCCACAGGTTTCTCAAAGTGAGAAGTAACTTAAACATCGGCTATGGCCTCCATTCCTGCTGGAGCAAAGAAAGGATGCTAAGTTTATATATGAAACCATATGTTGAGTATGTGCATGGATGCATATACACACATACATTCTCACACTTCTCACGCATGCCATCGGCAGCTTATCTGAAGTTGATTTCCCAAGGGGATAACTTGAATTGGAAGATTCATCATGAGACGATGACATGAGCAGTGAGCATTGCCAGAAGCATTAAAATGAATGAGATGGCTCTGCCCCTGGCATAAGGCCATCCTTCTTGGGCTGCACCACTATCACAGGCCTGCTGGTTCATCAGCAACCCTCCAAGGACAGCTGCTATTTGGTGGGTGAATGCATTCCTGCTTGGCATGTGTCCTCACGTTGTTGAATATCTGAAGTCTGTCATTTAGCAAAGCAGACACAGAAGGAGTCTATTCCCAGGGCTTGACTGAAGACAGGGCTGACTAGACAGAATTCTCCTCTAGCAACTTTATCTTATGCTATTCACAGTAGTTAATCGGGCATATTTTTCCATTCATGCAATTTACCTTCCCCAAGTGGGTGTTTACAATATCTTAAATGTTTAGAGTAGTACACCACTTTGGAAAATAATTTGTCATTTCTTAAAAAGTTAAACATAAACCTGCCAGCCTCGCTCTGCCATCCCTCTCCTATGTGTTTATGCTAGAGAAAAGCATATGTCCACACAAAGACTTACACAAGAGTGCTCGCAGCAGCTTTGTTTATGACAGCAAGCATCTAAAAAGAAACCAAAATGTCCATCAACACAGGAATGGATAAGCACATTGTGGTACATGCACATGATGGAATATTATTTGGCAACAAAAAGGGATGGATTATTGATCCAAAGAAACAATATCCAAGAATCACAGAATAATTATGCTGAGATAAAGAAGTCAGGCTCCTCAACAAATACCACCTCCCCTCAGCAAAAATGAATTCATGTTGCCTGGCTTAACATTTATAAAATATTAGAAATAATGAGCTGATCTATAATGATGGAATGAAAGCATGCCTATAGAAACACACACATAATGTGTGATAATTCACTTAATTGTGTCAGGAAATCACAATGGATGCATATCTTGCCCAATCTACTCATTTCTTCCTCAGCCCTCAGATGGATTAGAACATTCTATTATCCTTGTTCAGCTCGTGTTTAATCAGTCATTTGGTGAGACTTTATGGGTGTAGCTTCTGTCATTCCTAGGAGACACAATCTCATAGCAAACTCCCTGATCTGATTCTCTGGTTCTTAGAATCTTTCTGTCTCCTCTTCCAAAATAATCACTGAGCCTTCTCTGTAGAGGCTGTTTTGTAGATGCATCAGCTGGGAGTGGAGACCACAACTCTGCATTCGGATTGGTTGTGTTTTCTATAATGATTTCCAGCTATTACAAAGAGAAGTTTCCTTGATCCAGGGTGAGAACTACACTTATATGTGAGGACAAGGACAAATATTTAGAATGTACTTAGAAATACATTATATGCACATAATTAATTAATAAAAAACTTGAACTTGAAAAAGCAAAGAAAGGAGTAAAGGAAAGGGGGAAATGATGTAATTATAATATCAAAACTTTTAAAAAGTGCTACTATCAAATAGGAAAATGTTGGGGGTTTGTGGAGATTTTATCTTCTACTAATATTTTTCTTCCTCTGGTGGGCATATAAACACTAATACAGCCCAAACATTAAACAAAGAGTAAATTGAAGATGACACTGTAATAGGATGATTCAAGGATAATTTTGGGCAGCTCAGCTTGGAAAGAAAGGAGGGTTTGATGCATGTAAGGAAATTGGAACAAAGTAACACAAGAGAACATGAGATGCTGAGGGACTTGAAGTACCATGAAACAGATGGTCCTTTGGTCTTGATGTGTGAATAGGGGACGTGGAGGAGGAGTCTGGAGGATTTCAGAATAATCTCACAGGAAACTGAGAAGAGGATGATGCTGCCTTGCTGAGGCAGAAAGATACAAAAAGATGCTTCTGAGCTTACCTAGCATGTGTCTTTCAGTGTGGTTTGTGATGTCCCCACACACCATGCTCAGTGACAATTCAGGAGCATGATAATGCTAGAGTGGCGGCACAATAAGCATCACCTTCAGGGGGAAACCTATGTTCACATCTAATAATTAAGAGTTCTTTCAATCATTACATTAAAAATTGAGTCACAATTGAAAAACCATGAGTTTTTCAGCCATTTTCAGTGACATACATTTGATGTATCTACCATTTACATTATTATACAAAGTAACTTCCTATCTTTAGTACTAACCACAAAATTGCAATCGTTCCAGTTAATGTTGCTCGAAATGTCCCAGGTACTGTTACGTATTTCCAATATATTAACTAAGTTAATGCTCATAAAAGTACAATTTACATGTTTCACAAAGGAAAATGCTGAAACAAAAGCTGTTAGGCACCTACTAAATGATGAAGCTAGATTTCTAATTTCTCACTCTAGACCTAGGTGGAAGTCTCCATAGCCTAAGGCTGTTCATGACATAACATATACATGTAGCATATTCTCTTGCAATTTTTCCTACAGGGCTTGTGAGATATAATCAGAGAGAAACTTTCTTGCCATTCGCCTTGTCTTTGACATTTATACTGTAGGCCTCTAAGTGAAATTAGGGTATTTTCATGACTTTGCCAGTCATACTTAATACTTTGGAATCCTACAGCCAGTAATGTCTACATCTAATCCTGTGCAATAACTAAAACTTAAAGTTCCTGAGGACTTACTATTTTTCCCTTTACAGTCTGAATGTAGTCTACAGTCAATGGTGAAGGGGAGTGTAAGTAACCTTTTCTTTCTTCTTTCTAACTTCTCAGTTTTACCCTGCATGTCCCACTTTGCTAACAGGAGCCCAGCAAAAGTAACAGGATTCAAGTGGCAAGGAAGGTCCTATCTTACTAGCTGGTCCCTAGCTCCTTGATGTCCATTAGGATTGTCACTCATTAGAAAATTCTCTTGAAAACACTTGGGACAATCTTGGACCAGTGTTGATATGAGCCATATCTGATCTGGGAGCAACATTACCATGTAGCCTTCCCTGATCAACCTTGGTGCAGCAGACCTCCAACTCAGCTACCACTCCTTATCAGTCACCTCCTGTGTACTTGTCACAAGAGATTTGGGAGCACAAATCTCTCATTAGGATTCTCTAGAGGAACAGAATTGATACATACATATGTATACACACACACACACACACACACACACACACACACACACACACACACACACACGTGATTTATTGGAGTGGCTTACTGGTCACAGTACACTAGTCCAACAATGACTGTCTACCAACAGAGAGTCCAAGAATCCAGTAGTTTTTCAATACACGAGGCCAGATGTCTCAATACACATTGGAATACTGAAGAAGTAGGTTCCAATTCCAGTGAAGGAATGGACCTGCCAATGAGAGCAGGACCAAGCAGGTAAAGAGCAAAATATCTACCTCAAAATATCTGGAGTAAAGGTGCATCTTCTCAAGTCAAATGATTTAATTAAGAACAAAGTCTCTCACAGGCATGGGAAGCCAGCTGGGTTTTAGTTAATTACAGATGTAGTCAAGTTGACAACCAAGATGGCCATCACAGCCACCAACCTAAACCTGCCATCTACTCGGGACACATTTCACCAGGCTATTTAGAGCTGACTTGAGATGAAGAAAAAAATATCTCCTATCAATCCCTTTCATCTCACCCCTTCTATTCCTTTTGTTTATATTCCAGGGAGGGTTAAAAAAATGAAAATCAGAATTTCTATTAAGAAAACCCAGCTAGGTTACTAGTATAAAAACACTATTCAAAGTCCATTGTGTTCCTAAGCACTAATAGGAAATAGAATCTTTAAATCTTACTTACCAAAGCAACAGAATTATACAGTACCCCCAAATAAATCTCACTTAATCTTTATATGATAGCTGTGAGAAAATTAAGATATTATTGAAGAAAAATAGAAGGCCCCAATAATGTGTAATTATGGCATATATATATAATTAGAAAGTCAAAATATCATGCAATTTCTCTAAAATATCTACAAATGCAATATTCCCTCTTTAAAGAAATTACTGTAGACAGTTTAATGTCATTTCATACTAATACAAATATATAAACAAAATTAAATGGTTGAGACCTACAAAACAGTTCACTGTGGAACAAAAGAGAAGGAAACAGGAAGGGAAGGCTTGGCCTACAGTATTGAAAGACTTATTAAGTCATAGGAAAGAGAAAGGAGGTGTTTGTGTAGGAATGGGCTGATAACTAATGAGCAGAATGGAGAATCAAAAATAGATCAAAGAAACAAAGAGAATTTATTTGAATGTTTGGCATTAAAAATAAGTTGGAGAATGATAAGCTATTCAATAAATGGGAACAAGAAGCAAAGTAAAAATAAATTCCTGTCTCAAAACAGTTGCATAACAAACAGTACAAAGATTAAAACTAAAAGAAAAACTTTCAAAAGAAATATTGGAAACTACAATATTGGAGAATATGGAAGGTCCTTACTAAAGATACAAAAAAACAAGAAGCATGAAACATGGAAAACTCTAACTATGATAAAAGTGCTTTTGGAGTCTTTTTAGTAGGCCCACTGGAGGTGCATCTCAACTGCCACACCCAACACTCCCATTCCACTCTACAAAGCCAGGTGCATCATTGCTCCAATTCCCTAAAGTCAGTTAGTTACCTCTTCATAAGAGGAGTAATGTAAACAGGAAATAGACACTGGGCTAGAGGCACAGTGTAAGGACCTGAACCAGTTTAGAATGGCCTTGCTTTTCTGGCTGGGAATGCCAGCAGGGAGCTAAAGAAATCGGCAGGATAATTGTTGCTTTAATAAGATAATGTACTTTTCCATCCCAGAATTCCTGCTCCCAGTACAGTAGCTTGCAGGGTGACAACCATGCAGCTTTGTAAAAAGCTTTGCTTTTCCTTCTCTTCTTCCTGCCTCTGTAACACCCAACATTTCTGGCTTCCTTGCTTTCTCCTACTCCCTCTATGCTGGCCTAACTCAAACAGCTTGGCTTTTCTTTATTTCCCCCCTTCTCCATTCTCCATCTCCTGGTACTCTTGCAATTTACAACTTGCTTGCCCTGGGGTTTTCCTTTTAAACTCTAAGAAAATTGTCTTCAATTAGAGGGGGGAGAGGAAGAAGAGGGATAGGAATAGATCTGTCAATCAAAAGACATCATAAGGAAATCAAAGCACACTAGAGAGTGAAATGAGAGTATTAATAGTGGCATGCACACGACAAACCGGTTCTAGATAGGTTAGATGAAGAGCTTCTACTCCATCATTAAGAAAAAATAGTAGCAACTAATATGAATAATAAAGAGAAAACCTGGGAGGTCAATGAACCTATAAAAAGATGTTCAGTCTCCATAGTCTTTAAAATAAGGAACAATGAAACAAACTCTATAACTAAAAAGTTCTCCAGTACTAAGCACTGGAGAGGAAAAAGCCACTGCAAGCTTCCACTCTTGCTTATGAGAGAATACACAACAGCATATTCAATGGTACCTTTAGAGGGTCTTTTAAAATATATTTGTTTTGTTTTGTTTTTTTTTTGTTTTTGTTTGATTTGGTTTATTTGAGATAGGGTCTCACTGTGTAACTCTGGCTGTCCTGAAATTCTTGTGTAGACCATGCCGGCCTTGAATCCATAGAGATCTGCCTACCTCTGCCTCCAGACTGCTGTATCATGGGTGTACACCACCATGCCTGGCAAATGGGACAAAATACTGATCATTCTGGAATCTAGGTGGTAAACAAAATTTTTTCTTATATCACATCAATTTTTAAAGTGTTCATTCTCTATTCTTCTATTTTGAAGTAGTTTCAGACAGAAATTACAAAACCAACAAAGAATTTCTGTCTATGCTTTTGTCCATATTCTACAAAATCGTCACGTAAGCACAATTCAGTGCCCAAATCATGGAACGAACGACATCCCACTTCTTATCTAACCTGCAGGTCTTGTTCAAATATATCTAACTTTGCTAATTAAAACAATCTTACAGCTCTGCGGTTCATGTCATTTTTAGAACAGACCTCGAGAGAAGTTGCTGTCAGCAGGAACAAAACTTACTCCTGAGCACAGAGATAGCTCCAAATGTAAATTATGCAAGGGATGGAAAATATTTCTCCTTTTCCTAAAGATATTCAGGGAAGACGAAGGACAGATAATTCAACTTTTTTTTTAAGTCCAAGAGAAAATGTTGCTCCTCCGGATTTTCATGCTTATTCTTATACCAAACAGGAAAACTTTATCTAAGTCACTTTTAGAAGATGCTTTGTATTTTTATTATGAAAATTCTGGGTCATAAAAAAAGTTCATTTGTTCTTGGAATAGCAAAGAGACTTTAAATCTTTAGGCAAAAGATGTGGACTTTGTGGCTCCAGATACAGTGTGAGCCAGTTAAGTTTCCAAAACCCCAAAAGGCTGCAGCGTTCCTTAACTCTCTTGTCTGTCAACAAACATTTGATGCTCTCCCCTTCTCTCTCATTTTCTAAAAAGTTTTCTCTGTTGATACAACTATTGTCCAGGCACCTAATTAAGAGAGAAAATGGAGTTTGGAGTGTTATCCTTTATAGCGTGGCTAAAGAGTAAACACTTTCTGTCTCCAGTATTTCAAGTGCCTGAAGACTAGACTGGGGATAGGTGGGTTGTTGACCAGTCCTTCATTAGGTTGACTTTATTGAGTGCTGTGGCCAGACCTCAGGGAAGACACAGCACAGGGGAGCTAGGCTGGTGCAGGGGAGACAACAGTCAAGCAGAGAGCTTAGGTGGGCTCACTGCTCATTTATAGCCCTGTGAACTCAAGAGCCAAAAACAGCGCTCTCCTGTACAGTTGCCTTCTAGGCTGTTCTCAAGATTTGCTGATAAACCTTTCACCTCTCTCTCTCTTTCTCTCTCTCTCTCTCATATATACATGCACACACATGTGTGCACACATGAGAACACAAGGCACATGCACGTACATACACATTCATACATTCTCTCTCTCTCTCTCTCTCTCTCTCTCTCTCACACACACACACACACACACACACACACGGGCATGCATGTACACACAGGCACATAGGCACATGCACGTACACACACATTCATATGTATTCTCTCTCTCTCTCTTTCTCTCTCTCTCTCTCTCTCTCTCTCTCTCACACACACACACACACACACACACACACACACACACACGCACACGCACACGCACACACACACACACTTGCATACCCTACCTCACCAGCAAGAACCCAATGTCAGAAGACCAGCCTTGGAAGCAAGAAAGGAAGCCAGCTGCAACAGGTTTGCTGGCATCTGACTTGAGCAGATGAGGCAACCTGAGCCAAAGGAGCACAAGTTGAAACCTGTGTTGTAACACTGGAAGAATCTCAGTGGCAGTCAACAGCTCAGGTAAGAGATTCACCTGTGTCTTCTGGGGATGGCCGACAGAAGGCAAGAGTGCCTTGCAAAATGCTAAAATAGCTCAATGAGAAGGACCTGTAAAGGCCACAAAGCCAACCTCCAGTTCATCCAGGTGTCACTACCTCACTCCATGTTCATTACTTCTAAGGTGCTTACCAGACCTCAAAATAGCTACTTGACCAAAGTTCCCAGGGTAGTGGAGATGGAAAGCCTGCATGCTGCCTCTACAGAAGTCATACCTGCTCTGTTTGCTGTCATTTCAGAATGGTAGTGATGGGGAGAGACTTTTGGGTAACAGTGAGGCCAATGACTAGCCTGCATGGATCATGGTTTATGTTGAAAAAAATGCCCTAAGTTTGCAAAATGGCTCACATCAGAGGCCTTCAAATCTCCAGGGGGAGGGGTGGGAATACAACAAATATTAGGGTTTGGTGGAAACACAGAAGGGGTGAGAGGATGTTAATTTATCAGTCTAGAAATCTGGGACCCTGCCAGACTCAGAGGCTGTCAAATCAAGTGTGCATTCCAATTAGAATACTTATGATTCAGAAGAAACTTCTCTGTGTTCAACTTATAAAAATTCATGGAGACAAGAAGCCGAAAAGGGCATTTTGTGCTGCAATTTGGAAAAGAAAATTTGACACATCTAACTATATTTCATCCAGCACTTGTTTACAATGAATTTAGAACTTAAGGACATTTGAGAAGTATTGCTAAAACTGAAGAAAATGTAACTAGAAATATAATAACCACCAGTGTGACACACAGACATCAGGCTAATAGAATAATCATAACAGTTACTGTCATCTGCAGTCCTCAGAACAGCCACATGAGATAGCAACTGTTATTATGCCCATTTTCTATGTAAGGAAACTGGTGCTTGGAGATGTCAAAATACTCCCTCAAACAGACTCATTTCCAGTGTCCAGTCAGCCAGGGTTCTATCAGCTTTCCCTCTGTTATTGCTAAATTTCTTAGGCTTGTGTCTCTTTCAAGATGCTTTTCTCTTCTCTGTCACACTGTCCCATTCTTTTTGTCAAAAACTCCAACCCTGCTATTACAGCTCTTCTTTGATAGTACATTACACTATCCACCACCTTCATTATGCCCTAAGCTATCTGGATGCTGAAATCACATGGTATTAGCCCATCATCTTCTGTCTTTAACCCTCTACAATTGTAAGTACTTATTAGATAGTTGCTAAGTTCACACTTAGTGGAATTTTCACTGCACTTATTTGTAGCTTAAGGAATGGAAAAGATACTAATGAATGGTTCTAGAAGTAACTAGTTGGATGAGTGCTTGCCCACTGTTCCCCCAAGGCCTGGATTTGATACCCAGCATCGTCATTTAAACTAGGTGGTAGTTTATGTCTGTAATCCCAGTACTCAGGAGAATCAGATTCACAGTCATCCTCAGCTCAATAAGAAATTTGAGGCCAGCCAAAGCAACAAGAAACCCTGTCAACAGAAGGAGGATACTATCAATGGAGACATTTTACAACCAGCTAATTTATCTGGAGACTATAATCTACTAGACTTGGTGAGAAAACGTTCAAACTTTAGTGTTTATGGCTCAAGATATTTTTTTCCAGTATTAAGTATTAAACTAGATTCCCCATGCATGCCGATCAAGCACTCTATCACTGAGCTACGTCCCCAACTTATACTATTAGAAGAAATGAATGAACAAATACATAATGAGCAGACCATATATAATGGAATATACATCTTATAAATCATTTATTTGCCAACCTATGCTTAATGAACCACAGCTTACCCACAGCTTACTTTCTCTAAGAGGAAGCAACCATTTGAAAAATGAAGATTGATTGAGCTGCAGTATCTCCAGAGATACCTATTTATCATCATCAATGACCCTGGAACTATAAGCATTTCAAAATCATTTACAGGAATGGAATTCATTATTCACAAAACTAATGGCAGGTGTGTCAAGGATGTGAGGTCTTGCTATTCAGCATTTCCCCTCTCCTGACTGCCTATTGCTCAATCTAGTCCATATCTTCAGGATCTTAGGTGAGCATTTCTCACAGCAAATTAACACAGAGAACTTTCCACACAGGCTTCAGATAACCTATGACAGCCCTTGACCCCCAAGTTCTTTCAAATTTCAAATAAAAGTTTGTGTTACCTTGCTTAAAAGAATTTCTTCAGTGGCAATGTTAGTAAAATGGGTGGATGTGCCCACATGAGCAACTCAAGTACAAGATGCCCCTTTGGAGAGATGTCATCTATGCATATTTTTAATGTGACTATTTCTATATCTTGTGTGCTATTTAAAAAAAAAAGAGCCTCCGTGAGCAGGCTAAAGCAGGTGTCAGTCCAGTGAGTTGTAAGTCTTAACCCCTGCAATTGAACTACTTTGGTTGAGTTTTTTAAGAGTTAACTTCATATGTAGTACCTCAAAGGCTGCTTTCTGTGTAGTTCCTTCCTTACCTAACAAGTCATTTCATCTATATTGTGCCTGCAAATGTATATCAAATTTGATATCAAGGCAGCTGGGGAGATGGCTCAGATCTTCCTGCACAAGAATGAAGACCCAAGTGTGGATGCCCAGAACCCACATAAAGATGTTGCTGGGTATGGAGGCAGTATCTGTAACTCCAGTACCACAGGTAATAGAAGGTGGGTCATGGAGATAGATGATCCTAGGGTCTTGTTAGTTCAATGAGATACCCAGTATTAAAAAAAAATAAGTTGGAAAGCAATTAAGGAAAACACACAAGATCAACTTTGGGCCTCTACACTCACACATGTGAGTCTTCCTACATGCACAGATCCAAAGGCAGACACATACATGCATACACGAATACACACAAAATAGAATAGACAGAGTGCACCTTCAATATCCAAAGATGTAGCAGGTTTGATTCACTAAAAAGTGAGTATGCATGACTCTCATATCTGACTCGTCTAAGGGAACATATAAAAAAGGAAGTCTGACTTTGTTCATCATTAAATAGTCCACATGAAATATTATCTCCCTACTACAGACAGAAACCATGCCCTTCAAAAAGTTGAGAATAACATAGGGAAAACTGTGTAAGAACAGTTAATCCTAGGGAAAATACCTCCCTCAGAATGCCTCGGGGTCAAAGCTTCCTTACTCATTCTCTGCCAACTGTCAGTCTAATTGTGAATAGTAGATTGGTGGTGTGTGTTGAAGGTCACTCACTACATAGCTCTACATTCAAGGCTGTCCTCGACTTTGCATGATCTCAACTTTAAAACCAAATAAAACCAGTGGGTATCTGGTTTTTATTTAAAAAAACAAAACAAAACACACTTTAAAAAGGTATCCTTACACCCCACGTATCTCAGGATGCGGGCAAAGTAGCACTAGGAGAGTTAGCTCAGTGGAACTCTGTGGGTATAAGTTGTAACAAAAGAATTTTCCCAGCAGCAGGAAGATATTCATCATGTTATATAAGTGGTATTATAAAACACATAGTCCAAAAAGCAATAAGCAAGTCTTCTGGAACTATGCTGATGCTACAAAACTCCAGATTATAAATCGTGTTTACACAAGACTAAGCTTGAAAGAAGTTAAACTGTTCTGAGTAGGGAAACATATTAAACTGTGTGTTCCATCATAGACTAACAGGATTGTAGATCTTTGGATTATGGATTTGACTACCCGTGAATACATCAAGTGATTCTAAAATCATCCTCCTTTGTGCAAACTTTTATGAACAACATCCAGAGTTTAACCCCACGAGTCAGAGTCACTGCTTGTATTTCTGTCCCAGAGATAAGCTGCCCTTTAGGCTATGCCCATGGATAGAAACTGTCTGTCCAAGGCTCCCAGGGCCAAGCAACTAGTACAATGGTCATGAGATATTCAGGAAGCAGTGATGAAGACCACGGCCTTGTCATAAGGAGCAGTTGCCAGCCTTGTTGCTGAGAGGAAATCGGGGGCTGATCCTATGAGAGGAGCTAGAACTGTAGGACTTTAGTGTAAAAATATTACATTTTTTAAAGCACTGAACTGACTCAAACATATTAAACACTGCATGCAGAAAGTCATCAGAGCACATCTCCTGGGAGAGCTGGAATGTTGATGAGGGATGTCCTTCTGTGTTTATGTTTCTCTTATTGGTTGATGAATAAAATACTGATTGGTCAGGAGCTAGGCAGGAAGGATAGGAGGGGTTACCAGACCAGGAGAAGGCTGGGGAGAGAGGCCACCAAGAGATGCCATGCTGCCCAAGGAGTAACATGCCAGATTACGGGTAAGCCACAGCCTTGTATATTAATCTATATATTAAAATATAGATGAATAGAAATTGGTTAATAATTAAGACAGAGGTAGCCAATAAGGTGTCTGAGCCATCAGCCAAATATTTTATACTTAACATGTTATTATGGGTTTATTTGGGGCAAAGCCGCTGTGGAACCAGACAGGACAGAAACTTCCATCTACAGAATGTGTCCTATCAACATGGGATCCTTTCTTTGACCTTTAAAGCATTATTGTGAAATAATCAATGCACCTTCTTGTAGTATAGGAGATAAGAGTAAATGCCCATCAGTTTTCTCTGAGTAAGCAACTCCACTATCTTCAGGTCTCCCAACCATGGGTCATGTGATAGGGTGAATGGTACCCTCTGCCTTGCAAAATATATGTCGAAATTCTAGTCTCTGCAGCCTGCCAATGGAACTTTATTTTGAAAATGATCGAAATGTGTTTAAATCAAAGACCTTTGTGTGAGATCACCCTTGATTACATGTAACAACCTCACAGAGGGTACACAGAGTATGGACTGAAGAATATGTGAACCTTTGGAGACTAGGCAGAGAATGGTTATGGGCTCTCAAGCCATAGTACACCAAAAGCACTAGAAGCTTGACAAAGGACAAGAATTCCTCCTGGAAACTTCAGAGGGAATGTAGCCCTAAGGATACTGTCACTTTGTCCTTCTGGTTCTCAAAACTGTGATGACAAAACTGCATCTCTATTGTTGTGAGTCAGCAAATCTGAGGTAACATTTTATGGCTGGAATAGAGGGCTAACATAGATCAGTAGCATCATGCCATTTCATGGGGTTTCTGTAAGCAAACTCCTGCCACCTGATACACAAGTGCACCTCTGAGGATGGCTACTGTATTAAGAAATTATGCCCCAAACTACAAAACAGTTTCTCTACTTAAACTGGAGTCTTTATGGCATCAAAATTAAATAAAATATTCACAGAAGCCAAGGAAACTGGTAATCTATGGAGAATAATGTCATTTGAGGGAGAGTTTTGTTAAAAGCAAAGCATACCTTGACTCTCCGAGTTTGAACTAGGAAGGCAGCTTGAACTAGGAAGATTGATGTCAGGTCCATCAATCATTAAGACCTTTCTAATGGAATCAAAGGTTGTTGAGACAATAGCCTGAGTTTCATATGCTTGCTTATCAAATCATGTAGAACCAGAATTCACCTCTCCCTTAAGTTCCTATGAGAATTTCTAACTTCTTTTCCAAAATATATTTTTATTAGTTCTTTGAGAATTCCATACATCATATTTTGATCATATTCACTCACTCTTTAACTTCTTTTAAGACTTCTTTGTTCATCCAACATACGTGTGCACTTCTGCTTTTCAGTCAGTGAACTAGATCTTAGGATAAAAAGGTGTCCATTGTCTCTCAAGAAGCTTGTCTCAGAATCGAAGAGGCAGGGTGGAACAAAAGAGTCATTGAGGAAGATGATGTTTGTTAGACTAGAAACAAGCACACTGTGCTGTTTTTATTGTCTTTATTGTTTGTTTATAGTGCTACAGATCAAACCCATGACCCTGAACATGCTAGACAGTGCTTTAGTGTTAAGTCACACCCCCAACCCCAAAACTCTATGGAATGAAGGAAGAGCATTGGTTGTGCAGTAAATGTTCTAATGCCAAGAACTCTGATAATAACCTTGTGGTACATCCATGTTCATCAGAGAAAGACTGGTCCAGATTTATTCATCCAAGTCACCTTCTCTGACATCACATCTTATTCCATGTTTCCACTGGGCCATTATTCTACCTACTATATATGTGTTAATGTTTGATTGCCTTCCCAAAAGCCTTGACTCCTTGAAACCAGAGAGCCCTCCAAACTGCAAAGGTTCCATCCCTGTGGTCATCTTGGCTCTATACATCAGCACCAAGGACCAGCTTTCAGTCTTTGGGTGGCTTTATTTCTCTAATCCTTGATTTCTTCTTCTATACAATGGATGTCATGGAAAGACATCACTGAAATGTTGCCAATAATAAATAATATTGTAAATGTAGAGAATACCTTGGTTTCAGAGTAAAGTGATCATTAACCGTAAATTTATTATAAACATTGTGTTTCTATCATGAAACCCTCCTCTGAGAATTTAGTAGGTTTGCAAGAATGTTTAGTTTGAGTGTAACTGGAATGACTTCAATAGGATCAAAGTAGATTGCTTCTACTTTGATGTGTCACCACAGGGTCTATGTGAGGTCACCATGAAGGCATGTGTGGGACAGTTTGAAAGAGATGAACAAGGTACCTGCATCAGGTGTGGCCAGCCTGGCATTGGATGATACTCAGTGTCACTCACCAGTTATAAACCTTAGTTAATGTGACATGCTGCCCTGGACCCAAGCATCTCTTCAGTTTGATCAGACAAAGATGATGGACAGCTATGCTCAGCAGCTGTGTACTCTCAGCTCACAGACATGTTATTCCCCTGGCTCTGTTGCCTCAAAGAAAGGGAAGTTCCAAATGCAGCTTGAACATGAATATATCCAGAACTTCCAAACACTTGCAGCAGGTTTGACCAGGAGGGGTGTTGACAGCATAATTCCTATGGACAAGTTAGTAAAAGGAAAGTTTTGGGGCAATTTTGAATTTGTTCAGTGGTTTAAGTTTTTTTTTTTTATTTTAATGTGTACTCTGATGAAAAACATGATGCGTAACTGCTTGACAAGGTCAAGAAACCGCAATGGCTCCTTCCCTTGTTGCTTCAGCTTTGAATAAATGGAAGAAGCCTTTCGGCTCTCACACAGCAACACCACAGATCATTTCAACACGAAGAACTGCCACAGTTCCTAAGCTGGTCCTAGAGGGCTAGGAAAGAACTTGAGTGTGGGTTGCCGGGATGCAAAGCAGCCAAATTGATGCAGCCGGTCAAAGAGAAGTTTCCTGTCCATGAATCTTAGAAAACTAAGGGACATTATGTAGATTTTCCAGGACAATGTTGGGGTGTGACCCATATTGGAGAGGACTCTTGACATCTGCCATGTTCCAGATGAAGGCTTTGTGATACCCTATGAAGGTGACCCACAGAAGGAAACAGCATTAACACCCTAACCCAGAAGTTTTCATTTTGAGTCCTGTACTTAACTCTAGAACACTCCCTTTATTGCTCTTCATTAACAAAACTGAACTTCTCACATTGCATTTTGCAGAAGTTCCACATCCTTCCAAATAGTTTGTAACAGGGCAGTAACAAGATCTCGTTTATTCACTGGGAGTGAAGAGACTAGAGTAGGGGGAAGGCTTACTGTATAGCTGCTGGCCTTACTGACTGAGAGACAATGGCTTTATATAATACATCAAGGTGCCAACCACGGTAGAGAAATGTAAAAAAAGAACTGAATTGAATTTTAAGCTAGTATGAAATCTTGGCAGAAACATTTTAATAACTAATTACCTCAATAGAATGTATAAAACGATTCCATATTTCAAAATATAAAATGAAGCATGGCGGATTTTATGTGTCTGACATTGTGTCTGGGAAGGACAGGCAGAACCTCAGAACCCTTGGGACCTGGGGTCATAAACCTTACAGGACCACTTCAATCCTCAGAGGCCTGGTTTGTGGCTTTTTTAAAAGAAAGTGTTCAAAGTTCCTCTATAAAGCCATTTGGTGTCCTTGAGCAGGAGAAATCCTGCTCACCCACAAGCCGCATGGTTGCCTGGGTGAGTGGAGAGGGTATGTGTCCGTCCTTGAGATGTATAAAATGAAGAGCTCTTTTCATTGAATTTTCTTCTGGTCATATTTTCCAGAAAGCCCTATGCATTATACTTTTGGGTAAATGAAGTAAGTATGTCTAGCTTTGGTGGTATTAGTTGTTGTTGTTTAATCTAGCAGTAATTTGAGGGACTTGCTCCAAGCTCCACGTGTCTGGAATTTGGACTGATGATGTGTCTCATTTCTCTGCCTTTTAGGTTCCCACTTGACATGTGTCTCTTTTCCCCTTCCCTTGTCTTTCTGAGTCCTTATTTTGCTGCCATGTGTTGGAAGTACAGTAGACAAGTTCTTCTGCTGTAAGACCCTGTGAAACCTGGTGCCAGGGGAGGGGGATCTGGCCATCAGTGAAGGCCATCAGCATTGGGCTCTTCCAGGCTGGGGCATTTGTCTGATCTTCATTTCTCTCCATTGTTAACCAAATGTTTCGCCAGGGCACTGATATCTGAGATATAAAATGCATCAGTGTGTTAATTCATGAATACAGTACCATGTCTGAACTAACTCTTGATGCATCAAATGTTTCATTCCTCAACTGTCACTCATGTACTTCCCCACAGCCTATTCAGTTCCTTTGTTTGGCAGAATTCTGCAAAGTGCATCCTATCCACAACTGGAATTGTCCAACTCCTGGTGTGTCAGTATTGATTTGTTTATATTGGTAGTTTGTCCTAACCTGTAAGTAGAAAAACAAGTATTTTGTAACAAAATAATTGTGTACTGAATGCTGTGTGTGGATTCAGAGGAAAGACCTGATTCAGCAATTGCACTGCCCCCTCCCCACACACACACACACAAACACCTGCAACCAAAGGAAAGCCATTCTCAAATGACAGTGATGTCACTTCTCCTCTGTGGCCTTGTAAGCTGTTGTTCCCTCAAATATCATTATATCAGGAATCCATTTACTAGCTGGCCTTTCATGGCAGTTTTTTTTTTTTTTCCTAGGTTGAGCGTTACTAAATAAAAGTCTATATAATTCAAGAGAAAACAACCACTAAACAGATTGGTGCTTGGTAAATGAGAATTGAAGATGGTTCAAGAATGGTTAGGACCCAAAGCAAGATCATGGGGTTGGGGTAGGGCAGGGAACTAGAGAATTTGGTGGAATTGGACATACTGACTGTGTATGGGGAACAAAAAAAAGAGAGGGTGAAAATGGCCTAAGGATCCTGATTACTGGGTCCATGGTAAGACAAGGAGAATGTTAATGTAGGGGTGGGGATATAAACTGCAACTTAGCTATTTTGAAGATGATGTGTTAGTGAGACACTGAGCCAGGTGTCCACCAGAGATAACTACATAGAAATGGAGACAAGGCTGTGTTCTGGAAGTGATCTGTGCTAGAACCGAAGGAAAATTTTCTCCAGTGAAGGTAGAGAGCACCACAGAGTCAGGATGCTGCCCAGGGCAGTACCATGCCATCCATTTCCCACTAGATTCAGACATATTCTCCCACTCCCCATAAGAGGCCCTCAGCCTTCTAGAGTTGACTGCTTTCCAAATATTGATTGACGTGAGACAGCCAAAAGAAACATCTAAAACTCATGACTCGGATAAGGCTTATGTAATAAATATAGGAAATGGAAAATGTTTCTACCTTGGGAGTCCTATATCAAATCTTCTTCTGAGAGATGTCACTAAAAATTCACCATCTCCAATCAAATGATCGAATGGGAAAAGCTGAAGTGTAAACCAGGAGTGAGGTAAGACACTGTTCACGTTCCCGAGCTAATTGAGAGCATGAGGGTAGGGGAGTGGGTGCTGCCACAATAAGAGCACAAGAAGAAGAGGAGAGGAGAAGAAATGGAGGAGCAGATATATTGAGTTGGGGGAAGAATAGAGGAGAGAGAGCAGGATGAGAGATACCATATCAGAGGGAGCCACTATAGGTCCGAGAAGAGATCTGGAACTAGAAAGATCTCCAGAGACCTACAAGGATGACACGATCTGACAGTCCGGGCAGTGGAGGAGAGGATGGCCTAGAAGCTCTTCCCCTAAAATGAGATTGATGACTACTCTCTATGCTATCCTAGAGTCCTCATCCAGTGGCTGATGGAAGCAAAGACAGACATCCACAGAAATACACTGAGCTGAAATCTGGAACCTAGTTGAAGAGAGGGAGGAATGAAGAATGAAGGGGTCTGTACCATGTTGGAGAAACCCACAGAAACAGTTGGCCTGAAAAAGGGAAAGCATATCGACCCCAGACGCTCTTTGGGAGGCCAGTACAGGACTAATCCAGCCCCCTGATCATGGATGCCAATGGGGAGGCCCCTGCACTCCTGGGAGCCTCCAGAGCTGGACTGGCATTTTGCCCTGATGTGTGTGGGGGACTTCGAGAGCCCATCCCACTTGAAGGGATGCACTCTGTCTCTGAACACATGGGGAGGGACCTAGGCCCAGCACAGGAAGATTTGGTGGACTTGGTGGAGCCCCGGTTGGGGGCCCTACCCTGCCTGGGGAGTGGTGGGTGGATGGGGTGGGGGGTAGGTTGGAGGTGGGGGAGAAGGAATGGGGGTGAGGGGAGGGAGAGGGAGAGGGGAATTACATGTGAAACAAGCCTGTTCCCTAACTTGAATTAATAATAATAATAATAATAATAATAATAATAATAATAAAAAGAGAAAAAAAAAGATGTTTATGCTGCACCCAGTATTACTTTAACTGTGTAAAGGTGTGTTACGTTTCTTTCTGCTGACTTTGTTAATGATGCAAAGATGTGTTATTTTTGTTTATGCTGTATTTGTTTAATGATGTAAGGATGTGTTGTTGCATTTGTTTCACCTTGCCTGCCTCAGGCACCTAATTGATCTAATAAAGAGCTGAATGGCCAATAGGTAGGCAGAGAGGGATAGGTGGGACTGGTAGGCAGTCATTGAGTATTCATGGAGAAAGGAAATCCATTGTTCAGAAGGTGAGCAGAGGCTAGTAATGTTTCAGGAAACTTTGGGTTTGGCCCAGTGTAAAGGTCAGCCCATATGCAAGAGTGGGTGTGTATGCTGCCCAGGAAGCTTAGGCAAATCTACACTCACGCAGTAAGTGTGCACTTTCACTCTAAAATAAATTTCTTCCCACTGTCAAAAAAAAAAAAAAAAAAAAGACACTGTTCACGTTACTTAGTAGTAAAGCAGATTATATAGACCAGAACCAGGACATAAAGTCTGTAGGGCAAAACACTATCAGCAGAGTCAGGGATCTACAAGCAGATTTGGTGATCTTTCACAGCCTGGACCAATCCATCTTTCCACACCAGGAGGAAAGGGGCTTGAAACCAGATTAATATTCTGTTATTGTCTTATATTATTATAAATAATTAGATTCCTATCAGAAAACACAGATGACAAAATAAAATTTTTGAACATTCAGAGTTTCCACATCCAAAGATAGTCTATGTAAACACTTCCCTAAATAGCCTTTGTATTAACTCTAGACTGAGATAAAGATCACAGATATAGGTAGTAGGTTGTAGTTATCAATATCAATACATTTGTTTTGGTCTGGGTATAAAATGTTCCACACCGGCTGTTGTGTTAGAATTCTAGGTGCCCAGCTGGTGAGCCTGTTTTGAGAACCTGTAGGACCTTTTGGAAATGGGCCCTAGCTAGACCACACTAGATCATAGGAGGAGGTTTGAGGGTTCTAGGTCAACTTCTTTTCTGCCAGCAATATCTACTTCTGGATCCAGTGAGATATAAAGAGCTGTGCCACAAGACCCCCTAATGTCCATTCATGTACTCCCTGAGCAGAGAGCTAAAATAAGCCTCCCATCCCTTGAATTGTTTCTATCAGATATTTGGTCATAACAACAAAAGAAACTAATGTGTTTGTAGATATAAATACAGATGCAGTTATGTTTGTACATGACTGTTGGCAGAGCTATTGCACACGACTACAGAAACTGTTCAGAATGAACGTCTTATTTTATTGGTTGGAAAGGCATATACTGATTAATGACCTGCCTTTTGCAAATTAAGACCTACCTTGATTCATAACAAACACTTGCCCGCTTAGGGTTGAAATCCCCCTTGAGTGTTCACCACCAATCCAATCCTTTCTCCACTCTGTGGCTCTCAAGTGAGCCATTCCTCTGTGGGTAACCCAGTCCAGGAAGACCTCAGATTTTCCTACCACAAAGAACTGGCTGAGCCTTGTGTTTGGGCCGAAGGGAACAAGGTCTACTAATGTCATGCCAGTACATTCAAGCAGCCACTGCGATTTCCTTTTACCCTCTTGGACTCAGGCATGACCTGGAACATCATTCCCAGTGGCAAATATCCTTCCCAAAATGGAACTGGTTGGGGTCTTGGATGGAATGACAAAAATACTACTATGAACAGATCATAGTTGACAGTGTTATTTATACAAGCTTAAGGCATGAGAACCAATCCTTGATACAAATCTTGGAGGCGAATTTTGCTGTTATCCCAATTTAACACATGAGGAACCCAGGGCTTAAAGAGGTATCTGAAGTTTGACAAGTCAAAGGTTACCTGACTCCTTACTGGGAATAGCAACGCACAACCTCTGAGTGTGGGACTTCATCACAGGGGGATTAGGAAACACCCGTGGCATGACCTCTAGGCCCTAAATTCTTTCTTGAGGTTTCAGTTGTTTCTGGCTAAGAAGCAAGTATTAGCAGCTCTGGAGAAAGATCTTGAGCAAGCCGGTTAGACACTTGACTACCACTCTCAAGTGTGGGCCCACAGAAGCTGGTAAGGTGGCCTTACAATGGCATCATTAACTCCAGAATGGCTGAGAAGCTTGGCTCCGTTTGATAACAGCTTGAGCTCTACAGATTCTCTGTATCTGATGATGCCAGTGCTCCTCTTCAGGATGCAGAAACTTGCATTCAGAGAGGTGCGGCTGTGCCTTACCTGTCTGGAGCACTCCTTCCTACTAGGGAAGGAAGAGTTGGCAGTTACACTGAAAGACTCTGGGTCACGCTCATGTGTAAATTTATTCTGATATTGCTGAAATAGATTGGTTCACAGCAAAAGGCTTCCTATTTATTTCTAGAGATAATTCTTCTTTGTTGGATATCTTCTGAGTTTCGATTTTTATTAATGTTTCTGATATCCGTCCCCCTGTCCTATCCGGGGATTGTTGACAGACTGAGATTGGACCCCATTGTTCTGTGTTTGCGTAAGTGTGGACCTTGTTCTCTTAAATCCTGGTTTGATAAGGAGTAACAGGAAATTTTAAAAATATTAACTAATGAGTATAAGTCCTGGGTAGCTCTACAATGCAATATCCAAAGCGGACTCTTGAAGCGTGTAGCACACTGAAGTCACAAGTGTTCTGATCACTTGCCCCAAATTCGTGTAACAGTGATTCCATGAAGAAGATATATGTGATCCAATTTTGAGGATAGATGTTGGGACATAGTTATCTAGGACACGGCATTAGAGAGGAGGATGAAGAATGACAGGAAACGGGTGACATGTGAAATAGTCCTGTGAAGCGGCTGCAATAACACACTTAAACATTGGTCAGGAGAGGAGTAGCTTTTCCATTGCAGTGATAAGGAGGTGAGGTGGTGAGGAGAACTTTATAATACAGAGCCCTTCTGTTTCAAATATACCTTATGAGGTAGCCTCCATTATTCCTACAGATCAGAGGGCTGCAGTGTTTGCAAAGGCAACTTAAGAAACCAGAGAAAGCTCATCTAGGTGGAGAATGAGAATAGAGACGGGCACATTTTTAAATGATACATATTACCAAAAGACGGTGGTTTTGAAGGGATCTTATTGTTTAAGAGCAACAGGGCATAGTCAAATGACAGATTGAAAATGGCAAATAACCAGGCTGGCCGAGGCTAGAGAGTGGGAAGGCAGGTGCAGCAGAAGGACAATGGATAGTGATGGATTCATGCCCAGTTTGGATAGGAAAGGAACCAAAGCCATGGCTAAGGATTATAAATCAGGAAAGAGGGCAGGATTTAGGGTCTGGTATGCTGGACAGAAGAGAGCAGAAGGATAGAAGTTGATAAGCAATTATAAATCATAGCATAATGTGCTAGAAGAGAGAACGCTTAAGTTGTTAAACCCAAAGTGAACCTATCGACGGAAGTGGACGACCAAAAGTGGGGGTGGGACATGAGATAAAGATGGCAACATCTGGAAGTGATTTTGTTGAAAGAGTGTATTATTGACATCAAAAGTACCTATAATGATGACAATGTCTTTTTCTCTGGCAATATCCTGCCCTTATTTTAAAGTTAGAGGTTTATTCCAGTGCTTGAAGAACAAGAAAGAAAACAAATAAATGTGTAGACAGAAAACTGAAAGTACCCTTGGAAATAGAAAATAGTCAAATCTCTGTGGCCATCCAAACTTCTTCATGTTATAACAATGTGCACTTGTCTCATCTACTTCTCTGCTATCCATTCCTTGCAGGGAAGTCACTGACTTACTGTCTGGGTGTCCTATCACAAATGCTCACACAGAGTCATGGGTCAATAACTCTGTTGAATGGTTCCACTACACCCTCAGATGTTCATATTCTGTTTGTATAAAATATTTTATTGATACTCAGATGTCCATATAATTGCATGTGTGCTGTTTTGATCTCTGTACAACCTTGGAAGGTTTAGATAGCTTGAGAGACTAGATTTAGATAATACTGGAGACAAGGACAAATCTCCTATAGGCTCCAAATGTCCTCCTTCAGTGCAGATCCCAGAACATAAGAGATGAGAGTGAATCCCATGTTAGAAAGCTGGCTTCCCACCTTACAGATAATCTACTCTGACCACTAACAGTAAGAAACCACAGGGCTAGGATCACATTAGACCACCAATCTATCCATGCACTCTCAGTCCTCCACATATACCCAGGGTCCTACCAGACCCTTCACTTTAAGATTAATTTACTACATATTTTTGTTCTTGTGAAGGCAGGCACTTGAATTAATTCATAAATAATTTACTTCCTAGTTGGGAGGTACTCACTATATTGTAGGATAATGTGTTCCGAATGCTGGTGATTTCTAATCCAGAAATGAGAAGTGATGTGGTTTTGATAGCATTCCACTGACTGTTCCTAGCCAACCTCTGAAATTGTTGAAGGGTTGGGAACACTTCCACTCAGTGAAGGGACATCGTGACAAAAAGGCCAAATTCTTGTAAACACTGGAAGGGAAGGCCTGGGCTGGACTGGGCCAGGCCATCTTCTCCTTGGTGAGCTCTGTGTTTGGGAAGAAGATAGAGGACTAAGGGGGTAGGGTTGAGCCCTGGAGCATACATCAAGATTGAGGGTTTGACAATACATATTTTTGGTGGCCATCTGGGGATTAAATTAACATATTTAAAGTTCAAAAGGGAATAGAAATTCATTACCAGAATGGGAGAGGTCATTTTTTTCCTGGGTCACTCCCAAGCAGAAAATTGAGAACAGGATTTGTTGCAGTAAAAACCCAAAGGGATTGTTTTTCCTTCAAGGAAGCCAACAGATGTTTTCGTTCTTTTTAGAGCCAACTCTCGGTTAACCAGCACTTGAACACTTAGATTTTTGGTTATTTTGCTTTTCCTTTTTATTTCACAAAGCCTGAAAAAGCATCTCTCTAGTCACTCTAGCCAGTGCTTGAGGAATTTTTCTGCTCTTTGGAATATCTACCACCAGTTGATCCCAGAAAATGTTTATTTCCTCTTTATCAACCTCTCCTGAGTTTCTTCTCACCATCTTTTCTCTTCCCATAATACTCTTGCATTATCTTCTTTGTGCCAGCATGTGGGTGAGTCCTTAGAATTCCACACTCTCCTGCCAGATTATCCCCAAGCAACCCACACAGCACCAACCCCCTCATGTGGTACAGCATTGGGCAATTGGAATAATGTTTGTTTTCTAACTTAAAGGATTAAAACATACATGTACACACACACACACACACACACACACACACACACACACACACACACACACACACACACCTCACCAATAACAGCATTGTCATTCAGTTGCAAGACTTAATCAAAAACTTCAAGTGTCAAGATCATGTAATCCATACCTCATGGAATCTATAAGTCCCGAGACACCTGGTGCATCAGTCCTTTTCACATCATTACTTCATGTAATTTTCTCTGTAATATGAGGACAGCAGCAAGAGCCTCGCTATGTAGATGATGGCATTAGCATGTAAATAGACTACTAGCTCTAGCTCACACAGTTGATGTCATCTGCCTACAGTGCAACAACTCAGCACTGCCTGGCACCAAAGCTTTGTTTGTATGACACCTTTACCTCCTCACTCAAGAGAGGATTACGACAGCCGCAAATATTGTTCAACCAACTTTATTTGCAAGCTCGTTTTTATGCCATTTTTAAGTAACTGTGTAGATCTCAGGAACCATACAGTTTTCAAACTTTTGAAATGATGATGGCAGTGATGTCAATCGGAAAAAAATTTGGAATAAATAAATAAAGAAGAAGGGAAGGCGTGTGACCATATCTACATTTGACTATGAGCTGACATAGATTTGATACAGCATCCAGAAGTGAAGGAGTGTGGATTTTGTATGACCGAGAGCATGAGTAATTAGGAGCACCATAGAACTGAACCCAAGGTTGCTGAGGGTAACAGTGAGTCAGAAGTGAAAGGAAGGGGAATTCAGTCAGTTGACCCTTGCTATTGGGGAAACTGCTGATTTTACAAATTGTGATGTCTCCCATGACACCTTCCCCTCCAAACAGACAGTTGGGTTGAATGAGGAAACTGAAGGAAGACAAGAGCAACTGAACAAACTTGCTTAAAATAAACCCAGACATAATCAACCGGGGGCCAGTCCTGTCCCCAGCCTTGTTCACATATTCATTTATCTACTTTGGGGTTTTGTTTGTTTGTTTCTTTATTTGTCTGTTTTTAGGGGGGTTACATTTCAGTTTTTGTTTTCTGTTTTGTTTTTTTGTTTTTAATTTGGTTTGTTTGGGTTTTGTTTCGGGGTGGAGCTGGTGTTTTTGAGACAAGGTCTCCCTATGTAGCCCTAGCTGTCCTGGAACCCACTTGGTAGACCAGGCTGGCTTCAAACTCTGATGTGTCTGCTTCTGGAGTGCTGAGATTAAAGGCATGTGCCACCATGCCCGGTGCCGTTTGATTATTTGCCTGTCACTGATACCAAATGTCAGTTGTTGAAGATTTACTGGGCTTATCAAGTGTTGTGTTTTATTTAGTTACCTGATTTAAACACCATCATAACAGTTCATAACAACATCATTATTCTAGTTTTGCACAGCAGCTAATCATTTCTTAAAAGGATCAGGTAATTTACCCCAGGTAAAATAAATGGCAGAGATAAAACTCAAGCACATTGACTCTATCAGGAACTTTTAACTTTTGCCATGTTTCAGAAAAAGGCACAGTGCACTATCATCACAGAATTTCTTATTCCGGAAAATTTAAGGTCTTTGACCAGTATCAGCAATCTGCCCCAGATCCTATAAATATTTAATTGGAAAGCAGAGTTTCATACCCCACCACCACCACCATGACACCACGCCCACCATGACATCTTGAGCTGGGTTTTGTTACCCTTCCTTTTCCTTAGAGGTGGATACCATTGGCCTTAAAATCTTAAAAGTACAACCCAGCAAAGACAACCTAAGCCTCACACTGACGGTTCCTGCTCTTATCTTGCTCAGCTTGTATTCACATTCATCCATGTAACATGATCCTCCAACGGTGTACTTTATAACCCAACAGTGAAATTACATCAGAAGAATGAGAGAAACCAGGCACTCAACCCCACAGAGCAACTCTTAACCTTGGCTTTTTAAAAATGTTGGTTCTTCCCTGAGGATTTATCTTTTCGTGGATTTTTCTTCCTCATGTTTCTAAAAATATCCTCTAGTGGAACAATTCAGCATGGCCCTTTGTCCCTCTTTCCTACCTGGTGCCACAGACCCCAGGTAGGTTGGCTTACCATAAGCAAGCCCCTCCACTCCTGCCCTCTGCCCAAAGCCCCCTAACCTGCTCTGACACTTATTCTACAGGCCTTGCCACATTTCTAGCCTACCCACCCCCACCCCTTCACCCTTTCCACAAGAGCAGGGTGAAGATTCAAAGATATGATCCTGAACAGAAAGTCCACCACATTCCAAGCCCACTATCTTCCACCCCATTTCTCTTTCTCTAGGGATTCAAGTTTTCAGAGAACTAACTTCATCTCAATATTTTTCTGAAATTACCAAATCACAAATAAACTAGACTTAAATGTTTAAAACTAAAGAATGAAACCAAACAACAACTTACATCTCAGAAATTGGAAACCATTTCCTAACTAATGAAACAAAGGAGAAAGCTAACCAGAAATAGAGAATGAGTCTAAAGCACTGTGTAGTAGAATCCATAATAACTGATGCAGGGCTGACAGAAAAATAATATTACATTGTTAAAAGGACAGCTTTAGACACAACCACTTCAACAGAGTTCCTTGAAGCATTAAAATCTCTGTGAGGCAGGCAGCACTTAGACTGAGAGAGGTACAGAGCTCTCCAGTTAGCAGTGTGAGCAGCAGGCTTCTAAATGCAATTCAGAAGCAAACCACATTGCATGAGTGCCTGAAGCTCTTTATTGGCCTTGTTCAGTGTCATCTAGTGGAGGTCCCAAGACAGAAGATAGTCGGTGCTTTCTCATTGGCTAAGCTTACACTTTGGTTTACTGTTTATACCCCAATAAGTTTGTTTGCATGCAGAGGAACACAAAACATTACAGAACTCTCAGCCCGATGTCCACCCAATTAATCAATTTAATAAGGTACATAAGTCAGAAAGACTACTTCAGAAGTTTACAGAATGATCTACAAAAGAAACGCAAGCAAAAATATAAAAGTATCAGTTAATTGACTATAAAGTATGATGAAATCAAGAAGTAAATCAAAGAATAAGAAACTCAATACAAGAGAGAACCCGATAGCTAATCATCTCAAGACCAAACTAAAATGAGCAAAAGTAAAAACGCAAGGACACAGAAGAGGGAAACAATCAGAACCACAAGGGAAATACAAACAATGATAAAATCAACTCAAGGCAAGTCAAAAATGAACCGTGGGTGAAATATGTGGCCCTTCAGAAGTGACTCTAGAGGAAAGAGTAAAATTCTGATAGACTGATTTCCCATGTACAGAAATACAGACCTTTTTGGTCCCAAAAGGTATTTAGATGAGTATTTTTTATTAATGAACTATTGAACTTACCTCTTCCACAATAGTTTAATATAAAATTCAACCATAAAATAATAAATAATATAAATATTTATTTATATATATATTTATATATATAAATATATATTTATATATATAAATAATAATAAATAATATAAATATTAATATAAATATATAAAAACCATAAAATAATAAAACTAATCTTAGTCTATTATATTTTTTTTTATTCAGGAAGTCATGACTAAAATGATCTTAAAGTCATATAGAGAAAATGGAGATTAGATGAATAATGATATTGGGAGTGGAGACTAATCAACGCCTTATCAATGCTGTATCAAAACATTTATAACAGGAGTAAAATTTATTGATATTAAAAATTCATAAAATACTAAACAATAGAATGTTTATAAAACAACAAAATATTAAATATGTCCTTAAGTATGAAATAAGTCTAGAAACTATATTTAAAAATTAAAAATTTAGAACATAGAAGTCAATTTTTCCAAATAAAAACATATCACAGGCAAAATAAATAGAAAAATTATTAATCAGATAAAATATGTAACAAAGGGTTAACTTCTATAATACTTAGTTATTAAAAATCTATTTTCCAAAATCAAACTATGCGTTTGAAATCATCAAAGACAGTTCCCTTTTTAAAAAAAAATGCAACAGGCTCCTAAACTCTTAAGAAGACCTCATTCTCATTCATCACAGACATGCCTATTCAAGAATCATGCAAACTGTCTTGATAGCACATATGTTGTGGGTGTATGGAGAAGTAACCACTCTGGCATGTATTGTGTTAGCATATAAATTATTGTAACATCTTGGCATAGCAATGTACTGGTAGTAACAAAAAATGAAATGAAAATCTATTAACACAGCAAGAAAAAAGTCAAATATGAAATCAATATAATAATTGATTGTAGTGAAAATTACTGGGAATAATTAAATATCTATCATTAGGGAACTGGTTAAATACAACATGAAATACTCAAATATGGAACAACATGTAAGCACTAAAAGACAAAGCAGCTTGTTGTTAAATGAAACCCGTAAAAATAAAGCTAATGTATTACATAAACATGATTTCAGATGTGAAATAACACTGACTTTTCTTAAATATATTCAATGAGGAAAGCTTCTTACCCCAAAGAAAAATTTAGAATGATCACTCAATAAAAACACAATTTTATAGCAACAATGCCCACAATCAGGTACAATGAACCGATTGGTACAATAGTGGCAAGTATGTTAGGGGAGTAAGCAATGGCTTTCTGATTGATTTGAGGCCCCTCTACTAGAGGGAATTTACTTCTGGGATTGTAAAGCCTTTGTTTGGCTGGGATGATCCTAGGGAAGCGATTGCTGATGTTTTGCTAAACAGACATGATATGGTCATCAATTTGCCTTCTATATAACTATGTTTACACCCATAGATTTGTGCTACTGCCAACTCTGCTGCATTTTGAAGTGTTCAGACTTAACCATTCTCATAATTGGTCAAAGAAAGTGAATGAATGATTGTTAAATGCCCATTCATAAATGGAATATCTATATCACTTTCTCCAAGGCTCTGGGAACATTACAGAAGGGGGGGGCAGAAAGAATGTAAAAGACAGAGGAAGATGGGGTTGATGGAACACTGAAGTCTGGTCATAGCAGTTGGCCTTTACCTATTAAACTGTCTCTCTAACCACACATTTGATTTTAATTAATTAATTAACTGTCTGATGTACATTCAGAAACCTTTATTGTTGCTATAGTTTGTGATCCCTACCTTTTGTTAGATGACCCACCATTGGGTTACAAGCCAGTTTTTAAAACTGGCACTATGTAATATTGCATTGACCCTGTGGCATTTTGATTAAGAGTATTGACCTTAAAAGACTGACAAAATTGGTTTCAATTACTGACCTCAACTTACTATATCTGAAACCTAGAAAAAGTAACAAAGCTTCCCTTGGCCTTCCTTGCAGAGGGCTGAGGTGGACCTGTGAGATACCCTAGCTCCAGTAATGGTGAAGCATAATCTACAGCTATCACTACCATCATCGTCAACATCTTCAGCATCATTAGTCATTGATTCCCAGGATAGCTGCTACACTTCCTCTTCATTTTTATCTTGGATATTGGTATATCATGACATAATAACATAAAAGAAACAAAAGAAAAAAAGTATTCCATCAGGCCATTGAGTTTTCCATCTGAAGCACTTTCAAAACTAGAACCAGCAAAGAAAGGAAAGACAAGATGATAATGAGGAAAGCCCAACCAACTGATCTTCCTTGTAGCCCAAGCTCTTGAAAAGCACATAGGCTGAATGTTCTCATAGATGGAACATCCCCCAATGCCACACAGATAAGGAATTGCAACATAAATTTTTTTCACTTGGCTTTATTCTACAGATTTTTTAAAAAGATTTGCTGTTGAAACAGAAAATCCACTCCTGAATTTAAAAAAAAGGGGGGGGGATAACTTCTGGCAGTACCCAAAGTGTCAACAAATTAGATCCAAATTGCAGCTAAATGTCTTGAAATATATGTGTCACCCTCCTCTAGCCCCATGAATACTGGGAGTGTTTATTAGAAATGGAATTTCCATGGCTGTGAAAGGACATGAATGTCACAGGAATAGACTAACTTGTGCGTATTTGTAAAACACTTGCAAGATCTTCCCTCATGAGGGACAGGATAAAATGGCATAAATGACGTGCTTTCCACAGTGTGCTCAGAAAACACACCCTGCACAGGAGGCAGAAAACCACTAGCATGATGCATTCTGCTCCCATCCCTGCTACCAACTTTGTGATGCATCCAAATTTGCCTTTCATTTTGTGTAAATTAGACGCTCACCCTGTGGGATTCATCCTTCTGAAAAAATGCTTTTGAATCTGAGTTTGAGGGCCTGTAAGATAGCTTAGTGGGCAAAATACCTTCCACTAAGGTTGATGACTGAAATCTGCTCCAAGAACTCACTCCCAAAAATGTCCTCTGGCCTCCATATGCACACTGTGCTCATGCACACACAGCTGTGAATACATTAAATATAATATTTATTTTAAAAAATGAGTGAGCTGACCTGAACAAGGGGTTGCTCATGGACCCCAAACTGATAGCTGGGAAACCAGTACAGGACTGTTCCAGATTCCCCTGAACGAGGATGTCAGTTTGGAGGTCTGGGCAATCTACAGGGCCTCTGGTAGTAGATCAATATTTATCGCTAGTACATGAATGGACTTTGGGAGCCTACTCCACATAGAGGGATACTCTCTCAGCCTAGACACACGGGAGAGGGTCTAGGCCCTGCTCCAAATAATATGACAGACTTTGAAGATTTCCCCCATGGAAGGACTCACGCTCCTTGGGGAGCAGATAGTGGTTGGGATGGGGATGGGGGAGAGGGGAAGAGGGGAGAGAGAGGGAACTGGGATTGACATGTAAAAGAAACTTGTTTCTAATTTAAAATTGGTCTAATTACCATTATAAAAATAAAATATCTAAAAAATTTTTAAAAACTGAGTGTGGACAGATAGAGATGATGTCACCACTGAGGGTGTTCTCACAAGAAGCTAGCATTTTTCTCAGTGCAAATACTGTTGTCAGTGTTGTTCCTGCTATTTTCAGTTCATGCCACCATCTTGGTTTGTCTAAGCCACTAACTCCCCTTGGAACAAATGTCAGCATGATAGAAAGAAGCAAAATAATGCCATGGCACCATCACAAATTATAATTTGAGCCTCAGAGACCTTCAGGGCCCCACACATACACCTTGAGAACTATGTGTCTATGAAGATCCATCTGCACACAGCACACAATTGGGATAATATAAAACTCACCTTCTGGTACATATGCACATTGCAGGCCTACCTCATCAAAGTAGAATTTAGGATATCCCAAGAAATGAACATAGCTTTCCAGGAACAACCCACCACCATCACTACCACCAAGATTGTTAAAAGATGTGGTTATCCCTTTAATGAGAACCCCAGAAGTGAGAAATGTTTCCAAAATGTCTATTTCTATTGGGAAGTTGGGAATTTTCCTTTTTATCTTTTTTAGCACAGTTAACCTAGACATTCCTGGAGTAATGAGTTTCAGAACCTGTGTGTCAGCATGACTCTGGGATTTGCACCAAATGTGGCTTTCCCACCTTCAAACTGTGGATTCCAATTCCAATGGATTTGGGAAAGAAGCATGCATTCAGTCAACTGCCAGTGTTGGGTTTTGCACACATTTGGCACTCAATAAATATCTATTGACTATAAAATTTAACTGACTAATCCCTTTTATAATCTTGGTAGTTTTATGATCTATAATATGGCTCTCTCTTCATGTAGCTACACTGAAAACAACTATTCTTTAGACCCCAGGCATTGGGAGGTCAAAGAAAGACTTCCTGTTGAAAGCAGAAGAGTTAAGGAAGTTGCTGCATTCTGAAAACTAAATCTGCTTCTTTCACCCAGACTGTCCCAGGGCAGTAGCACCCTCACTACCCATATACCAGTCTAGACACTGAAGCAGTCTCTCCCAGACATGATGCACCCAAGGTAAGATGTGAAGGTAGAAAGTTCTGGAGCTCCCTGCAAAACCAGACAGACCTTATATCCAGAAAGGCCTTCTATTTGACAATCCTCAGCTGAAGCACATGGGAGAAAATAGAAGATGGTATTCAAAGAGGGAAAAGAAACAAGAGGAGTCACAAGATTTCCCACGATAGGCTTGGAGTCCTGAGATAGCAACACTTCAGCAAATCATTCTGGAACTGGAAAATGGATATGCCAAGAGGAAAACTGAATATAGAAACTTGCAGATGGATTTGATAATATAAAGTGACATTCTGGAAACAAATACAGTTGGGGATAACTTATAGCTAGCCTAAAAGACAGTTAGCATGGCAAGGTACAGTCCTTGTATGAAGGTTGAAAGTCATTAACTTTTATTTTTCATTGATGTTAGTTGAGATAACACATATATTAAATTTTAAGTTCATAGATTCATATGGTTTATAATGAAAAATAACCCCCTCTATAAGTTAATCAAGAAACAAAATCCATTCACTGTGTGCTTCGTGGCTTCACTGAAAGCAACATTTACATGACCCCGTTACAGACAACACTAGACTTTGATGTAGCCAAAAGCTGCAAATGTTTATGTTGGGACATTGGAGTTAGAGAATCTTCAAATGTGGCAGTATTCAGGGCTGGCAACCATAAAGTCTAAGTCCCTATCTATAGAGAAAACAAGTCCAAGTCAAGAAGCTAACGTGGAGGTGTGTACTTCAGGAAATAGAAGTTAAACTCAGAAGAGCCTAACATGTCCAAAGTAATTCCTCCAAGTAGTATAAGTTAAAATGGGTATGTGAGAGGAGAAGGGCTATGGGTTTTCACTATAGAGATTATGGAAATACACACTTAAAGTTGCGTGCATATTTTACCACAAACCCTATCAGTAAGATTAAAACAGTGGCTTTTGATCTTCATCCAAGGAACGCACCCTGTCATCAATCCTATCTCTTTAATAACTCTGTATCATTAAAGATGTTTCGCTTTCCATGGAGAAGGGTCTGACTGAAAAGCCAGACTTTCTCCTCAGTGTTTCTGGCAAACTACACTATTTGAATTTCTTCCGAAGAAACAGGAAGCAGCCACATTCCTGACTTTCTGTGGCTCTGCTCTTAGCAGAATGTACCTGCCGGGTATCATCATCTCTCCTCAAAATTCTGTCCTTGTGTGTTTGTTGACCTAAACATTATGTCTGATTTTCACACAAACTTGCCTTCTGTGTCTCGTCAGGCTGATCTACTCCTCATGGCTCGATTGTGTGGTTTGGTCAAAGTTAGACTGTCTCAGCCTCTAGCTATCAAACTTCAGCTTAAATCCCATTTCTGTACAGAAACTGCTCTGGACCCTTTAGTGGTTGGTCCTATTCAATACAATGCATTTTAATGGTCTTTCAACTTCTTGAGAAATATACCATGGATACTATGTTACTTCCATTTTCTCCTTGTAGTGGAAAACAACAAAAATCTGAAAAAACAACCCAAGGAAAAAAATGGTTTATTTTGGCTTGCAGTTTCAAAGGGAACAGTCCTTGGGGAGGTGGGGGGCATCATAGAGTTTAACCATAATAGGAGTGTCTGGCAGAGACCTCTCGAATTTTTGTGAACAAGAAGCAGTGAGCTTGACCAGAAGTAAGGCCTGCCCATAACCCTCAAACTATACTACTAGTGGTTTATACCCACCAGATAGGCCATACAGTCCAAAGATTCCAAAACCTACCAAAACAGTGCCAGCAGTAGGGACCAAGTGATCAACCACATGATCCCGTGGGGACATTTCATATTTAAATCATGAATGATGCAAAATGTGGTATCATTTGCATGTAGATCATAGACTACAACAAGCATCCAAAGATCCACTTCCTCCCACCAAAAACAATGCAGTATCACTTTCCAAAATTCCATCTGTCCATCCCCACTCCTCAGTAACTTGCGTCTGTGGTTTTGTTTTCTTTCTTTTATGACTTTATCATCTCTACATGTATCACTAAACAACTTCTTAATCTGTTCTGCCTTGAATTTCATATGAAATATAATCCTACCTTGTATGTGCTTGGTTTTCCTCTGTCACTGTTCTTGAGACTTGGCTATTGTTGATGTACATAACTGTCATTAATTCTTTGTCATCGTGCAATGTTCAATTGTCTAAAATAATATGAGTTATTATAGTTTCCTACTGTGCCATGGGAGGTATAGTTAATATTTTGTATGATGACTTTCATCAGTATACACTCTCATGTATTAGTACACATCTTGGTGTGTGTGTGTGTGTGTGTGTGTGTGTGTGTGTGTGTGTGTGTGTATGGTGTGGTGTGTTTAAGATCTCTCTGGGACGTGGTGTGGTTCTTGAACTGGTAATACTGACATCTAATCATGCATTTCTCAATCCTAACTCCAGATTTACAAGATCAGGACCTCTCAGAGTGAAGTCCTGCAGTTGCTGTTACAGGAGTCCTTCCCAGCAATTCTAATTCTAATGCACACTTAAGTTTGAGAATCTCAGCTCTAATGGGCTTGTCAGTTCTGCCATAATGTTCTCTTTATATTTATTTCATATATTCTGAAGCTATATCATTGCATTGCTTAAGTAAGAGTTGTGACATCTTTCTGGTAAACTAACGTTTTTGCAAAGATACAGTGACTCAATTTATTTTAGTAATGCTCTTGTTAAAACAGCTCTAGCTCCGTATCTTCTGTTTACCCACCATCTGATTTTCTACACCGACTTTTAGTCTTGCCCTGCACTTAGGATTCTGCCAAATATGGCTCTTGTAAAACAGCATTTTGCTTTTTTTTTTTAAGTTCAGTTTTACTCTTGTAATTGATGGGTTTATTTCTTCTACTTTCTTTACTGATCTATTCAAAATAGCTTCTATGTTTCATATTCTATTGACTTTGATTTTTCTTTTTTAAAAAGTTTCCTCCTTTCCTGTTTCTTTTGTTTACTAGAGTTTTATTTTTCTCTCTCCATCTTTCCTTTTGCTTGTTTTGTAATTTTAGCGTTTCCGCCTCAAAATTTTAACATGTGTTTTTATTTTTAAAAGTCTAAATTTAATTGACATTTGTATTCTGAAGAGTAGAAAAAGCTTATGATTTTTAAATGCTAAATGGCACTCCGGCATGCTCTTTTAATCAATAACTTTTATGTTCAATTGTTTTTAATCTGGTTTAAACTGGACATTTATTATTATATTATTTTGTCTGTTGTTCATGTTTAGATACCAGATTTTTTAAAAATCCCTTGTTATGTTATTGGGATTTAACAAGGGATTTAAAAATCCCTTGTTATGTTATGTTATGTTATGAAAGTCAGGTCTTCGGAGGTTCATTTCCTTTCTCGCAAAATTTATCACGTAGAAGTTTGCTTAGTGAAGATTTGGAGATGGGAAATTGTCTAGTTCTTCCTGTTTTTAAATGACATGTTGCTGTTTAAACAAATCTACGGTGGGAATTATTTTGTTGTTGTTTGTTTTGGGTTTTTTTTTTTTTGAAATTTTAAGCACATATTCTTGGGTGCTGAAGAAATAGCTTGATAGTTGAGCACTTGCATAACATCCACAAGCCCTAAGTCCCGTAGTCACTACTACAGAAAAAGTAAGCAAGAAAGGAAGGAAGGAAGGAAGGAAGGAAGGAAGGAAGGAAGGAAGGAAGGAAGGAAAGAAGGAAGGAGAGTTCTACTACTGTCTTACTTCCATATTGCTGGTGAAAACTCAAATGTCAAATTGTTTTCCCTTCTCTGTACTCCTTTCTTTCTGTGTCCCCGTTCTATCTGTTTGTTTTGTTGCTCTCTAGTTTCTAGGTTTCGATTTCCCTTTAACACAACAAAAAATTTGTTGGGATGCCTGAATCTAAGAATATGTCCTTTAATAAAGATAACAATTCAATTTAATCAATTTCATATAATTTTAACTATTTTTACAACAATCATTTTCTTTTCAAATATTGTTTCTACTTAATTCTTTCTAGTATCTTTTCTAGAAATCTGATGACATGAGATTATCTTACCCCACCTCAATATCTCTTCATTTCTTTTATATTTTCAATCCTCTTCAGGTTTTTATAGTTTTTAAAGGCTCCATATTTGGGGCTTTTCTATAGTTGATATTTTGTTTGTTTTTGTTTTTGTCTTTCTTTTTAATTCTCATTCTTGGTGGATTGTTTTTTCCATATTATTGAGTGAATGAATTTATGTTTGGTGTCTGGGGTAAGGGAAGGAAGGAGGGACAGGAAGGTGGAAGCAAATGGGGAGGGAAGGGGAGAGACAATATACTGGTTCGAGATGTCCCGTGAAACTTTACACATACTAATTTATATGTGGCCTGAGCTTAAACAGAGTTTGTGTTTGCCTCTGCCAGGCATCTGAGGGCAATGCCAATTTGGGACCCCTCAAAACAGAAGTTCTCAACCTGCGGGTCATGACCCCTTTTGGGTTGTATATCAGATATTTACAATTATAACAGTAGCAAAACTAAAATTATGAAATAGCAGCAAAATAATTTTATGGCTGGGGCCACCACAACATGAGGAACTATATAAAGGGTCGAAGCATTAGAAAGGTTGAGAACCACTGCCTTTAAAATACTGTACAGATGATGTTGATATATGGTTAGAAATTCTCATAATATTTTAAAATACATTCCATCCTTATCTTTCACTGTTATCATTTCATGTGTTGTACCACATTAGTTCATAATATGTTCTAACAAAAGCTTTCTCTGTCTTCTGATATCACTTTGAACAGTATTAAATGATAGAAATGCAGTACCAAGCTGGTGAAACCCACAGAAATAGCTGGCCTGCACAAGGGGGAGCATATGGACCCCAGACTGCTGTCTGGGAGGCCAGTACAGGACTGATCCAGACCCCTGAACATGGATGTCAATTAGGAGGCCTCCATACTCTAGGGGGCCCCTGGTAGTGGATTAGTATTTTACCCTGGTGTAAGAAGAGACTTTGAGAGCCCATCCCACATGAAGGGATGCACTCTTGGTCTGGACACATGGGAGAGGGCCTAGGCCCGGCCCAGGATGATGTGGTGGACTTTGAGGAGCCCCAGTTGAGGGCCCTACCCTACCTGGGGAGTGGAGGGTGGATGAGGTGGGGAAATAGGTTGGGGGGAAGGGGGGAGATGGGGGGAGGGGAGGAAGAGGGAGAAGGGATTGACATGTGAAACAAGCTTGTTCCTAATTTGAACTAATAAAAAAAATTACAAAAAAAAATGATAGAAATGAGCTGAAGAAAATCTAAAGACTGCTTGCTTATAACATTGGGTCATTAATGAAACTTTGCTAGCATCCAAGAGACCACAATCCAGGGCGGCGTTTGTTTATCAAGTAAATTTGAGGGCATTGTCTGAGGCAACAAGGGCTAAATGAATTATTTCAGAATACTTAGGCTCCACGTATGGGCAAGGAAAGCACAAAAGTTCCAACTCCACATTAAATATTTACAGGGCAGTTAAGATTCAAAGATGTAGAAACTTGGATGTGGGTGTACTTGCCAATTCTTCACACAAAAAAAAAAAAAGAAAGAAAAGAAAAGAAAAGAAAAGGCTTCAAAATCTACTGAGCAAAAAAACCCCAAGTACCTTCCATATGAAAATAGAAGGGACAGGCTTTGTGATTGCCCAGATATGCAAAAGGAATACCACAGAAGGATACTGAAAACAGTAGTCACTTTTGGAAACAGTGGCAGGATGGGTATTTTCTATTGTATACCTTTTTGGATCTGCATTTTTAGCCATGGAAACATAGTTTCCATTCACATGAATAGAAATACAATAGATATAAAGGTAGAAGAAACATCAGAGAATAAAGGAGTGAATCCCCATTCCCTGGCTGCTGCATAGCCCTCTGTGCCTTCAATGCTGTGTCTGTAAAATGGGGAGAACAGTATTTCCTCACTGATTTTTGGAAATGTGATCATAATTGCAATGAAGTTGACCACATAGCAAATACATTGTTTTTATTGGAAGCACTTTGATCTTGAAAGATTGCTTACCTTTATCTGTAACTGGATTTTAATCAGGGTTAACCTTCACATCTCTGGGGGCGGGGTTGCTTTAAGCTTCTGAATTTATGAAATATAAAAACACCACCATAATTCAGTCATCTCACTGATATTTGTTGGCATTAGGTAATTGTTCTGAATCACTTAAGTATGCCAATGGCATTGTGTTACATTTAAATGAGTCTCTCTAGTTTATGATGTATACTAAAATATTTATGGGTTGCTTCAAAATGATAAAGGGAGAAATGTGTGAGAGAGTGCATGAAACAGGGGTGACCTTACATTGGCAATTGTCACAATTGAGCAATGAGTATAAAGAGCTCTCCTCTCTTGTGTATTACTGTATTTTTTCCTGATAAGTAGTATTTTGGGATTTGTTTTTCCAAGAAACTACGGTTAGGTAAGAATAAAGCATCTTTCCTTAGCAGGTATAGGAATTACACAAACCCTGACTGCAGGTCACCAGGGGAAGAGCCGTTGGGGTGATCATGGCTGCAGTCTCATCATTATTTTTATTGGCCTTAGATGAATGACCAGGAACAAAGGCTGGGAAGCAGGCGGGTGGATTTACTGATACATATGAGGAAATAGTTGTTGGTTTTTTTTGTTTGTTTTTTTTTAAGAGTTCTCCTAATTAAAATCTCAAGGTTTTGATATTCGCTGAGACAACAACCCTCACAGGTTACAGAAACTGCAGTGTTCTGACACCTGACATTCATGACTCTCAGCCAGATGGTGGGAGCGTCTCTCTGTTGTTAAATGTCAGCAGCCATTTTGCCTTCATTCTGAGCTTCAACTTTGAACACCAATTAAACAGTATCAAGCATGGCAGGTGCTCTCTTCTGCCCTTGCAAATACCTTTTTCTGATCCATTATCTCTTCAGCATTTAGCCTGGAAGAACTGACTGTGACTATTAGCGATTGGTGTATGGTCAGTTCTATCAGAGGAGCAGAGACTTAGAAGTGCTGCCTAAAAAAAGTTTTCCTCTTCTTTTTTTTCCCCTTCCCACCTCTGTCTCCATGGAGATGAGGTCAGAGGCCACAGGGAACTCAAAGAGCCAGCAGCTGAGAATGAGAAGGCTCACTTAGAGAGCTCAGCTTAAAGCTATAAACTCCTTTACAAAGACCAGCTGAGTCTGCTGGCCTCAGCATCTGGGGTGCCTTTTACACGAATAAATAGGGGACTCTTTGGTTTTTGTGTCTTAGGGTGCAATGAGGGAGAAGAGGTGCAACTGAGTAAAAAGCAGCTTTGTATTTACAATTAAGCTCACTGTGTCAATTAATGGAGAAATAATGTGCAAATATAAAAGAACCCTTAAGAAGTGGATTTCCATTTAATACCTTTAAATAACAGTGTGCATTAAGATATTTAATACCTTTAAATAATAGTGTGCAATAAGACAATGCATGAAGAACTAAGCAATTTTCACCTGTTTAATCTCTGTTCTTTCAAGCTGGCCGTGTCACATACTTGATGAAAAATATATGGACATCTTCATTGCATACTGCCAGTTATAAATGATTTTGTCTGATGGCACATCACTTAATGCAATACAATGTTATTAGTTCAAGAGAAAAAAAGCAAATCTGAAGATATAGGCAGTTGGTCCCACTCCATAAAATAGTCCATGAGTTAAAGTATCGTTTACTGTGGCTCCTTGCTTTTCTTGAACTGTTGCCACTGTGTCATTATTTTTTTTTAACTTTTAAATATTTACTTTGGGACTAGCAGTGTAGCTTAGTCGAGCATGTGTGAGACTCTGAGATCTATCCCCACCATTATAAAAGAGGCTGGGGGAGCTAGAAGAGGGACTGAGGTAGGGAAGGGAACAATTAATATACTTCCTATGGCTTGAGAAGAGGCACGGCTCAAATATGTCAAAGGCATTATCGTTTCTATTTACTGTATCATTTATTCATTAACAGCTAGACATTTATTGGAACAATATAAAATGTAAATCAGGGTTTGAGAAAGCCCAAGAAAGTCTTTATTAAATGAAGAACTAAAGAAGCCGACGTTTCCATTTTGAATATAATTGTCTTGCCACACATCTTTAAAGCTCACAGTTTATAAAGTCAGTAGTCAGTATTAGCTCCAAGTATGTTTGCAAAATTTCATCATTTCTCTTACATTAAACCAGTCAGTTGGTACTTGTAATCACTAGTCACACAAGCACCCTGAATTGTCCAGAATGTGGTTTCAGCCAATACCAGGACCACAGTATCTCTAGAGGGCTGTAAGTTCTCTCTTTCCTCTTCTCTTTGGTTGCTGCTTCCCCAGCCAGCCTTTCCTTTGTCACGCAGATGCAGATGTCTGTGCTGAGCCCTCTGTCCTGGGTTGAGCTCTTATTCCACTTCCCTCTGCTCTCAGAAGTGAAACAGAACATCGTGTTCCCAAGCTGCCCAGCACACATGCCTCAGGATGCTGCCAAATTCACAGCTGACCAATTGGCCTACTTTAGAGGACTTGGATTTATAAAATTTACAACCTTTATTTCCACTACCCATCCTCACCCTTGTCCCCGTGAGTGCAATAAAGACTGTATCAAATGTACTGATAAATGAAGAGCCCTTTGGTTTTGTTGCAGCAAAATGGGCAGGCAGTCCTTTTCCCCTTCCATGGCTTGCAGCCCTTCCATTCACTCCCAAGTAACTGGAAAACATTGGGTGATGTGGTACACAGAGACATTTGGAAGCAGCTGCCTCTAAATTCATAACTCATTTTCTAAAGATATATACTGATGAGATGATATGCTCGTCAATCTGGAGAGGGGGGTTCCCATCTTTTAATTTCTTTCCAAAAACAGACTCCCCAACAAACTGGCCTTCTTCCCATTTAGAAGACTGGGTTTATGCCTGCCTTTTACACTGAGGTCTGGAATAGGCAGGTTTGGTAGGTGTAAGGACTTTGAGCACCCTTGATTGGTTTTTCAATAGATTCCAGACCAAGTAAAAGTGAGGATCTAATACTAATAGAGTTTTCATTTTGTTTTGTTGTTGCTTTATTTTTAAAAGAAGGTAAAGGGATAGTTTTCTTCTGGAGTTCTAATTTCTTACATTATTTATCTATTCTGGTTCATTAAGATATATTTCCTCTTAAGAACAGACCCAAGTTTTTAATGAAGCTGGTAAAACACGGCACCTTTGTTATGAGCAGGGATACGAAGTTAGGTTCAAGAGTGAATAACCATTTAAAAATGAATAAGGAAGTCACGACTTCTCACAAATAATACAACGCATCCAGAAGATGGTGTAAATAATATCCCTGGCATTAAGTAACAACCACTGTTCCTGTTGGACTCATGTAACTGTTTTTGTGATCCTTTCTCGTCTGTCCCTTCATGGCGAGATATTCATAATAATGCTGTCCTGTGTAGAGAAGAGGCGATGTTGTCTTTCCTCTGGCATAGTAGACAGAAATACAGGGTTTTATGATGCGTGCATTAGAATAGGTTGTTTGGCTTCAGAGCTCACCAGTCTGAACTGAAGCAGTCTCTTGCTCCAGGAGTGCTTCATAGGAAAAGGTCCTTTGATCTCTCTGGGCAGAGTTCCAGATGTCCCTTTGGCCACAGCTTCAGTAACTGCCTAGTCCTGTTGAGTGACCTCGGTGGGAGAACAGGGCACCAAACACTTGTGGTAAAACCTGGGTCTGGAGGCCCTTGGCAGACAGGTGCACATCTCACTCCAAGCCTTCTATGTTGATGCCAAAGTTGGATTCCAGACTCTTGGGCAGGCACAATATGGCACAGGGAAGCAAACTTGATAGAATGCTGGAAACCCACAGCTGCCCTGCTCAGGGCATCAGAGCTGATCCTTAAGAAGGGAAGTGCCCTTTGTATCCATCCTCCACTCCCAAATCCCCAAGAAGGGCACATGGGACCTGGGATGGAGCTAGTGTGAGAAAATATTAAATACCACAAAATCCTCCTCTATCTTCAGTATTGATCGTACACTGGACATTTCTGAAACTGAACTTGGAATGGAATTGTCTAGACGAAATGATTCCTACTTAATCTGAAATTTTGAGCTCCATATGACAAAGTTTTGATGTGTTGGTTTCACCACTCAATTCTCATTATTTGAACAAGTAAGAAGTCTTCTGCTGAATGTGTCTCTGTTTGAGGAGGGGACCAAAATTAGTTGGCAATGTCTTTGTTTTCCAGGGTTAAAACAGGGTGGCCTACTGCAAGCCATTAGTTGTAACTCACTTGTAGTCTACTCTGGAGATACTTGCTCCTCCCCATTGAGGAAAGCCTAGGGAGCAGAGTTTAAGTATTGTGTCATCCTCAGTCACTTGGCATTCATGCTTCATTACTGCAGAAGTAGTCAAATGTCAAGGCTTTTAGCCTGAGATTCTTCTAGTTGGTCTACAATGCCTGAATTTTTTCAGAGTCAAAAGGGGTTTGGCCCCTTCTTTGAAAACCAAAGTTGGCAATATTAAGGGAATAAGCTTGAAAATGTAAACGTGTTTTCCTGCTCCTACAGAATTCTGAGAGGCTTTGGACCCATGAGGAAAAAATTAACATAGCCTGGTGGGTATGGGGGTTATTTGGGGTGTCCCCACTAAATAGGCCTGCAAAATATACTCAGATCTCATGAAGTCATAGATAATACCATGCAGGCATGCTCTCTTTCTCTCCCTTTCCCTCCCTCATCCCCCCTCTCTCTCTCTCTCACACACACACACAAACACACACACCACACACACATACACACACACAGACATAAAACTACACAAACACATACACACAAATAAAATGTAACAAAGCAAAGTTCTCCCTCAAAATAAGAGTTAATCTATTCGGACTAATATTTGTAAAAACCCCATAGAAGGGATGACATATTAATAGTAGAATTTGTTTCCAGAACTTCTCACAGTTCTGGAAATTTGATACTAGACAGTTCAAGACAACAACAGTGATAGATTTAGGTTCTGGTGATGACCCTTTTCCTAGTCAACAGAGGGAATATCACTGAATCATCACAGCACAAAAGTGACAGAGGCTCATTTTTTTGGTCTCTTTTGTAAGAGTTGTATGTTGATGAGACAATCTGCTAAAGGTTCTGCCTCCTCTATCCCCACAGTGGGGTGAAGATTTTTAACCTATACATTTTAGAGGGATGCAAACATTCAAATTGTGGCAATAAGTTTTGGAATTTTTCTTGTCTACTGTTCATTGTCCCTTCATCTCCTATGTCTAATAACATAATACCTGGGATTTCTATGTCTGAGTGATATTAGGAACCCTGTATGTGTGCTGAAGCAAACTCGGAGACCAAGACAGTCAAAACCATCTTCTAGGAGGAACTTGACATGGCTTTGTGCTGAGTACCAAGCAGGAGCTTGAAGAACACTTGCTGAAACAACACAAACACATTGGCTTTTAATCTTACTGCCTATACAGGACTATGAAAGGCACACTTCTACTCCCTTGTTATCTTACTCAGTCAGCACATATGAGCCCATTGCTCTATGTAAGCCCTTTTCTCAGGGGTGTTTGTTGATAAATGAAGCACAGCCCACATCCTGGAGGAGATGATGAAATTCATTAGAGAGAATGAGTAGTGTAACTGTGTAACCCATTAACACAAAAGCCACAGAAGGATCAGGCATTTATTTTTAGCTCAGAGTTTCTACTGGTCCAAAATCTGGATGTAGCACAAGCAGGTGATCTGCTTAGGATCTCACAGTGCTAAAGCTCAGTGTCAGGCAAGCTGCACCCTCATCTGGAACTGAGGTCATATCCCATGGTCAGGTGGTTGGGACAGATTCAGTTCCTTGGGATTGCAAACTTAAGTTCTTTGCTGGTTGTCAGCCAGGGAGTGGTCTAAGATTTCAGAAGCTGTCCTGTGGACCTCTCCATGCCCAAACAAGTAGAGGGAATCTCCCTTGTACCCAATTTATCTCACACTTCAAATCCCTTTTGACATCTCCTGTTTTCAAAACATGGTCCTAGTTAGGCCACTCCCACCAGTGGTAATTTCACATTAATGTCCATTGATTTGGGCATCTGAATTACAAGTGCTCGCTGCACACAGCTGGTCCTACTACCACCCAAAGGAAATGATATATTAAAAGTGGCTTCCAAGAGCTATGAGAACTCAGAAAAGGGACAAAAAGCAATGGCAGCTAGTGGGATAGAGTTCGTTTAAAGCAGTGGTTCTCAACCTTCCTAATGCTGTGACTCTTTAATATAGTTCCTCATGTTGTGGTGACTCCAACCATAAAGTTATGTTGTTGCTACTTCATAACTGTAATTTTCTACTGTTATGAATCATAATAGTAAATATGCAGGATATCTGAACGAGTGAAAGATGTCCCCCTTCAAGGGGTCACAACCCATAAGTTGGGAATTGCTGATTTAAAAGAAAAAGGCAAAGTCTGAGTTAATCAGAGAAGTGGGAGGCTCAAGCACTTTACCACAAAGGTGCAGTTTATCACTGCACTACCACTATATCCAAAGCCTTTGAGTGCATGATGCATCCCGTCTCTAGGGACTCCTACCCTAACCACCAAAGAACCAAACATGGTCATTGATCCATAGGTAGTGACTAAGTAATATCTAGAACCTGTAATAGTGACTCACTCCTGCAATGGCAACAGGATTTCAATGAGTCTGACACCATGATGAAACCTTGTCTCAAAACAAGGAGAAAGCCCAGTGTAGTGGTGCACACCTTTAATCTCAGCACGTGAAAGGCAGAGGCAAGGGTATCTCTGTGAGTTTGAGGCCAGCCTGGTCTACATAGTGAGTTCCTAGACATGTAGGGCTACATAGTGAGTCCCTGTATCGTAAAACACAAAAGAGGAGAGGAGAAAAGAAAGAGCAAACAAAAGACAGACAGACAGACAGACAGACAGACAGACAGACAGACAGACAGACCAGCTGTGGTAGTACATACATATAATCTCAATGTTGGGAACAGAAGGATTGTGAGTTTGAGGCCCTGAACTACATGGTGAGCCCCTGTCTCAAAACAACAACAAAAATTGTGTTGATACAGTGTTTATCAAATTTGAGATAGTCATATAATCTTATACCTTTTGCTTATCGTATTCGTATTCTATACTGAGGAGAGATTTTTAAAAACTAAAACTGGAATTTTGTAAAATATTTGATATACATATATAACCACTCATATGCTCAGGAAAAAGATATATACACCTGATTATTGGTTAGTAGACTGACTTCTGTTATTTTCACCTGTTGTTTCTGTGGCTTATTCTACCCTGCTTATCTAGCTTTATCTCACTTCAGTCACTCCTGTTCATCTATATCATCATTTGGAAAAGTAGATACAGATATTGATAGATAAATGATAGATGATAGGTGTGTGAATAGACAGAAGGATAATAAAACATAGATATATACATACATACATACATACATACATACATACATACATACATATTTTAGGGAAATGACTTATACAATTTCAGAAATTAACAAATCCAAAGTCTGAAGCAGCCAAGAATTACCTAATAGCTAATGTGAATCACTTTTGCAAAGTACTTGCATAGCAACACCTGGATTAATGTTTGACTAAAACTCTCAGCAATATAGATTATCTATATTGAAATATGAAATTAAGACAGTTATGGACACTTGGAATTAATCAATCCCTAGGAATTTTCCTTCAGCCAACATCACACAATATGACACCAACCACCCTGGAATTACGTGATTTAATAAAATGGCTGCTGTTTTAAATCACTAAAATTGGGGCATCTTATTGGGTATAACACATACATCAGCAGATTAAAAGGAATTGAACTCCCGAGCCTTGAGGACATGAGATGGAACATCTAAGGAAAAAGCAGCAAGAATTGAGTGCCATCCTCTGTGTGGAAGCCACTCAGGTGACTCTGCCCCAGTGACATGGTAGCCTATTGTTCAAAGTCCTTCAGACATTTACTTATTCACGCACCCCAAAGACCAAAAACAAAATAAAATAAAAAACCTGGATTCTGTCTGAAGAACCAAGAAATACACTTCCTGTATGTCCTAAAAGGATATGACTTTGACTACACAATCAGCACCTCCTTGGACAGAGTAATTGATTCAAGAGAGGACAAGTGATCTCTGGCTGTTATGGATGACAAAGATGTTCTTTCTGCCTTGCTGAGTGGCACTGAGAAAGCATTTGGCTCCTTCTTGGAGCCAGTGGCAGCAGTGGGTGACCTTGATGAGATTCAAACATTAATCCAATGGGCTGGGACACAGAACAGAGCCCATGAACCACTTCCTGTGCTGCTCCCTCGGAGTCAGCCTGCCATGAAGCTTACATTCTGTTGGCTTTTCCATTCTATGAACTGACAAATTTCCTTTATTAATGAAAATCTACTTAGGTTGCTTTGCACCTGAATGCCTTTATGTATCCCCATTAAAAGGAGAGATCATTACTAGGAAATGTATACAAAAAGGAAGGAAAGTGACATGACATAAAGGGTCTGAGGGACTCAGTCAGTGGTGACTTGCACAGATAGGCTTAACTGATGACTTCCGCTGTTCAGAGCATTTGGTATTCCACTAATGTCAAGGCTCAACTATGTTCTCTAAGGCTAGGATCCAGGTGTTAGCCAAGAGTGGGATGAGCCTTGCTTCTGCTGGTGTGGGGTCAGGAGAAGGGAAGGGAAGAAACCTGGGTCCTTTTCCAGGTCCAGTTTCTGCCCTCCAGGATGGAGGTAAAGAGGGAAGAGAAGGTACTAGATGCTTCCTAGGAATTCATGAGACACCCTGGCTGGACTGGAAACTGCTTTCATTTGAACCAAGAGGTGGGGTAGAAGACCCATGCACTTAGAACCAAGTCCTTTATCAAGGACAAAAAAAAAAAAATTTGAAGGTTTAAAAAAAGCAGAATAGGACAGGGTGTCCTGTGAACAACTTCAGGATGGAGGCAGAAACCAGAGCTCACACAATTGATTGCTACCCTGCTGCACCATGGGTGGGGACAGATTCAGGGCACCAAGATGGCTGGCACACTCTAATGTTCCTGCCCATTCTTGCTACTCTCAGGTCTGCAGGGTATGCCTTCCTAAAAGGTTGCTGGTGGAAACAACAGCCAATGTCATCAAGAGTTCCTTGAATTTTAGAGCACCTCTATCAGGTCAAATCCCAGGCTACCATGAATTCTTTCTCATGGTGGTTTATGGTAAAGGAGTGGGGAAGGGATCCTCAGCAACTGGCTGTCCAGGTAGAATAGTCCCTGTCCTAGGAGTCCTAGGTAAGGAACAGAGGACTGAGCATGGGTGTGGAGCATTGAAGGGGAAGCAGGCAACAGTGTGCAGTGTCTTAGGGTCTCAGGACATACTATAATGTTTCTTACAGAGCAGGCACTCCACATAGTCTTAATAGACACCTATCTTCACACAGGCCAGCCTCTGACTTTTCACTCGTGTACAGAAGCTGTATATCTCTGGTTTTGACAATCCAACTCCATAAGGACCATATGCTCTCTTCAAGCTTTCAAAGACTACAAGTTTTTGACTATAATTTGAAGACTGGAAGTAGAGATGGAGAGGTTGATAAACCCAAGTGGTATTATTAAATAAATCATTTTGAAAAGAATGAATCATTGGGAGAAGTAAGACTGTTATGAGGGTGATGGACATCCCTACTAGAAAGGCCACAGTATAAAAAGTGGATGATTCTACAGAAAAACTTAGCAAACATTGCTTCAGTAAGGAGGTCTCAGTCAACATCTAGTCATAAATCATATTCAGCTGTTAACATAACAATAATGTGATATGAAAAGCTGTCATTGTACCTCTGTTGTCTTCCTCCCCCAACTCCATTACATCTACTATACATGTGAGGAAAAAACAAAATGTCAGACAAATTCCAGTAGGGACATCCTCTGACCTCTAACAAAATCAGTTACCAGGACTCCTTAAAACCATCAAGGTTACTGAAACTGGACTATGTTCTGAACTCTCAGAGCCCATGCAGCCCAACCAAGACAATGCAGCAACAACCGAATAAATGTAGCATGGGATCCCAGATGGAGGCAGTGTGGTGGCTCACAGCTGCATTCCCAGCATTTAGGAAGCAGAGTCAGGAGGATCACCAGGAATCCTAAATCAACCTGGGCTACATAGCAAGTGGCCAGCCTAATCTACAGAATGAGAACCCTGTCTTAAACCAACCACCAAATAAATAAATAAATAACAAAGGAAATCGGAATAAACTATTGTCTACCTTCAGTTAGTATGCCAATTTTAATTTTTAAGTTATAATATATAGGACTAATGTACCTTAAGGATGTTAGTAATAGGGAACCAGGAAGATAGTTTGCAAATGTTCTTTATACTATTTTGTTTAGATATCAAACTGTTGTAAAAAATAGTGTTTTCCTAAACTTTGTAAGTGTGCGATTATTTGGAATAAGATCACATGACCTATTAGCAGTGAATCATTTCATACAAGCTCAGAAGCCCAGTCTGAGAAATATTTACAGAGGTTTTTGTCACACGTATTATTTTCTAGAATTGTAATGTAGTTCTCTGTAATGAGAACAGTACACAGTGCCCTATATCTGAATCATAAAGTTATGCTGTGTTCCCATGGCCAGGTCACCTATCGGGGGCCATAGCCACCTGGTGGCTTCAATGTGGACTCTGTATGAACTATAAACTTTCCCATAGGAAGTGACTGTTATTTTATAGTTCTATTGCAACTGGGCTTCTGTCTATAACATTTATAAACTGTGTAACAAGGTTGGAGAGATTAACCTCTCTGAAACTCTGTTTTGTCTTTTGTTAAGAAGGGAGGAAGGGAGAGAAGGAGGGGAGGGAGGGAGGGAGGGAGGGAGGGGAGAGAGAGAGAGAGAGAGAGAGAGAGAGAGAGAGAGAGAGAGAGAGAGAGAGAAAGAAAAGCAACAATCAAAATTTGAAGGGTTGTAACTACAGAGGAAATGAATATAAATTCGGCGTCTGGCACATAAAAGTTCTCGGTAAATGATATTTGATAATAAACGCAGTTATCCTTCCCAAGCAGGAGAAGGTAATCCCCTTTGGTCCTCAGGAAATACGGCTTGCAGCTCTTTCCTCAGCATGCTTCCTAATTTAACTGCATGAAGCATCTAGAAGGCTCTGCCAGCAGCAGCCTCTGGTTTCTATCTAAGCGAGTCTTGGTCATTAAGCAAAGTCAGGGTCTTTGTCATCGTTTTCATCATCACTGGCCAAGCAGAGAAAGGCCAAGCCACAGGGTACATCTCTACCCACCACTGCTCTCTGTTCTTGAAACAAAAACGGGCAAAAAACCACGACAGTTAGACAGTTAGTGTCAGACCTCTGGCCCAGGCTGGGGAGCAAGTGGGAAGGCTCCTTTCTCTGCTTGTTCCCCAGCACCTGTCACAGAGACGGGATGCAGGCCCAGCGGCCGCTTCCTCCTGCCCCCGCCGCCCGGCGGACCCTCGGCTCCCGGCAACGCGCCCGCGGCCCACGCCGACTAGAAAGCGCCCATTGAGCGCTTGCAGCTGCCGGTGCCGCTTGCCCAAAACTAAATAAAGCCCCGACTGCAGTTCCAGCGAAGAAGACACTACTGTGTTCTTCCCAGCCCAGTCACGGCTATAAAGCATTAAATGCAAACTGCTGATTGTTAACGCTGCATTTGTTTACACCCCGAATCTTGAATCACAATGGGGTGGCTCTAGGCCTGCCAGGGCCGGCCAGAGCCGGCTTTATCCTGGATGATGCAGCCTGTTCCCTGACTGGCCACACAGGAGTTGAGTAAATAGCATAGCCGTTGGATTTTTTTTTTTTTTAAATAGATGTTTGCTCATGGAGACCTCAATGAGATTTTGTTCCCGGGCGGGATTGAAGGGGATGTATTGCAGAGGCCTTACTATATTCGTGGATGTGTAAAAAGTTCGGGGATTTGTAAGGTCTCCCGAAGGAGAAAACCCACGCTGCATGAAATGAAATAGAATAGATGCGAACGAATGATAGGATGGGACCCTCCGAAAGAACTGCAGGACTGCGGGGAAGGGAGAGGGCTGGATGACGGGAAGTGAGGGTCATTCGCCAGCTGACTGAAGGACGGTTGCAACATTTATCCAGCCCTAGCACCAATCATGGCCATATGCTTTTAAAATCCAGCAGCCATTCTCGACTCATGAATTTAAACGATTTTCACTTGGAAACATTACAATGAAAAAGGCCCTTTACCCTGTGCCTTTCCAGGTAACAATAGCTTTCTTTTTAGTGTTAAAGGTTTTTAGGTTTGTCATCATGTTAGGGTTTTGTTGCTGCTGTTTCCTGGGGGAAAAAAATCATATTACTGAAGAAAATGAGAAAATGTAGGCAAAAGCGTGATAAAATTCCCACCGTTGAATTGGGATGTGTTTATATTTTTATACAATTATTTTCCCTTTTGATACATACACAGTAAAAGTTATAATGCCTAAGTGAAATTTCATTGTTTGGCTCTATATCGTGCTCTTCTAGCTTCTAGTGACCAGGGAATGAGTTTTAAGTTTTTCTACCCTATGCTTCTCCATGGTAGAAACAAACAACACACACACACACACACACACACACACACCACACACCACACAAAACACCCCCTCAGAATAGAGTTTTGCTTGCACCAGGCTGTACTTAAAACCTAGGATGAGCTACTCATAACTAGCAAATTTGGGAAATTTATCCACACTGGAAATACACCATTGTCTTCAGAATAATTGCAGAATCACAGTTAGTTTCAACATAGTATTTGGAAAGTATAAACAGACTGGTAAGATGACAACTTTCTCTCCTGCAGATGCAATGCAAAGGGAAATGAGAAAGAATTAAAAAGGAGCACAGGGCACAGTGTGGATGTGAGACACAACTGGAATCCAGAGAGACCGAGATGACCCAGCCCACACAGACACATGTTAGCTGCCGGCTTCTTGCACCAGCTGATATAGTCTCTATTCCACATTAAACAAAGCAGTGGCTAGTGGGCCAAGGGCACATTAGACAAAGCAGTGGCAAGTGAACGGCAGACAGTGCACTTGGCAGTGATTGAGCACCTGTTCCACGTAAAGCTGGGCACTATTGCTGTGAAGAAAGGAAGAGAATAAAGGATCTACAGTCTTGGATGACCTCTTGGGTAGGGAGCTTACTGTCTGATGGGAAGATAGGATGTACACCAGTCCTATAAGCACAGTGGTGCTGGAGGGAACTGAATGAATGGAGGGAATTGAAGGGCCTAATGAATGGGAGACCAACAGATGAGACAATTCACAAGAAGATCGGAAGTCTCCCACCAGAGAGAACGGTAAAGCAAAAGGAGAAGACTGAGACCTTGCCCACAGGGAGAGCTTTCACAGCTGGGTTAGAAACACAACTGTAGCATAAAGTGTCCTCTCTTCAAAACCAAGTTGGGACCCAACATTAATACCGTTCAGACATGCCTTTCCTTTCTGACATAAAGAAATTTCCATAACAGTTTGTGAAAGATGAACATAGATATTTTTTAGGGTATGAAATTTATTAATAAATTCAGCGATGAATTTATTATTGAAATAGCATCTCTTTTTCTCATGGGGATTTTATATCCTGTCTGTATTTCCTTCCTGCAATTGTGAAACAAGTGTTTACCCCCCACTTCTCCCATGAATGAGTATCAAACCACCAGGATCTTTTATAAGGTTTGTGCTCACCCACACCATATACACACAAGCATAGACATTTGCTTACTCACAGAGTGAATATTCCAATCAGAAGGCAAAATGCAGACACATGACACAGGCAAATGTGGCCACAATGCATGCAAATTATTAAATTGAATTTTTTGCAAAGTAAGTTCATTTTTTAATTAATTTGAAAGTTTATGTATGTGCAAAGATGATTCAGTATTTAATTCTTGAACTCTTCCTCTTAAAGTCACTTAGTTTCCTTTTCAAACCTACATGGTGACTCTTAAGGTCAGGCAAAAATGTATTTATAGCTCTTCAAACAAGGAAGCCAAAATGAAGAGGCAAGGCTAGCTACATTCCCAAGGCAGGACCTTAAAATCCCCTATCTAGAAAGATATTGCCTGCAATCATCAGAACCTACATCAGCAAACAACGGCAATCTATCTAGTCAGGAAATTATCATTTGTGTGTGTGTGTGTGTGTGTGTGTGTGTGTGTGTGTGTGTGTGTGTGTGTGTTTGGTTTTTCGAGGCAAGGTTTCTCTGTGTAGTCCTGGCTGTCTCTGTAGACCAGGCTAGCCTTGAACTCAGAGATCAGCCTGTCTCTGCCTCCCAAGTGCTGGGATTAAAGGAATGTGCCTGACTGAAGCTGTCATTCTTAGGGCTTAGGGGCTTGGTCATGGTCCACCTCCACTAGAGCCTTTGAATCTTGATGACATCTTTGTTAAGATTTTTAAAAAGACAGAATATATCTATGAATTTCTAATGGAAGAATCATAATGCCACTCAGTTGAGCACCAGAGAAGGAGGCAGGAGTCTGTTCTTACCTCCAAGGAATTTTCCTCTGATCACCAGACCAGAATGTGTCTCACTGTGGTTAGAGTAAATACAGACTCAGGGTGACTTTATTTTTCCCCCCAAACAGAAACAAAATGTCCAGTCATCCTAAAGCACACCGATAATGTGAAATAGAAAAGTAACTGCAATTTAAAAGCTTTTCCCCCTTTATTAAGTTGAGTTTTTCCTCTCAAATATTCATATCTCATTCATGTGTTTCTAGCTTGAAGAAACCTAAGCCATGTTTCCAATTTAGATTTTAAGAAGTACAGGATGTTTTACAACATAGCATAATTCTATGTTTAGAAGTTTTAGGTCAACTGAATGCTTTTCTTTTTATCATCTATCTGTCTCAGTTAGGATTTCTATTGTTGTGAAAAGATGCCATGACACAGCAACTCTTTTTTTTTTCAAGTATATAAAAATGATTTTATTCATGGGAAAATATTTACAATTTCATATGCACAAATTACCTTCGGAAATATAAATCACAGCGTGCTTAGCCTCCATATCTTGGTTGGACATTGACATCTAATCAAAGATTCAGAGAGATAGAATGAGTTCAATTCCAAAAGCAGGACCACAGCAACTCTTATAAAGGAAAACATTTAATTGTGATGGCTCACTTACATTTCAGAGGCTTAGTCCCTCATCATCACGGCGGGAAACAGGGCAGCATGCAAGTAGACATTGCACTGGAGAAGGAGCTGAGGATTCTTACGTATTGATCCTGCAAGCAAAAGGAAGTGATCTGTCTCAATGGGTGCGGCTTGAGCATATATGAAACTTCAAAGCCTAGCCACAGAGTGACACACTTCCTCCAACAATGCCAAATCTCCCATTAGCACCATTCCTGTTGGGGGACATTTTCCTTCAAACCACTACTCTCTCTCTCTCTCTCTCTCTCTCTCTCTCTCTCTCTCTCTATATATATATATATATATATGTGTGTGTGTGTGTGTGTGTGTGTGTGTGTGTGTGTGTGTGTGTGTTACACCTCATTTTAAAAAATCTCATGATAATGTGTTACAGTAGAATCTTTAATTCTGGGCTCTTTTAAGAATAATATTGGTGAAGACATCATTTTAGTCACTGTCAGTGAATAATTAATTACCCCAAACCATTAGCTTATGTATGTCCTTTCATTTTGTTCCCACCTTTGTGGTTGAAAATTCAAGCAGGTCTCTCCCAGATCATTTTCATACAAGTGTAGTCAAACAGTATCTGGTACTCCTGCCCCAGATGAGGCATGCACTGAGAGCCAGAGTTGCTGCTTATGGCCTGATGATTGTTGATGCCTACATCAGCATAGTGCTGAAGGGTAGCCAGACTTCCTGCGTACCTAGACTATGCAAGAGAAAAAGGCAGGACTTTTTCTGACCAGCCTCAGCAGTGGCTATTCTCAGTGGCCACGGAAGTTGGTGACCATCTGGTAAGAGGAATAACAAATTCTTAGAAAGCATGCTTTGAAGCTCTTGCGGGCTTTCTTTTTGTCATATCTTTTAAATGAACAATTTGGTGCCTAGCTTTTAAAACTAGACTATGGATCTTCTTCAAGACTCCACAAGTTTGTGAATTTTTTTTATGCTTCTAGAACTTAGCACAGAACTGTTGTTCAACAAGTACCACACAACTGAACCAAAGGCCTACTGCCCAAAATCTCTGCCATCAAAGAAACTAGTCAAGAGAATTATCATGCAGGTAATACCACATTATAGAGAGAACCAAAATACCTTAGGTTGCCTAAGTAAAAGAGTCTAAATAATGTTCTAATCCAGCTCTCCTTCTTCTCCCTCTCATGGTACAATCAAGTGTCAAAGACAGAGTCATTGGCTCTCCTTCTTCTCCCTCTCATGGTACAATCAAGTGTCAAAGACAGAGTCATTGGTGCCCAAAGTCTAGTCATTGCTATTTGTCTGCCCCAAAGCATTGTTTTGTCAGTTACTGCTTAAGGGTTTGACTTTGTTAAAAACCCAGAGGACTCCAGAAGTTTAGATCATTTTCATACACCAGGATGAGGCAAGATTTCTGACAATCTGCTGCAGGAGCCTTTCCTTCCCTGACCTTTCTGTACATTCTAGAAAGATAAAGAGAAGTTCCAGAGGTCTTACCAGGAGGCCTTGGGACTCTGCATTGATCTCTTCAGATATGGGTCTTTAAAAAAAAAAAACTAACTTCCTGGAGTTTTCTTCATGTCTCTGGTAAAAATCTTGTAGTCTGTATGCTGGGGACCAAGCTGAGTCTGAAAGACTCCCTATGATTCCTGCTCAGTCCATGAGGAAATAGAGATGTCACAGAGCCCTCCTGCAACTTTATCATAGTGTTACACTGTATTTCAGGTAGGGTCTATGACTTGGAACTGTGATGAGCATCATCCTGGCCTTTATGATTTGGAACTGTGATGTGTGTGTGGTGTCATCCCAGCCTTTTGGTGACAAGAAAGCAGAGTGGCCCACCATTACCTTTGCATCACAGAGACACAGACTTGCAATTAATGGAAATGTTAAAGAGACCTTGAGTTGGCTAACAGGAGGGAAGAGGTCTTGCTTTCTGGCTTAAGGTTTGTAGAGTTTCCCTGAGCAGAAGGCTTTTGCTTCAGTGTATACTATTGCCCTAATCAAGTCAATTCAGTAAATTCTGTATTTGCTGGAAAAGGAGAGGATGATCTTACTGTCTGAGAGTTGTTCTTCCACATTTTTTGAGGTCATAAAATAGAACTTTAATTCATGCTATTGTGTTGACCTTTATGTAAATGACTGGCTTACAGCAAATGCAAACACTCAATTCATGTTAATTCCCCTTCTACCCACAACACCATTCAGGAAGTGATTCATGTTCATGATGTTCAGTATTTACCTAAAATACTCTTAAGTCCTCATAAGAAAGAAAAAAAATTCATTAACATTCAACCTGCTGAACTCACTAATATGGAGCAACCCTCTAGGCTCCTGGTGCTATTAGGGTTCTCCAGAGAAACAGAACTAATAGTGTGTGTGTGTGTGTGTGTGTGTATGTGTGTGTGTGTGATGTGTGTAGTGTGTGTGGTATGTGTGGTGTGTGGGGGTGGTTTATGTCTGTGTGGCATGTGTGTGGTGTGTGTGTATGTGGTATGTGGTGTGGGGGTGTGTGGTATGTTGTGCATGTGTATTGTGGTGTGTGCTTGTTTGTATGTGTGTGTATACAAAGAGATTTGTTGCAAGGAACTGGCTGATAGAATGATGGGAAGCCGCCAAAGCTCAAGAGTATCTGAGCAGCACACTAGAACCTCAGGAAAGCCATGTTCACCACTCTGGGTCCAAGGGACTTAACCAGAGGCCTGATAGAGTAACTCTAAGCAAATGCCAGTAAGTAGAGATCCAGGGTGACTGGTACTGCAGTTAGAACCTGAAGACAGGAAACAAGGCAAAGCAAAGCTTCAGCTCTGGGCAACCCAAGGGAGGAACCATCTTTCCTGTAGTAGTCAGCCTCTTTGTTCTAGGTGTGTGTAATCTGGTTGAGTCTCACTTACATTAGAGAGAATGTGTATCACCAAACTACTGACTCAATTATTACTTTCATCCACAAACACTCTCATACTCAAAATAACATTTGACTTAATATGTGGGAAATCTCTGGCACAGTCAGTTTGATACAATTAACCATGACAGTTATTTACAATGGAGGGCTAATCAAATAGAGATCTCAGATGAATCTACATGATTGCAACAGGAACGTCTTTCTGCTACCCTGATCTAATAAGGGTTTTGTGTGTGTGTGTGTGTGTGTGTGTGTGTGTGTGTGTGTGTGTGTACAAACATACATCAGCCTATGTATGTTTGATCTTCATTGTCATCTTGAATGCATTTAGAATCATTAGAAGACACATCTGTGGTAAGTCTGTGAGGACATTTCCAAGATATTTAACTGAGGAGGGAAGACCCACTCTAGTTGTGAGCTACATCATCACATGGGCTACGGCCCCAGGCAATAAAAAGGGGGAAACACAGGTTGCCTTCTGCAACTTTCACAGCACCACCCACTCTTCTTACTTGGATGCTGGGGTTGGCATTGCCCTCAATGACCACTTCGTCAAGCTCAGTTACTGGTGTGACAAGGAATTTGGCTATAGCAACAGGACAGTGAACCTCATGGTCCATATAGCCTCTGAGAAGTGAGGAGGCCAAGATCATCCTCTCCAGCAAGAACCTAAGAAGAAAGAGGCCTTTATCTGTTGAGGAGTCCCTGTCCCAGCTCAGTCCCCAATGCACTGTGATTCTCTCCTCACAGTTTCATCCCAGACTCCTAGAAGAGGAAGGGCTTTTGTGGCCTTACTTTGTTGAATACTATCAATAAATTTCACTGCACCCCCCTCCAAAGAGGAAAGCAGCTAAGACCTTCATCTCTCTATTTCATGACTATAGATGGATGCCTTCCTCCCATTCCTGCCATCGTGACTTCCTCATCATGACGGACTACTATACCCTTTATTGGTGAGCCAAAAACAGATCCTTTCCTTCTTTAGATTGCTTTTGGCAGGCATTTTGTCCCAATATACCTCTTTTATCTCTGTCCCTAGAAATATGATTAGCGATAATGGGGGTCTGTGGCCATCTCAGGAAGAGCACACATACAGGCTCTTTCTTATCTGTATAACAGAAGATGTCAGGTGTGTATGTGTGTGTGGTGAACATGGAGTAGAGGTTTAAAACAAGCCTTCACAGACATCTCAGACTGGAAAATAAGTTATGTGTTCAGTTATGAGCTTTCGGAACTTCAGGAATAATGAATAGTCTTCACCTTGATCTGAGTCATAAATCAGGAGCTCCTTCTCATCTGATGGCAGGAAGTTTAACTTGCTCCCTGGGGGCCTTCCCTGTCTGTCTCTGTCTCTGTCTCTGTCTCTGTCTCTGTCTCTCTCTTTGTTAAGAGCATGTACCCACATTCACTTGAACAAGAGACAAAATAAGGAGAATGATAAGTTATAATACAAAATAAAATTAAATGGTGGAAGAAGGAGGTTGGTGCTTGTCTAGAAAGAATTTGTTTAGAATCCCATGCCATACAGACTCTATATAATATTATGCACATGCTGTGAAATGGGTGCTGTTGTTGTAGTCTATATAATCTAAAGCACATGCTGTGAGATGGGAACTGTTATAATCTATACAATCTAATGTGTACATGATGAGGCAGGCACTGTTATTGTAATCTATATAATCTAATGTATACATGTTGAGGCAGGCACTGTTATTGTAATCTATATAATCTAAGGCACAGGCTGTGAGGTGGGGACTGTTATCATCTGCATGGTTCAGTTTGGAAGTAGGAATATGAGGAACACAGAGAAGCTGTCCTGAGGTCACTCAGCACAGCTACCTACAGAGATGTGAAACTAGAAGTCTGGCTCCAAGTCTAAACCTCAAAATAGCTACCCCACCCTTAGTTGTGGGAGTTTTCTCTCTGTCACCAAAACAATCCCACTACATGCTCTGCTGCACCCTCAAGGGTACTGCCTTGTACCATCAACTCCAACAGGATTACTGGGATAAATGCTTCCTTTCTGCCACATTCCTCTAGTACAGGCAGAGAACCATAGAGGGCAAAATGGAAAACCAGATATGACTGGCAGGAGTCTCCTTCAGGCCTCCCATGGTGCAGCCCACCAATAGCCCACTTTCCTGTGTCTTTACCCTGCTATTTGATGGGACCCCCCTTCATGTGGACATTGTTATTACATTGGTAACAACCCACCTCCTTTTGGGCTTTACCCTGTCTTTCTACTGAATACCTGGCTTTCTCCTGGCCATGTTTGTTAAATTGGCGACAAGAATCTTGCTGCAGAATTTGAATCACAACCAATGGGACAACCCTTCCCTCATTTACTCATTCAACACTGGTAATAGAGTCCTCTGCCCTTCCAGCTAGGAAATACAGCAATGAGGAAAGCAAACATGGTCTCTGCCTTCAGAGATTATAGTCTGGCAGGGAAGGCAAACAGCATCCAAAGAATGACACATAAATGTAGAACTAGATGGAGGCCAGAAAGGGTATGGCTTGGGATGAGCTCACACTCTTAGTAGGGCTAATTAGGGAAGCCAGGGAAACTTTCCTTGGGTAAGGCAAGCAGGAGCTCCCACCACAGGAAGTGCAAGTAGGAGCTTTCACCACAGGAAGTGCAAGCAGGAGCTCCCACCACAGGAAGCTTAGTCTCCAAGCAGGTGGAAGACGGCTGGGCATGGTGGAGGACAGAGGATGGGCATGATGGGAGAGGGAGGCAGCCGAGGCAGCCATGCTGGATATTTGGGCCTATTTCCCTAGAGCTGTTTTGTCTTTCTCTCAAGCAGAGTACTTCAGACTCTCAGTAACATCGTCCCACTCTGAAACTACTCAATCCAAAGTTCTACAAGTGACAGGAAGTGGCATGGTTTGCCATTGCTTTTTTGAATTTTCCAGGCAACAGATGAGGCTCATTAGCTTCCTGAATAGGACCCCAGAGTTGTCCAAAGAATACTGGGCATGTTTTGTAAGATAGATGGCACCACTTTAAAGATTTCTGCGTTAAAAAAAAAAAAAGAAAATCCGTAGGCTGGAACTGCAAAGGTGCTGGGAATGGGGAATGCTGAAGATTTAGGAGTATCAGAAAAAAATGACAAGTTGGTGACTAGTAAGTCAGAAGAGTTTGGGCTTGGGTAGCAGTAGCGATGTGTAGGATAGAACACATTTCAGATACTTCTAGTTCAAACACCTGAGAATGAGACTGTAGAAGTTGCTTTCCTGTTGCTATGATTAAAATACAATGAGCAACTGCGTGGGGGTGGGGCACGCCTTTAATGCCAGCACTCAGGAAGCAGAGGCAGGTAGATCTCTGAGTGTAATGCCAGTCTGGTCTACAGAGCTAATTCCAGGATGGCCAGGGCCACCCAGTGAAACCCTGTCTCTGGAAAACTAAAGCAAAACAAAAAATGAAAACAAAACAAAAAACATAACCAAAAGCAACTTAAGAAAGGGTTTGTTTGTACTTACAGTTCCAGAGAGCTAGAGTCCATTACGGCAGGGAAGGCACTGTCGGGAGCAGAGAACTGATTCCATTAGAGAATTTATCAGGGTCCTAACCTCCGGAGCTCCGGTCTGCATTGTATTGCAGATGCTAGCTGATTTGCTGTTGAATGGCATAGCCTCAGTGGAGAATGTCCCCTAGTTTTGCATCTCTACAGAACTAAGCATTTAAATAGGCCTGCACCAGGGCAAAGGACTAGGTCTACAAGATGAATGAGAACAGAGGGCTAGGGGGTATCTGCTGAGAGGTCTACAGGGGTAGAGAAGGTAGCAAGGGATCTTCTGATAGTGCCAAGGGAGACGGAAGAGAAACGGTCTCTGGGTCAGGGAAGAACGTTTAGAAAGCAGCCAGGAAGATGCTGAATAAAGGAGAGACTCCAGTTTTGCAGCATGGAATTGAGAGTTCTCTGAAGATGACAAGATACCTGTGTCTGGTCTTTATTGCCATAGGAGTTGCTAGGAATTTCCAAGTCCACGCTTTCCCACTCAGGCTGGACCTCGTGGCTTCTGTGGTTTGGGTCTGAGACATGCCGGGTCATGACAAGGCACAGTACGGTGGCAGTGAAGGGACCAGCTTCCCTTTTGGCAGCCATAACAGCCTAACACGTGCTTCTATGACCTTGTCCCAGACAAACTGTCTCGTGACAAGGAGCCAATCAGAAGTTAGCTGGTGGCGCTATGCTTTACGACCCTGGGTGTGCTTTACAGACAAGCGCACAGCAATGACATAGAGAGCATAGCAACCACCCCTGGAGGGCCTATGGGCCATAGCAACCAGTTGACCAATCAACACAGGGCAAGCCCTCCAAGGCTGGAGGCACACCAATCGTAAGCCTGTGCGTACCCCTAGACACTCCCCTTACGGTGCCTTTTAAGATCTTTCGGGAGACCCTAGGAGCTGTCTTTTTCTAGCCATCCGCCATGGCGGGTGGGTGAAAGACCCGAGCTAACATGGGGTTAGCTCATTAAATTACAATAAAGCCTCATGCAGTTTGCAGCAAGCTCTCGAATCTACCTGGTGATTGGGGTGACCACGAACGTGGCCTGGGACCCCAGATACTTGAGTTTTCGGGGGTCTAACAGCAGAAGCAGAGAGCTGAACACATTTCATCAAAACACAGGAAGCAGAGAGTATAGCAAGAAGTAGACTGAGGCTATAAACCCTTAAAGCCCACCCCAGTGGTGTGCATCCTCCAACTAGGCTTCTAAAGGTGCCATCACCTCCTTTAAGAGCACCACCAACTGGGGACCAAGTGTTTAAATACATGAACCCATGGGGGACACTTCTCATTTAAGCCATCACAGATGCAATGACAGAATGGCTGAAATAACAGACTGTGAGGAAAATGGGAGGCTCATGTGTCATTTGTTGAGATAGGAACAAAGATCAGAACCAGAGAGAGCTAATGGATAGATCGGGATTTTAACAACTGTACTACACTATTCATTTTATTTTGTATTTATTTTGGTGGGCTTTTTTTATGAAGAAAGGTATTGCACTTTCATTCTAGCCTAAGTTCTTTACTTTTCTCTTTAGGTGATCAAGACATCATTTACAAATCCTTGGTTCTCAATCATTAAAGCAAACCACCACAATAGCATCAGCAGAATCAATGAATAAGCCTTGGTCTTGTGTAAACCCAAAACTGGAACTTAATGGAGTTTATTGACAAATACATTTTCCACACACTACACTTATTTTCCTTGCATAAATGTTTACCCCGATTTTGTCTTTAAAATTATGTATGACATCTTGTGCCAAGCATTAGAAATTACACTCCAATGAGCTAAAACAAAAAGATCATACTACCTTAAGGATATAAAAGTATTTCATACACAATTTTATAGGAATTAATCTACAGGTTGAACTGAGTAAAAACAAGCGCTCTGAATCGATGATGGTACAGTTCTCTTTCTTCAACTATCCTTCCCTGTGTACTGTTCTCTCTCTCCTCACAAATCAGCTTCCATTACATCTCTTGTCAATATAAAAGAAAACACAGCAAATGACAGCTGCCAAGGGTCCAGTCCTAGGCTTCAGACATTTGTCTTTTGTGGTATGAAAGCCATACCTGATCTCCTCTGGATCAAGCAACTTTGCCAAGAATTGGGACCCAGGAAATGTTATCATCACCCCACTTAGATTCATATATCTTGATAAGCGGGCCAAAATCAGTGCTCCCATGATAGCTCTAGGTGCCTGTACTAAGGCTGGGAGAATGAGAAGGACCAGGGGAATGGTGAGAGCTGCCCAATGCATCCTGCTCTAGCTGGCTTCTTCAGTGTTGTCTGTAAATCCATGAGTAAAAAGAGAGAGGCCTGTGAGAGACAGGGTCTTGTGGGAAGTCTTTAGGTCACTGGGGGCAGGCCCTCAAAGGGGATTATGGGTCCATGCTCCTTTCTGTCTCTTTTGCTTTCCAGCCAAGAGGCGAATATTCCGCTGTGATGGATTACCACAGTTCCAAAGTGATAGGGCAACCTTTCATGAACTAAAACTGCCAAATATGTGCAATTGATTGACTATTTGATAGAAAGTTCACCAATACAATTCCCACTGAATAAGTTAATATGTATGAACTGTATGATTTAAATGAAGACACCTCCAGGAATGCCTAGAATTTTACAAAATATTTCAGTTTTTTAAAAATTATTATCATGGCACCTAATGTTTCGACAGTGTCATATGAATGCCAAGAGAGTGTTATTTATATGATTTGGACTATGAGGTTAGAACTGATTCTTTCAACAAAGCAAATTACTCATTCTGAAATTATGCTGGTTTAAAGTGTCATTTGCATTTCTATAGACAGAAAATTGTATAATGAACTCCAGTTCTTTTAATTCTCATTTGATGAACATGAAGACTTCCCAAAGTGCTGAGAAACAGCAGACAGATTCCAGTGCATTTGGAAAAATATGAACATGTGAGATAACAACTCTAAGGATGCTGGTTGTGGATATTTGACACTCCAAGATAAAAATGAGGGCTGTACATGTTATGTGTGATGGAAATGGTCATGAATAAAGATCTCCTGTAGGTTATTTAATGGATAGCATTGGGGAGGAAAACATCAGGAAATAGTTATGTCAACATTTCCTTCTGGTTTTCAGGATTTGACTCTGGAAAGGACAAAGAGACAGATGCTCTATTCCAGGTGTTATTGACCTATTGACTTATGGACTTACCCCAAGGAATCCACAGCCATTAGTGGGGCTACACATATAGACCAAAAACATTTATAAAATAATCTATTGCTGAGTGCTCAGTAGGCAATCTACATTAGCATAGAGAAACATTAGGAGCTCAGAGTCCATTTGGATAGTCCTGCCAAGGACTAGCCTGGACAAAGCTGCAGTTCGTCTCAGTGCCTTGTACCCTGTTGCCAGCAAAGGCTGCAGACTCTGTCTTTAGCCTTCCTGCCTTTATCTGATATTCCTCCCAGTCTTGCTTTCTGAATTGAAAGGGGAGGAATTTGCCCTCAGTGGTGTCATTGACAGTTAAGTGTGAACATAACAGATCTGTGGGGTCCTCTCTCCTTAGGTAACTCAGGGGCAGTTTTTTTTTAATTTTTAATCTTTCTCATATTAATCTGAACGATGAAGAGTTAGATAGAAGATAAACTGTCCTCTGTTATTAAACTGTTGCTCTATGTAACAGGAAGCCAGCAGAACGGGTCAGCAAGTAAAAGCACTTGCCATCAAGCCTGATTACCCAAGTTTGCTCCATGGAGGGAGAGCCATCTCTCACAAGTTGTCCCCTGACCTCCACATCCACACTGTAGCATGCTCTCCTCTTCCCCATTCCCACCAAATAAATAAATAAATGTAAAAATTAGAGGGAGGAATAAAAAACCCTGTCTTTGGATGTATTTGTGCCTTTGAAAGTTGACAGAGGGACAGTCTCTATTACCCCGGTATAAAATACTGCAAGAGCCAAACAGCGTCAAGCCATATGGTGTTCACTGACACCACTCAGCACTGCACTCGACTCTTCGATGGCAGCATGAAAGCAGCCATCACATTAGGCTGGAAGTGGAGCTAAGAGGTAGATCACTTGCTTTGCTTGAGGGTCTGAGTCTGATGGCCAGAACTACAAACAATAAGAAAGAAGCAGGTATGGACCTGAGTCTTTCTGTGTGGTGTAGTATGCAGACCCCAGTCTGCAGCCAAATGGCTTGAACGCAAAGCTTAATTCTTCCTTTTCTGTAAAATGAGAAGATGGCACTGCAGCTCCCTCATAGGACATTTGTGGAGAGGAAATGAATTAATATAGGCAAAGCATTCCTCTTTCAGGAACTTTCTACTTGAAAGCGTAGATACAATCAAACTTTCTTATTACAGCTAAGTGCATGCCTCAAACTTAATGCTTTAGTGATCATGTCACAATACTCCTTTGACTCTATGACACAGGGCCTTACAGCCTTTGGCAAGGTACCCTCATAGAGAGCCAAGATGCTTCTGAATCCCTTCCAAGAAAGGATGAAGAAGAAAAAACAAAAACACAGTGATGTTCCGTCTGCCACAGTGCTGACCACTGGTTGGGAAGTTCATCTTGTAACACCAGACTTTCAGCATGATGCAGAGCTTGCAAATGAATGTGAGGGATGTGGACATGAAGTTCCAGTGGGATCTGATCTGGATTGTACGATAGAATTGGGAACTAGGATCTGTGTAAATATCCAAGGTCACATGCATGTTTAGGGACAATGGATGTGAATTCTCTTTTCCTTTTAAATTCAGTAGCTGAAAGAAACAGTAGGAACCTTCAGCTCCTTTGTACAGAATTCTGTGGTGGAGGATTTTGTAGCATTTCAGGTCTGGGTAAGTTTTACCTTGGATTGCATCATCGGCTCTATTGTTCCTTGTGTTTTTCTTGTGGCACAGCGCCTGCATTTTGTACACAATTATTAATCTTTTACAAGGGCATTGTTGACATTTCTTGTAATCATTTATTTGAGTCATAAAGCTCTTCTTCAGTAAGTTGAGATGGTGCCTGTTATGTTCAAGTATTGCCAAGCGCTAGCTAATCCTAAATGGTATCATAAGGCGAGAGCCTAAACAGCCAGGTTGGGGGCTAGAATGGACTTCCTTCTTGTCATGGTTCTGCCACCAACCAGCTCTATGACTTGGAGCAGCAAATAACTTTGTAGCAGAGAGACAATTGTCAAACTTATCAGAAATACCAAAGGTAACTAATAACATATGACACCTGTCCATTATACAAAGATGGGGTGTAGCCCTCTTAGAACCCTCTCAAAGCTCCTTCCCCATCTGTGCAGATAAAAGGCTAGTTAAGTATAGTCTTAGATGAAAGTGCCTAGATGTAGCATGCAGTTACAAATGCAGAATTGGGAGCAAACTAGGAAGCAGGTGGTGTGGTCTTCAAGTGGGAAGCAGAGGTTCTGTTCTTTCGTGTACATCCCTGGGACCAGAGCCCAAGAATATAAGCCCTCTGCATTGTTATGTCATCTTCAAAATGAAAATCATCATACACTTTATGCCTATGATCTAGGACCAGTGCATAAAATAAAATAATTTTATAAAAGCCTCTTTAGACATTAAACATTAAAATCTGATATGAAAGCCATCATAGAGATCCCTGAAGACAAGGAGACATAAAGTACCCTTTCAAACACACTACAGTAGTTAAAGAAATCAGCATCTCATGAAACATTCTAAATGACTTAGTCACGCCTTCAAAACACACTTTTATTTATGGCTTCAGGAAGCAAATCCTCCTTAGCATGATGATGTATTCCCCCAGCAAGGACTTTGAGTGACAAGATTCTAATGCCATTGGAGAAATCCATGAACTCTTAAAATGCACATCATGGTGGGACCAGAGAAAGGCTACATGATTGGGGCTAGATGGAGAGGCTGATAGTCATGTGTTTCCTGCATCCCGAGAGGCTGTGTGAACACTCCTGACTAGGTTGTGTCAGCAGTCGTAACAGCTCTGGGTCCCATCCAATGGAGGGAACAAAGACTGGGGTTTCTTTTAGAAAATTTCTCTGAGCAGTGACATTGTCCAACACAGTTTCTTTGATAAAGGGCTCATTATCTATCCGTGTGACTTTGCTCTTGGTTTTTATGCTGGTAGTGCCAAGGAGAGCATATTTAAGCAAATCCTTTTACCCTGACAGCTGGAGCAGCACCCTGACAATGTGTGCCAGCGCTCCAGGCTTGGGTGTGGAATACAATCAACCATGGGCTAAATTTCCAATTAGCTGAATCACTAAGGAACGTAATTTATTAGCTTGCTTTTCATTGTGCTTGCCTTTCCCGTCACTTCTCTAATGCAAGCTCATTTTCAGATTAAGAAGAGGAGAGAATGCCTTGGGATTGTTTCTGGAATTCAGCTAGCATGCTCCCTGTGATCCCAGGGGGTTGCTTAGGTCAAAATGAGGCCACTCTAGAACACTGGGAAAAAATGACCTTAAAGAAAAGAAATCAATATAGTAATTAACACACAACTGAATCATTCTAAGAGATGGTCTGTGAATGGCAGTGGGAAAAATCTTGTACCAATTCAGGCTGAAATAGGTAATTAAGGTTTCATCTCTAAGAGCTGGGGCTGCAATCTGATGGTAAGTCAAGAAGCCCAAAACTAGAAGAATTGCAATTTTTGTGGAAAAGGTTTTAGTGGAAGTAAGGTAACTGTGTGCCATCCACAGGATAGGGAGGGCAAGAACAAAGACATGTTTCTCTTCTTTAGACAACCCACAGAATACTGGGCACACACCACCAGGAGGCTGGGCACACTTGGGAGATTTTAATGGGTTTTTATGGTCAGGATGAAATATCCAGCAAGAGTCTCTACCACCATTTAGCCATTAACAATAACCTTTCAATCCAGCCATGGTAGGGCATACCAGTAATTCCATGCTTTGGGAGCCCAGACAGGTAGGCAGCTAGTCTCAGGCCAGCCTGGGCTATACAGTGAGACTCACTTTTCAAAATAGTAGCTACAGAAATAGCAAGCTTCCTGTGAATCAATCTTCTTGTAAGTTTCCCTAGACTCAGGAAGGGATTAAGGTGAACAAGGAGGTTTTCAGGTTGCTATGCAGGCTGTGTACTAAACCAGGGACTCATATCAAAGAGAACATCAGTAATGGCATGTACTTTGTAGGCCTGAATATTTATTACGGTAACTTTATGGAAGACTTTAGAAAATAAAATCAATAAAACCATCGCCACTCCTGGCTGAATTTAGAATGCTGTGAGGAAAGATATCCTTTTCTTTTTTCTTATATGTCTTTACTATGGTATAATTAGCATCATAAACTGCACATCTTTAAAGTGTAAATTTTAGTGAGTTTTAATAGATACCTGAGGCCAAGAATCCATCAGCACAATAAAGACAATGAACATAGTCATCATGCCTCAAAATTTCTGTGTGCCTTTGCTTAGACTATCCATCTCTCCACACCTACATCAACCCAGCAGATCAGCAATCATTAGTCAATCACAGGTTAGTTTATATTCGCTGACATTTAAATACATTTAAACAAGCCCCTTTAGACCATTTATTTTGGACTATTTTTTTTCTCTCAGCATTGTAAGTTGAAATTGATCCATGTTGTGTGCATCAATAGTTTGTCCCCCTTCTTTTTTTTTCTTTTCTTTTTATACCTTCTGATACTACTGACAAGTAGTATCTCACTATGAGTGAATCCCTAAGTTTGTTTACTCACTGGCCTGTGCATTGCTCGTAGTACTGCAAATAAAACCTGTATGAACATTTACAGTCTTCTAGTAGGCCTATGTTTTCATTCCTCTTGACCAAATACTTAGGAGAGGGCAGCTTGATCTTATTGTAGATGCACATTTAACTTAACTGTTTTCTTGACTGTCCCATTCCATGCCACCTCTGCTAGTATAATGGAATTACACTTGTCCTATATCCTTGCCACTGCTTGGTATAGTCAACCTGGCCATCTTGTGAGCCAGTAGGTCTAGGATAGGACCTCTGATTCTGCATTTCTTACACGCTCTTAATTCTGCCAGTGCTGCTAGTTTGTGGGCCTTGTGTTGAGTAAGAGTCCAGGACATTTCTGTTTGTGTTTGTAACTTTAAAATACACACAAGTTTTAAAACCAATGGAAGCATATTCTAATATCACAGTTACTGCAGTGGCTGGAGTACAGATGGCCAGTAAATGGATCCTACTGACTTTTTGTTGTTGAGGATATCATCTCAGTTTGTTTTGGCCACTCAAACTCTTTCTCTACAATGCTTATCCCTGATTGAGTCTGATTTCCACACCATCTTTGCTGCTATGTATATAAGTGATATCCTTGTACCCCTGCTGGGAATTGCACACCTTCTGACATTTTTAGGCACCAATCAATGCCAGTGCCAATAGTTTGACAAGTACCGGTTGAACTATGCTCAAGTTAGTTTTTGGGTCCTCCTCCTCCTCCTCCTCCTCCTCCTCCTCCTCCTCCTCCTCCTCCTCCTCTCTTCTTCTTCTTCTTCTTCTTCTTCTTCTTCTTCTTCTTCTTCTTCTTTTTCTTCTTTTGCCAACTTGACACAAAGTAGAATCTTTTGGGAAGAGGGAATCTAACAGAGACAATTCCTTGATTATGTTGGCCAGTAGCCAAGTCTGGGGGAAATTTTCTTGATTTATCATTGATGTAGAAGGGCCCAACCCACTACAAGTGATGTCATCCCTGGGGAGGTGGTCCTGGATTATATAAAAAAGAAAGGCGAGGGATCAGTGGAGAGCAAGCTACAAACAATTCCTCCATGACCTCTACTTTAGTTCCTACCTTGACTTTCCTTCATGATGGACTGTAGGATATAAAATGAAATGAACCCTTTCCCCCTAAAGTTGCTTTTAGTCATGGTCCTTATCCCATCAATAGAAAGGAAACTAAAACACTGTGTCATATGATATATTAGCATTTTATTAGAGTGGGTTTCAGTATGTTCCAGAAGCCCTAGGGCAATCATTCTGCAACCCTGGCATGCTTGCAAAGTTTCCTAAAACAGCCCCCCCCCACTCCACTCTAATCTGCCATTTTTGGTTTAGTGATGACACAAAACTTACATTTCCAGTAAATTCCAAGATGATCATGGCACTGACTCAAGTATCCAGAGGTTTTGTAGAAAAGAAAGGCAGGCAAGTGGCACAAAGAGCCCCTTACCTTATCCTATCAACTTCTTGCTTTATAACAGTTACATTTTGTGTTTCCAGATAAGATTTTACTCAAGAAAAGGGTACTAAAATATACAAGTTTAAGGCTGTGCCTCAAAAGCTAAGAACTTTTCATGAAAGGGTAAACACTGGAGTTCAGATCCCTAGCATTCAAGTAAATGCTGGGTGGGCATAGCTTTAGTCCCAGTTCATAGGAGGTAGAGACAGGTAGTCTTCGATGCAAACTGGCTAGCTGGACTATCTGGGGTGCTCTGGGTTCAAGTGGGAGACCCTGCCTCAATACATAAGGTGGAGAGTGACTGAGGAAGATTCCTTTGTCAATTAGACACATGTACCCACACATGCATATATACACATGTGAGCAGATACACACACACACACACACACACACACACACACACACACATTCCATGTATGAATACTGATACTGTGTTGTCACTACTTTTAAGTCATAGAACCTATGGGAAATGAAAAAAAATTAAAAATTACTATACTAGCAATGTGTGGGGAGGTAGCAATTTAATACAGATTAAACAGATAGGTATTTGGTGCTGTGTATGGAGAAATAACCTTATTTTCCTCCCATGTGACCCTCTCTGACATAAGTTGTGTGTTAGAAAAAGTCAAAGAAAGTATAAATGCACAATAAATTGCAGAAGACTTGTCTAAAAGAAGAAATGTGGTTAGGAATCACAGGCTGGCTGTTTTCAGGTTGAATAGAATCCTATGGTAGAGTCTCTTCCCAAGACGCTAGTGAGCACCAAAGAGGCGATATCTAGAAAACTTTGTATTTTCCATTTCCTCAGAGGTGAGCCTAAAGAAAACAGTTGTGAATGTTTTTTACTATTTTAGTCATCTTATTGTGGATTAAATCCAAGGACTTCTACCACAGGAAACACATCATTACCACCTGTCAGAAGACTCTTCATTTTAAATAATAGAAAACATACCCTGGTATCTTTGTTTGTTACTGCTGTGATAAAATACTCAAACCAAAGCAACTTAAGGGAGAAAGAATTTAGCTCACAGTTCAAAGTAGTCTGTCATCGTGGGTAAGTCAAGGCCACAGGAATGTGCATTAGCTGGTCACATGTCCTCGATCAGAAAAAAAAAAGCAAAAATAAATAAATAAATAAATAAATAAATAAATAAATAAATAAAGTGTGCACACATAGTGCTCAGTTTGCTTTCTCCACTCACATGGTCCAGAATCTCCTGCCTAGGGAATAGTTCTACTCATAATTAAGATGATTTCTCTATGCAAATTAACATAATATTTAGAGAGATTCTACAAAGTCTAGGCAGGCTTGAACTTCAGACTTAAAGTACTTCAAAGTGCAGGGATTGCAGGTGTTTGTCACCACATCCCACATGATAGGTGGATTCTAAAATGTGATATGAGCAGCTGCCTGCTTTTGTCTTTTGTCTTCAGTAGATACCAGCAGTAACAGAAACATTAGTTCCTGAACAATGTACCAAGGAGATCTCCGATCTGTAAGAATGTGAGTCACCTTTAGACACGATTGCATTTGCTAAGGATAAGCTGTGAATTTCACCCCCCCCCCCACGCTTCCAACATTCACACTAACACTCTACCAAATTTAGAATTTGACAAAAGACTAAGTTCTTGGTTAAGAAAAAGTAGGATTCTTGCCAGAACTAGAGAAGGGCTGCAAAAAATGAACTTTAGGGCAAGAAGGGTAGGTGGCTGCAGGTCCCTCAACTGCAAAATAAGCCATAGCCTGGCAGCAAATTTTTAAAAGTTCAAGAGTTCTTGAAAGTTTTCAGGAGAACCAAAAACCGGGTGACATCTTCTCATAGCATGGGAAGGTTGAGACAACATCACTTCTTTCTTGAGGAGCTTCAGGTGTGATTTACATTAAAAAAAAAAAAAACAACAACATAGAATTCATTTGAGTTTCTGCAGTCTGTCAAAAGCATTGGAGGGCGGTGGGCTATGTGACCTACATAGGCTCTGCAGTCCAAGGACCGCCAGAGATCCCTCCTCAAAGAACTCTTCCTTTTCCGCTAGGTCCGGTCTGGCTCAGGGAGGCGGGAGGCGGCGGTGCCAGGGTTTTGTAGGCGGCCACAGGCTACGGGCGGGCACTCGTTGCTCCGGCTCACCCTTTCACCCCTCCTTCACCCCGGGAGTGCCACGCCGGGTGGCGCGGTTTTTCTGACCACTAGGGAAGCTGTGCTGGCGAGGCCAGGAATTACAGGGCCTCCCTTCTTTGGCGAGCCTTGGCATCTGCGTCCTCCTGACCTCAGCTACTGTGTTCTAGTGGGTTCGAAAGTCGCAGGGTCTCGCAGGTAGCAAGCCGGGCTCCCGGGAGACCTGAACTTATCTTACACCACCTTGGGCTCCCACCTCCACTCCCTGCTTTGGGCCCGGGAGACGCCCGGCAGACAAACCAGCCCCAATCAGGCAGAGATAGAACGCTCCGCCGCAGGGACCGCCCGCCGTCCGGTCGCCTGGAGCATCCCGGTGCAGGGGGCGGGGGAGGAGGCGAGGACAGCAGGGGAGGGGATGGAGGGAAGGAGTGGTAGGTACTGAACACAGTGCCTGGACCCTGGTCGACCGCCCCGAGACTGGTAGAGGTGGAGGGCGCGGCTCGGGCTCTTGGGGAGGGGTCTCGATCGCTGATTGGTGTGTGCCTGGGGGCGGGACGGAGGGGCGTGTCCGGGGCGGGGCTGGCGTCTGGCGCTGGAGCTGAGGGCGCACCGCAAGGAGTAGCGAGCAGCTGGAGCCGAGTTGGAGGAAGCAGCGGCCGCGGCGGCGAGGACGGCTGTGCAGTCAAAGAGCCGGGACAGCGAAGCGCCGGTGGGTCGCAGCTGGATCGCAGGCGCCTGGGAACTGTAAGCTGGAGAGACCGCTGAATCCCAGGTCGGGCAGAGGAAGGAAGCGAGCCGCTCCGGAGGTAGGTGGAGGCGGTGGGTCCCGGTGTGCCCGGGAGGGGGAGGCGGTGCGAACGCGCTCGGCCGCTGCTCTTCCTGTCACCGGCAGCCGCTTCTGCTGCCGAGACACTCGAGGGGAAGCGACCCAGCTGCCAGCCCCCAGTCTCCAGCATCTCTGCGCCGCTGGGAAACCTTCTCCGGCCAGCGGCTAGCCTGCGTGGTCGCGACCACCTCCTGCTCTGGTTTCCTCGGTGCTACCCCGGTTCGGCTCTGCTCGCTGCCGGGTGCATTCGGTCCCGGAGTTGCCAGCGGTCGCCGGCTCCCCTCCTCCTTCGTCACCTCACGCTTCCGAGGGTCCCCTATTGCCCTGCAGCTTCCTGGAGCCGGGAGCCCGCGAGGAGAGCGCCTGGATCGCTGTCTTTGCATAAGCGCGACGCCCCTTCCAGGCCTGGCAGCTGCAGCCTGGGTCGCCGACCGAGCTGGGCCACGGTGGTCCCTGGAGCTCGCCCCCAGCCCCCGCCCTCCGAAGTTTGCCGCCCTCCTCTTCCGGGGTGGGGGAAGTGCGCCTCAGGGCGGTCGGTGGCTGGGGCTTGAGCTCGGCGTCTGGCGCCCGCCGGGCTTGGGCAGGTTGCTGGAGGCATAATGAGTGGGATCCTGGCACCGCCCGGAAATCCAGCTTTTTCCTAACGCGGGGCAATCCTGGAGGGACCTGCCCAGCAATATGCTGCCGACCGGGGAGAGCCGGCCCGCATGCAAACCTAAGCTAAAATATCAGTGGGGAATTGTCTGCAAGCCACTTCCTTTCCAAAGCCAGAAACTGCCCGGCAGATCACGAGACAAAGAGAATAGAAACGCTCTGGCCAGGCACGCATGTACAGAAATGCATTTTGGTAACCAGCTTTCGCGCACAATAACGCAAGGGTGTGAGCGGAGTGGCTGTGACATGTTGAATGCTGTGTGCCGGCACTGGATTCAGGGGAATTCTGCTCCGGCACTAGTAATACCGGAAAGGTCTCACTTCCACCGTTAATTCTAGGAGGAGCTGCAGGCTCTGTTGCTGTACTGGTGTGAATTTATGCTTTATTTAGGGCTTTCGTGGTTTTAGGGCTTAAAATTTTTCCTTTTCTTTTCCCGTCTTTTCCCTCTTTGTCAGACAGTGCGAAGTAGGAAAGGATGAAGCAGTTCCGGGTTTTTAATGTAGCATGGGATTGTCATTTCAGTGAGATCGAGTTTCAAGTTTTTAGGTGGTAGGAGCACCCACAAAACTGATTGACTTAGGCTCCATGGGGAAGCATATCTTAATATTTCATTAGCTTATGGTAAATTTCATTAGCTTGGGCACCTTAAAGCTTGTAAATTATGAGCAAAGAAAGCTTGGAGTAGTAGACAGATGGGCTTATTTCTGCCATGGATTAGCAGACTAATAGATTTCTGAAGTAGAAATCATTAGGACTTAAGGGCCTTCACACAGGTGAGGTGTCCTTGCATCATTTGTCACTGAAAAGAGAGCCAGCAACTCCTGAGCTTTTTTTTTTTTTTTTTTTTTTTTTTTTTTTTTTTTTTTTTTTTTTTTTGACAGTTGCACTCACTGTTTTTGAGATAAAACACTTAATGGTAAGCAGGCCGTTTTTTAAAGCACACAGTTGTTTAAAATTTGGAAACAACTGTTTTTGCTTATTACAAAGAAAATGACGATCCTGATTTTTCTTGCACCTCGTGGTTTTGGACTGGTGATTCAAAGTAGGTTTAATTAGGAAAGGTGAATGGGGAAAGTTCCTTGCTTTGCAGACATTCTCTGCAATGCCACCTCTATGTGCCTGTTGCAGGCCACACTACTTTTCCATAGCTATCTGTCAGTTTTTATGATTTGAAGAAAGTTGGACTTGGCTGATACTGGCTCTCAGACTATTGTGGGAGTTTACTTTTAACTTTCATCTTGCATTGGGACCTGTTCCTAGTTGCATAACAGAGCTCTGCCATGTGCACATTGTTATCTGTTGTTTTATTTGCATTTTTTATGATAGCACTCTGCTTTTTCACATCTGTGATGTGCTGTAGCCATGTAAAAAAGCATTTCACTGCCCACTGACTCAGTGTGTTGTTTTCTTTAGCTATATATTTATTTTTCTTGTCTTTGATGCATTTCCAGTATAAAAAGTTGGTTTGGGAAAACTAAGCAATAGAACACATTTACAGGGATATGTATTTTGGCTGTTGATGGTGGGTTTGTATGCATTTATCTTTTGGAAATGTTAATTACACCTAAGCTGATGGATTGCTTTTTAAAAACCTTTTATTAGTGTATATTAATTTGGGGGGACATATTTGTGCATGCATGTTACATATTTTGCTTATCCTCTCTCCCCGTTGCCCTTTCCTGTCCCCTTCCCTCTTTCAATCCAATTTCTCAAAAAGCTTTGAATCTTAAGTATAAGTCTATTCAACTCACACAAACTTTGTACCCTTAAAAGTGTTGCTTATTCTTTTAAACTTTTGCCATGAACACCATGAGCTTTAATGTTATAGTGTTGATTAAAATTTCCTTTCTGCCCCCCTTTCTCATAAGTAGTTCAGGGAAGTGTTGGAAAAGGGCATTCACTTTGAAAAATTATCCACATAGTTGTTAAAACAAAAGCAATTCTGGTCCAGCTTTTATTGTGTTTGTACTTTTGATTTGCAAAATGTATTTTATTGGATAAAGAGATAGTGAGTGGATGAGCCAACGAGGGAAAAATGGTTTATGGTCAAGTAGACTATAGCAAGATGAGCTAACATTTTCATGTAGTGTTTACTTGTAATTCTCTTTTGAGTAAGGTGTACATACATGGAAAAAATTGGCTCCTAATTGTCAGTCTGTTATGTATATTAGATTGGCCAAACACAGAGCACCTTGCTTGATGCAGGGCTTTACTAGCAGAGGCAGGAAAGGAAGCATCCTGGTGAAGCTTTGAAAACTACAAAGTCACCTGTCAATAGAAGGGATTGTCAGTTGTATATGTGTGTGTACTCATTATTTTGGAGGCAGTGTCTCATATAGTCCAGACTGGCCTTGAACTCTCGATGTAGCAGAAGTTGGCTTTGAACTCTTGAACCTTTTACCTCTACCTCCCCAGTCCTGGGATTATAGGCTTGTACCAACACACAACTGTCAGTTTTGTTTTTACTTTAAAATTAGTGTAAATTGTATCATTTTTTCCTTCTTTCTTGAAACATTGGTTGTGATTAATTTTTAAAGCACTCATATTTGTGTTTTGTACAACCTCATTTGCCTCCTCCCTGTGTGATTTTTTTTTGGGGGGGGTGGTCATGGTTTTGCCAATACTCTTATTGAAATCACTTGCTGACAGTAGTGGCAATTAAAGGCTATTTGAACTGAAAAATAGACTACCTAATTACTTATACCTTGTTTGTGTAATTACTTATACCAATACCTTTTTTTCCGGTGAAACATGGAATGAGTGTAGTACAAACTTACTAAAGAAATAAAAAGGGATGGTAAAAACATTGTTGGAGATTTTATTCTGCCACTATTGCTTTCCTTAAAGTAAATCAAATGTATACCTATAAGCACCGGTAGTCAAAATAGTCCTCAGGTTAATGATCACCTGGGAGAGAATTGAAGTCATAGGAACCTGGCAATGAGTCAGGAGGCTCCACCAATTGGTGTTTTGAGTTGGTATAGCCCAGATGCCTTGCCAGCAGTTCAGCCTTTGCCTCTTGCCTTCATCCTGGAATGCCTCTGCGGTCCTGAGGACTGGGCTTGTCCCATGAGGACCCAGCTGCCCTCATTCTCTTGAGTGTTTCATTACTGTGTTCAGTTTTTCCTTTCTGAGGGTAGCCTAGGGAGTGGCCATGAAACCCAGTTAGACAACAGTGTCATGACTCCCACCGTGTGCCCCACCACCAAGTATACTCTTGTTGCCCTCCCACATAAACACCCCCTGACCTCTACTGAGCTGCTTTCCACCTTGGGTCTGGAGAGAGAATTACTTGGGCTAAGTCCACAGGCTCTATCTGACTCTATTTACAGCAGGGTTTTATTTTAGGTAGCTTCAGGCTTCTTTTAGAACTGCTTGCAGCATTGAAAGGCAGCACAAGAGAAAATTCCTGGCACCTGTCTGTTTCTGTTTTAAATCTGCATTGTGTAAATGGCAGTGACATTCAATGCTGATATATTGCTAGCAGTCCCATTGTTCCTAAGAGCAGTTATAAGAGTGCCACCACTGCAGCTGACTGTCACTTCATGCATGTAATTTAACTTTGCTTGTTTTCTCATCTGCAAAATGGGGCTGATAATTAAGCTACAGCAGTTGGAAGGGTGCGTGCAAAACTCCAAGAACTGTGCCCTGCACACGGAGAACACTGAGTTGGGGTTAATTATATTAAGCTTGTACTGAGAAGCATGGTGCTACGTGCTTTGTGAGTGTAATTGCCTTTAATCCTCATAATAACCTAGTGAGGTATAGGTCTGTTTCTTACACCGGCCTCACAGGTGATGAAATGATAGAGGGAGGTTTCATCGACTTGCCAATAGTTCCATATCTAGGCATGGATCAGGGCAGCCCCTGTTAGCTGCAGCACTCTTCCTGCCATGAATTTGAAAAACTACAATTGTGTTTTTCACAAGAAGAGGTACTTTAGGGCAGCCCCCTTTTTGTTCACTCCTCCCAGGGCTACCATTTCAATCCCTGTCTACTGTAGTGATGCAGGGGTCAAGGCACATTGGCCTCATAGCCTCTTCTTGTAGGAGGGTCTCTTAGTCACATGGCCCTTCGTCTTAGTCCCCTCTTAATCCTGACCCTCTTTGTCTAGAAGGGCTGCTGTGGGTGGCCCGGAGTAGCCCTCTCCTCTCCTCTTCTCAGTGTGCTCTTCTCAGTGCTGCAACCGCTTTGCAGGCCTGTCTCTTTACCATGTCACCTGGGTATGTACTCTCTGCCCCTAAAGGGCTTGCAGGCAGGAATTGCAGCCTCCACACACTACCTACCCACAGTAGCTACCCAGCCTGGAGTGTGGCATCAGGCAGCACATTCTGCTTAGCCTGTTGATTTGGAAATGGATGGAGATATTAGATGCCTGTAACATTGGGCTCACCTTGAGCCCATCTTTTCTACCCTATTTTAATTGAGGCTGTTCAATCCCAGCATTATATATATAAACACATAGTGTTTACTAGGATCCTAAGTCAGTTTAGGATCCTAGTATTTCATAACTTTCAGAGTTTGGAAGGGTAGACAGATTTTCAAGTAATGATTCTTGTTTTTCAAAGACTGTATAAATTGAGGTAGGACATTTACTCTAGACTCTGAGCTAGCACTTTAAGGGGAAAGGGAAAGGGAAAGGGATTACATATGGTGGTGTAGGCTGCCCACCCAGAGCTCTTATCTTGACTATAGAACCTTTTGGTGCTGCCACCCAGTGTCACATTGCTAATTGCATCACAGGATAGTAATGCACGCTTATATTTTCTTGTCTTTCTTTCTTTCTTTCTTTCTTTCTTTCTTTTTTTAAATGCAATTTGAGGAGATCCATTTTTTCTGCTTCTCCATCAGTTTTCCCAAATCCCATCCTTTGTAGAAGGTGAATAGAGTAAGTCAACAAAACTGGAGGGCTTTTCAGAGAGTTTGTTTGGTTCTTTCTCATTGTGCCTGCAGTTTAGAAAGGTAAACTTAAAAAAAAAAAAAAAAAACCTACTTTCAAGCCATTGCACATTAAGCAGTCAGCCACATAGTTTTATTTGCTGAGCATTAGAAACAATTTTATTTGGAAAAAAAAAATGAGACTTACTCAGTATGTTAGCAGAGAAAGAAAGTTTACTTCCAGTGAGTAGGGCTGTAGACAGCCATGAAAAAGTTAAAAGATTAGAGCAAAATAGTTCCCATAAGGAAATTATGGGCAGTGGCATAGATCTTGTATAAAAATAAGTTATTTTGTAATTTCTTCACTAAATTCCTTTAAGCTTTTGGGGGGAGTATACAGTGTCCTATGCATGCATTAGCTTAGAGCTTATATCATAGAATTGCCTGGGTCATCTGAAAATAATAGTTTGTTGGTGATGACTATTATTTGAACATAAAGTGACCTTTACTCTGAATATGAGTGGAAATAGTTCACTGGGCAGATGTTTTTAGCCAAAAAGAATAGAAGGCATAATTTGTTGAAAGTGGGAAATATCTGTTCTGTCAAAACTCCAAATTGACTTCAGGAGGATCACATAGGCACTTACCATGCTTCCAGCTGCTGGGTGTTCTGCAGTCCTGGGGACAATTCAAAGGAGAGCTGCCAGTCCTTTAGATGTGACAGTTCTTGTGACTCTGGATTGATGCTTCCCTTATCTCCCAAGGGAGGAGCTAAGTTGTTAGAAATTGTGCAATGAGTAGCCCAGGAGAGTATCACAGGGCAGAGAGGCCAAGAGGGGTACAGGTGGCAGAGGCTATGTTTGTAGGACAGAGATGGGCAGGATTCCAGAAGTGGGCAGTCTTCTATAAGTGATTCTTTTATTCACTAGTTTATGGACTTCTTAGGCAAAGGTACATTTTAATAGAGTTGCTTTGGAGGTTGAGGTGCTGAGTCCTGCACTTGGTGGGACTGCTGTCTGGTTACACTGGCTTCTTTTTGTGCAGGTATGTTAGAGAACCAGTCACACTTACCTATGTGGCTGCTATGAAGGCACATCCACAGAATTCTCATGGGGGACTAGCCAGAGCAGGCTGGCTACTGCATTGTTGATATTTCTGCTGTGCCTAAGCTGCCCCTGGGCATCTCAACTCATGGAGACCAGAAATAAGTTATGGTGGTCTTAAAAGTGGGAACTCCACACACTAGCTGGATCTGAATTTAGATTCTGTATCTGGCACTGAGTGCAGTCATGCCCGAGACACTAAGCTTCCTCAGCTTGTCAACTGACTATCTATAGTACCTTGGTTATTATGAGGGTGGAACGGGTTAATGTGGGCACAGCTCCCAATAAGTGTCATCACATGACAATGATAGTGATAACACTACCTCATTTAAATGGGCACGGCAGTCCAGAGAAAGTGTGCAGGCCAGAGTGCAGTCTGAGAGGACTGCTTGCCTTCTCTGCCCAGCCAAGGTCTCTCTGAACCTTGTCACCACATGATCAATCCCCACCCAAATAAATGACTTTGTGTGCTCGCCCTCTCTTTTTCCAACATTGCTTTCAGACTGCTTCACTGACACCCAGTCATTGCTGACCTTGACTGCCAACCTTAACTGTCTGCATTGATCTCCCTGGCCTTGTTCTACTTGTAATCCCCAAGCAGACAGGCATGCTTTACTTGCAATCCCCAACTCATAAGAGATCTGTGTTTCCTTTGTCAGACTATGACCCAGAGTTCTGTAGAGTTTTTAAGATTCTCCTGCACTGACGGGGGAGAGCATTGGCCTAAGTGTCTAGGTCTCAGCACACAGGGTGGGGATTGCTTCTCAAGAATCTAGCGTCCTCTTTCGGATGCCACCCAGAGTTTCATCCCCTTGTGTGGACTTAGCCCCAGGTACACTCAAGAGGACCTCAGGTTCAGAAATCCCTGAAAAGGCATGGGGCAGTTTCTGAGTCGATGGTGTGGAACATGCCTAGCTATATTGTTGTGGTGTGTGCTGGGGCTTGTTTCATGGTTGCTGGGGGCTGGAGGCATTGTATTTCCTGTTCTACTGAAATCCCACCAAACTGGTCCTCTGGGTGGTTGAAATTGAGGAAGTGTGAGGCAGCAGCTGGCAGAAAGATCTGCCCTGGCCACTGACTTAGGACTTTCCCCCTCCCCTCCCCTCTAAAAGACATACATTGCCAGGAAAAGCTAACAAAAATTTCAGGGCAGATTTGAAGGAATTAAATTATTCTTAGGCATATTGCCTGGATTCCAAGCTTTTAGGGATATGTAAATTTTCATGTTCTTTGGAGTTGTGTCTCTTTTGTACAGAACACATTAGTACAAAAAAATGAGATTTGCTGGTTCTACATTTTTGTGTGAATTTATGCAATGAATTTTTAATTTGGTTCTGGATCTTTCAGAAGGAGAGGTTTTCTTCAAATGTAACATAGCTTATTTTTCTCATACGCTCCACTGGCTGCATTAATTTTTTTCCCTCTGATGCCTGAAATGCAAAGTAGAGTACTATCCCAAATTAATATTCTTGCTCCACAAAGATTTCCAGTGTTTGTTTTTACTTCCCTTTAATATGCAGCCCTCCTTAGAGTGTTATTGTATAAAGCTAAGAGGCTTTAGCCATGTGAAGTTGAATACTTTACACTTCTGAATGCCAACATAACAATTAATCTGTGATTAGATTTCGTTTTTTAAGATGCCTACACTGAAGAGTGCCTTGTAATACTGAACTGCTAAAGTGTTTCTTTCTTTTAAACTTAAGCAAGTCTCTTTGACACAGGCCCGTGTGGCTGTTTTTGTATTGCTTTATTGTACAAGTTGGTGAACTGAAACCTTTTGCTTGAAAGTAGTTTCTACAGTAAAGGTAACATTGAGAAATAAAAGGGATGATGCGTGCATCTGTGTTACATGCAGTCCTATTAGCCATCCATGATGACTAAAGCTCTCCAATTGCTCTGCCCCCACTATGCTTGGCAATTGAAAGAAAACCGTTTTCATTACCCTGGCCTCCACCAAGCCTGTTTTACATAGTACTTCCGCAGCAGTAAGCATGGCTACTTCCTTTCATATCTTAACTCCTTACAATCTAGTTGCTATCCTATTGTTGGCCTGCAGTGTGGCATCCCAGAAAGTCAGTAATGGTTCCCATCACACTGAAATCAGTTCTACTTTATTTGCAGCTACTTACAAAACCACAGGTGTACTCTCGAGTTCAGCTGGAGTTTTTGGTCAGCCACTAGCACACATGGAGTGTTTGTCTATATCCCATGAGCCCATCAGGTCTCTGGGCTTTCCTTTGCCTCGGATCAAGCCCTTGCTCCTCTTGCTTCTGCCAGCGAGCAGTTTTCACCACACATTTCCCCTTCATACTGTGTACCACTTCAGTCTGCGCCTTTATGGACGGACCAGCTGCTGCGTCTCTGGTCTCTGTCCTCACCTTTCTTAGCAGCCTCTCACTTCCATTCTTTCCCTGTGCCAGTCCCACCTGGGCACCGAGGTCAGATTGGGTGCAGCCTTCATCCCGTGACTGCTTCCCCACATCATGGGGCACTCACCGTAGAGGGTTGACTTACTCACACTTGCTGTCCCTGTGCATTTCAGATGGCCCTGTTGTCTTCCCAACCCAGGATCACTGTTCCTTCTTTGTCTTCTGATGGATTAGACTGCCTGTGCTTCTTTTCATAATATGACATTTGCTTGGTCTGTCTGTACTCAGGATCATGACACACATTCCATTCTGTCTACAGATTCCTGCAATTTGATGTGGTCTCTCTCTCTCTCTCTCTCTCTCTCTCACCCGGTGGCATTTTGTGTCAACATCTATTATGGCATTTACCTAATGTTTTGGTTCCTCATGTCCTAGTCTTATCTGTAGAACATTGCTAACACTTCTCCTCCTGTCCCGCCCAGCCTTCTTAGAAGGCAGGGACTACCTAACTAATCTTGGTTTTGTACACTGTGTCAAGCAGTAGCCCACTGGCCTGTCTATGTATGTTGTCTGCCAGAGTGATTAAGTACTTGTTGAATGGACGTAGAAATTCAAATCCACACAGATGGCCAAGTGTGATGTTCTTTCATAAGCCTTGTTTTTGCTTGCTAGGTGACGCTGAGAGTAGAGTGTGGCAGTAAAATCAGACGACAGATGGACAGTGTGACAAGAACGTCAGAGAGGATTGGGCCTCGTTTTGAGAGTCAGCCTGGAGTCAAGGTGTTGACAAGTCGCTGAAAAGGACACCAGGGAGGACTGTGGCACACAGAGGGAGTAGAGCCCTGACTTCAGTCACACCATTGATGGAGGACAGATGGACAGCCGGATGGCCAGTCACCTCTCTTAAACCTTTGGATAGTGGTCCCTCGTCTTCTGCTGGCCACCTGTTAGGGATTTTAGCCCATTCTCTGAACTCTCTTTCCCTCAACACGTAAACTCAGACTGCAGTGTACAAGCAGACTCCTCTATTGCGGGGTGACAGAGCTGCAAACATGAGCGCTGAGGGATACCAGTACAGAGCACTGTATGACTACAAGAAGGAGAGAGAGGAGGACATCGACCTGCACTTGGGTGACATATTAACTGTGAATAAAGGGTCCTTAGTGGCACTTGGATTCAGTGATGGACAGGAAGCCCGGCCTGAAGATATTGGCTGGTTAAATGGCTACAATGAAACCACCGGGGAGAGGGGAGACTTTCCAGGAACATACGTTGAATATATTGGAAGGAAAAGAATTTCACCTCCCACTCCCAAGCCCCGGCCCCCACGACCTCTTCCTGTTGCACCAGGTTCTTCAAAAACTGAAGCAGACACGGAGCAACCAGGTCAGTATGGTGAGTGATTGGTTATTTAATGACCTTTTGATTTTAGGTTTTTAAAATATTTTTAATTGGTAAAATCTTAGACATTAAAGCTAGGACATTAAGTTCTGAGAAGAAGTCATCTTAGCAAGTCGACCTGAATGGATGTATAGTGTATAAAAGTTTGGTCAATCATGACATACCTAGAAGTTTGCTTTTGTGTGATTGGGAGCTCGTGTAAATTGGGAGATGGTGTCTGAGAGCTGTTTAGTAAGAATCATTAAACACTGTTATTACAGTGGCCATTGAATTAATGCAGGCGTCCCATTCTTATGGTTGTTATTGCTTTGAGGAAGCAGAGGGTAAGTCTAGTATAAGCATATTTAATGTGAATGTGGTTTGCATGGAAAAATGTAGAGTCTTAGAGTGACCACAGAACTCGGCAGAGAAGAAACCATTGTTTTGTTAACCTAGAATCTGTCTCATGGTTTCCTCTTAAGGCTTGGGGTTAGCATAAAAGGAAAGGGTCTTCTGTTTCTGTAAAGGCAGTGAGTGCCATTGTGCCAGCAGTGCTTGTGTCTGTTTGGCTCCCATGAGGTGAAACTCAGGTTCACTGGGTACTTCTGTTAAATGGAAGCTGCCTCCAACTCAAAATCCATGTGCTGGAGATGGTGCATGCTTGGCCTTGGGCACAGCTGTTCCTGGGTAGATTTTCTTTTATTCAGTTTCTCACTGAGATGAGCGTCATGGTCAGTATTGGTGCTGTCTGTTTCATCAGATACTGTTTCTTGCTAGGAAATCTCCAGCCTGTTTTGGGGGTGTCTGTGGTCTTTCTCTCCACCCTCAGAGACTTACACAAGAAAACTAGATATATTAAACAGATAAAGCTGCTGATCCATGATTACATACTGACCAGAGCTGGATGGGGCCACACAGGAGGTTTCTGGAAGGAATTTTGATAGCATGGTATCAGACTTTTCCAGATGAAGGGGGGAATAAGAATAAAGAAGCAGGTTCAAGGGTGAGAGCTGCCTTTTCACACTGGACAACAGGATGGAAAATGAGTCAAAAAACATACTTGTGATACCCCCGAAGGGTTGGGCTGCTCTTTTTGCCTTCTGCATTGGGCTCCAAAGGGATACTTTTTTTGAGAACATTATTCAATATTTAATAATAACAAATAATGTGGTTTTTAAAACTACACTAGGTTAAAAAGCATTTTTATTTTATTTTACTTTTTTGCAAGCAAACCAAAAAGTTCCTTGAACTGTGCATGTGTTCTGGGCATACACAATTTTCAAAGTATTGTGTTTCTTCCATAGTATGGGTTAGCAGACTGAAGATAAACAAGTAGTGTTTTTCTTCATCAAATAACATGTTTTCTGACATGACTTCTCTTTGTTGTTGTTTGAAAAATTTATTTATTTTATGTGTGTGTGTGTGTGTGTGTGTGTGTGTATGTGTATGTGTGTGTGTGTGTGTGTGTGTGTGTGACTGTGTATATATGTGTACCACAGGCATGCAGTTGCCCACAGAAGTCAATAGAGGGCATCAGATCCTGGGAACTGGAATTGCATGAACTTGGAAGCTACCATGTGGGTGTTGGGAAATTGCACCTAAGTCTTCTGGAAGAGCAGCCAGTGCTGTTACAGGCTTAACTCTCTCTTGTCCCCTGACTACTACTTCTTTTTTTAACTTAGAAACAGTTAAGTAGGGTCATTTAAGAAGAAAAATGACCTCATTGCACCCTGAATACAAAGGGTTGTAGAACCAATAAACAAATAGCTCAGTTGAATTAGAGATGACTCATAAGGTGGAGTTGAGGGTGCCAGGTCATAATTACTGACAAAAAGACTTTGTGAAAATAGCTTCTAAACAAAATTACATTTGATAACTGTTATCCGGTGTAAGTTTATTTGGCTGTCATACCCGGTCAAGGAATAAGACTTAGAGAAAAATGACTCTTTTTTTGTAAGGTGTTGCACTATTTATTGTACTTGCTTTCTCTGGTGAGCACTGAGACTTTTAACAGCCATTTCGTTTTTCTTTTTGATATGTGGAAAGAGAAAAATGAAAAATTTTAGTGGGATTTAAGAAGAGACCCATGTTAACATATACAGAACTATTAGGAAGAATGGGCCTGAACATAAATGAGAAATTAGGAATAACTGAATGGTTGGGAACACAGTGGAAGGAGGGGGTCACCAAGAGGGCATTGTACTAAACATTCATCAGATACTCTAGGAGCATCAGACTCATAGTCACATTTAAATATGATTCATGTGACGTGGGAGGTCAGCAGCTCCCGTGTCAGTACAGATGCAGCTGTCTTTTGCCCAAGTACATATTTCCAAAGCTTTTGTAGTAAAAAACTGTGTGATGGCAAGAAAAGGGAGTTCTTTTCTTTCTCTTCTTCTCTTTTCTCCTCTTAGGTAATAAACAAGACTTCTTCAGTCTTGTCTTTTCTCTTTGGACTCCCACTATCTAACATGGATTCTTTTGAATTCTCGGTTTTCTTTCACACAGTTATAAGGCTACTCTTCAAGTCTAAGAACTGTGTGTAGTTCTCTCTTCTGGGCACCTGGACACCAGATACGGTTGATGAGCAGTGATGTAGACAGAGGCAGCTTGGACCAGTGTGCAAGCTAACCTTGTTTCATTTATCCTATTGATTCTCCATAATAACCCCAGCCACCCTTTTTTCTCTTCCTCATGTTTGAGAACTCCTAGGTTCAAGCCATCCTCCTCCCCCCCTCTGCCTCCTTAGTACCTGTCACTACAGTTGTGTACCACTACTCCTGGCTATCCCTCTGCATTTCAAAGAAGACTGCCATTGACCTCTGACCCAAAGGAGATTCTTCATGAGCAGTTCCTCCCTATGCAGTAGAATCCACCCTTCTCTCTCTTTCCTTGTACTGCATGGGTTTCAAAAGAAGACTATGGCATTTAGTTGTGAGGTTGAAGAAACAAGCATTTGCATGAGGACAAGGAAGCACAGTTATGTAGCCACGCTAGTGAGTGCCAGGGACATAGTAAATGCTGAGTAAATGTCAAACAACAACAAAACACAGCTTATATGAACATCTGATTGCACAGTTTAAATGAACATCTGATTGAGGAGCTCCTCTCATCTAAATGTACCTTCTACCAATGTGTTTAACATTCAGTTGTTTATAGCACTCTGGCTTGTGTAGTGAATGAGTTTCTTTCTTGAACGATCTTGGACTGGGGGCATCACATTCATTCAGTCAACACAGATGGGGTTCCTAGTTTGCACTAGAAAGCAAAAACAGAAGATGAAATGAACACATTTTCTGTTTTCCTTCCGTCCTGGCTCCAACAGTTCTTTCCTAGGTCCCTGATCCCCTCCGATTCTCACTGAAGCTGGCCCTGCTGCACAGTGTCTCTCTGCTCTTGCCTTTCTCACGGCGAGCTCTCCAAGAGGAGGTCTTGGTCCTCTGTGATCCAGCTATGCCACACAGAGCAACGGTGTCTCAAGTGATGAAGACTTTTGGAGCCTCATCCTGCAGCCACAACACATGCTTCTGAAATGAGCCACTTGCTCTGTGTGTCACATGTCGGTGCATAGGCTGAATAGCTCAGCCTGCTTCTGGTCACCATGCCTAAGTTGCCCTTTGGTTCACTCACCTCTGAGGTGCCCTGTTGCTTTGGCCTACAACCTTGTTTGCTGTGCTTCTAGAATGCTTATCTTCTGCCACAGGCCTTGGGACAGATTGTTCTGCTGCTAGAGAAGTGGGTGAAGCAGATAGGGAGTAGAAGGTGTGTCCTATCAGCTAGTGACCTGGGGCACAGATTTTGTATTATTTGTAGTGCCTCCCCCCCACCCCCATGGCTTTCTCCTTGCGTGAGGGCTACAGTTGTCAAAATGAGTTTTATTTCACCTTCCTGGAGCCTAGTATCCCACTTGAGCATCTTTGGGAACAACCTTTTCCTTGTTTTGTTGGAGTGTGCAAGGTGTGTGCTCTAACCGTGTGGCCTGGCCCCTCTCCCTTAGCTGTAGGGGACAAGCATTCAGTCAGACACACAGCCTGACTTTATTGAGGGTCTCATGTTTCCTCTCCTATACAAGGATGTGATTCAGTTGTAAGTGAGGATTTAGGGACAGGGAATACAAATACATTCTTCTTGTGCAGAAGTTGTCTGCAGGGCTGTTTAGCAGCTCAAACACAGACTTTGCGGTTCTCCAGTCGAAGTCCAGCATTGGCTGGATATTTAGTGTTGTGAGCTTCTGACCAAGAGAGTTTGTGTAAACTGTAAAATCTGCCAACGTGAGGAGCTACTTGGGCACCCAAGCTGACATAAACCTCAGGCATGCCCCATGCACCCATGACCCTGAGGACTCCTGACCACAGGTCCTAGCTAGCTTTACCTATAAAACAAAAGGCAGACATTGGCCTGATCTGTTTTATGTTTTGATCAAAATCCCTTCTAAATACAAAAAAGAAAAGAGCCTGCTTTCTATGCTTTCCCCGGGCATGTTATCTTTACATTTTTCACACTCCGGCCTTTGAGTGTCCCTCTATGCTTGTTACCCCTTGTCTAAAAAGCAAGGCTGCAATAAATCACATAAGTCGACCACACTACACAGAGATCACAGAAAGTAGAGACCTGATCCCAAATTACACACCTTGGTGGGGTGCCGTGTTCTCAATGCATGACTCTCTGCTGGAGACAATAGACAGGGAAGCATTCTTGTTTGTGTGAATTATGTCTCAGAATAGGGCTTTTTTCTTAACTTTTTCTACCTTCTCTTCTCCTTTCAAGTGAGGCATTGCCAGGAAGCTGGGGGCCTGTCTCAGGCATCTGACTTTGGGTGGTGGTCACTTGTTCTTCATTCTGTAACCATGGTGCTCTGCAGAGAAAGCCGGGTAAGGGTACAGGACCTGTGATGAGAGGGCCCTTGAGCCTCCCCTTTCTGCTTCTGGATAGCCAGAAGAAGCGTGAATGTTTTCCTAGGGAATAGAATATATTTCTGAAAGATCATCAGTGTAATTGATTAATCACAAATATTTGCTATGCGTATGGTGTTGTACGTTCACTGGCCATGGTGATAGTGCTGAGAATCAAATCCAGAACCGAATGCATGTAAGGCAAGTACTATGTGTGTACCTAGCCCACACATGTGGTTCTTTTTTGTTTGTTGTTTGAGATACTGTCTCACCTTGTAACTCACTGGCCTGGAACTCGCTATATAGACCAGGCTGTCTTTGAAGTCACAGAAATCTGCCTTCCTATGTCCCTGGAGAGCTGTGATTAAATGCATCTAAATTTTGATCAAATGAGATGACCCTAACCATTTCTCTTGTGAAAACAGAATTTATTACTTATAAATTATTACCTATTATGATGTAGCCCTCCTTTCCGTGAAAATATAAACAGTAACAATATTATTGTCACTAAATTCTTGATTTGTTAAAATATTTTTCCTGTTAATTTAAAATGCTATCCTCATTACCCCCTCCCCCCCCCCCCCCCCGTTTTGCAAGGAAGGAGAGGAACCCTAAAGAACAATTTGCACATTCACACCCATTTGAAAGGAAACCCAGAAAAAGAGAAGGATTTCCTTTACCCCCTTTCTCAGGAGGTTTCAGTCCCTCTTCTGACACAACTAGTTTAGGAACTGCCAGGCAGTGCAGCTGAGTCAAGGCTGCCTCGGGCATTCCTAGTCTGGAGGAGGGACACACCTCCTTCCCCTGGGTATTACTCACAGGGACAGAGCCTCTTTGCCCTGTGGCTGTGGTAGCTGTAGAGTTATGCGCCTGGATAACAGGACCCATGTCCTTCAGAATCAATGCTAAGGCAGGCAGCTTAGGTTCATTCTTTCTAGACTTATTTCTGTTTTGTCATTATGTATGTTTGTGTGGCCAAGTGTGGGTGACCTTGAATTTCCCTGGAGTTACAGATTGTTATGAGCTGTCTGACATGGATCCTGGGGATCAAACTCCTGTCCTCTGAAAGAGCTGTACCTGCTCTTAACCACTGAGCCATTTCTCCAGCCCCACATTTTTTTTTCCTTAAATGAAATGCAGTAGGTCCCTGTAACCCTGGCTTTGCTTCTCATGGCTACCCAAGGTCAACTGGGAGCTGAAAACATTACTATACAACTAGACATTTTGAGTGAGAAAAAGGCAGCGACCATATATATATATATATATATATATATATATATATATTTATGTATGACTTTTTACTATAGTATATTGCTATGATTATTGTAGTTTTATTAGTTGTTTATACATTATACTCTTAGCATAGGTGTGCATGTATAGGAAGAAAATGGTGTATATATAGAGGGATTGGTATCATTTGTGTATTTAGGTGCCCATTGAGAATCTTGGAACTACTGTATTCCTTCTCATCCTATGTTAAGTTTCTGGGCTTAGCACTCTTTGCTTTGGTGTGTGTGTATGTGTGTGTGTTTGCAAAGTGTGTGAAGGGCCACAGGCCTTACCTGTTCAGTGTGGATGAAACCCTCCCACCTCCGATTCAAACAAGTTAGTTATTTAAGCCAAAGGAGCCTATTTTCTTCATTAAGGATGGAAATAATATTAATGGCCTAAGTTTTCATTGTCATAAAGATAAAACCCCAAAGACTACAAGTATTCCCCCTTTAGTTTAGTTGTCACTGGAGTTTTTGATAAGTTTGATGTCTAGTGTGGTTTCTAGGTGGGTGTATGTATCTTTGTCCAAAAGGGATTAGTAAACATGTCTTCAGTACATTTGGATTTGGGAAAATAAACATTAGAAAATTTGAAAGTCAACAACAAATGGTGCCTTACATCTGCTAAGTTGCATCCCAAAAGGAGAAATTTTGTACCTGTGGGAAATTCGCTTGCCAAGTGTGTCATGTCATTTGCATATTCAAATTTTAGTAACGAACAAACAGAAAGTAAATGTTCACAGTGCAGCTGGCTGTTGCTTATATGTTTATTTTTTGTTGCTAGCAGATTGCCACAAGAAAGGATGTAAAATGGACAGAAGACCAAGATGCGGGTGGGGGGAATAACTTGGTGTACTAGCTAGGGGCAGGGTTGCTTGATAAGCTGTCCTTAATGTTTCCATGTCTTAGTTTAACTTATGGCATTTAGTATCAAATTAATCTTTAGGCTTTTAATAGATTCAAATAAAGACCAACAAGGTGAAGATAGAAATTGCTTTTGTTTCAGTAACTTGGATACAACTGGCCTCAATTTAACAAAATAGTGTCAGAACACTTTGTAAAGTAGCCTTCTTTATCATTATTTATACAAAAAGTATCCTTTTTTGTCATTCTACTGCTGTGGCAGTAGAAACATTGTTAACTAACATTCTTGTAACTAAAAATCAATGCAGTGTACATTGTTAAAATGCAACTTTGTAGTGGAAAGGGAAATGAATGGCAGAACTTTCTATTTAATTATGTATGCAGAGCTTTCTCCCAGTGGCCCTCTGCAACCCAAAGTGCCTGGATGTCATTTTTTAGGAATTCCTTCTCTGGAATATTTCTTGCTTGGAGGTGTTGGCAATCTTTTTGTCATCTATCTTATCTGTTCTCAGCTAGTGGCATGTATTATGCAGGTCTTAGATTATTCTGTCAGTTTGATGCGTATTGAAGTTAGTGTAGAAGATTATCTGTAATTTGTTGGTCAAATCTGATATCTAGGATGGGAAAGGATATCGGCATACTTGTAATATAAATTCTATCTGATATGCTGTTTGGGTCAGGAACTCTGCCTTACTTCCCATATATTCTTTAGCCACTTTAATACCAGTGAGTGCTAATTGTAAAATGAAAAGATCAGTATTGGCCCTTCTGAGATGAGGCTATGTTTTTGTTTCAACCTCTCAATTTGTGCTGCTAAGAATTGTTGGAGAACTAACTCCTGTACATCCCAAGGATAAGTTCTTACACCAGTAGTACCCCACTAATACTACCCTGATCCCCTGAATGTGGGACAAATAGGAGGGAGTTTTTGAGGAGGGGTGACTTAGGGTAGCTGGGTGGAAGTACTCACAGGAACTCATTACAAGATCTGCTTGGAAGCTGCTCTGGGGATTATATGAATTATTGCTAATGAAGTGTCCACTTGGTACTTTTTTGCCAATCTATGTGATACACGATCGTAAGGCGGACTCACCAGTGTGTAACAATTTCTGAACTTTCATTCACTGCTGGGCACTTGACAGCTGACTTCCCATTGGCTCACAACTCTTTCAGGTTCGTGTGCTGTGGTACAGGAGCACATTAAATGACATCTATGGAATGGCATCTCATCCTGTGCAGCGTCTGGAATCATTCTTGTCTTTCTGGATGTGTTTAATGGACATTTGAGTTAAGTTCTCCAGGACCAGGAAAGGATAGTGGTTATAATGTTTATAATGTGTGTACGAAACTTTGCTTATTTAGCCTTCACATGTGAAGAAGAGGTAACAAATTTGCATTTTCCTAGGCAGAACCCTGTCATGAAGCCAGTGACTGTCTTGTGTGGTCATCATCTTGGTCCAGCTATCTCCCTGACAGTAAAACACCTAATACTGGTCTCGACACATGGGCTCAGTGACCCAGCAAAAAGAAGTGATCTTAGGTCCCACTTGCTCTACTTGCTTTAATAAAATGTAGTTTTCAAAATTACTTAATGGTGCTGAGAAGCCACTACTTTGTGGTATTAAGTATTTTTGTTAGACGTTATAAACTACTGTGATTGCACTGAATGCTGTTGGCTTTAATTTTGCCATATTTTTAAAAGATGATTTTTTCTTTTAGTTTTCTCGTGCTGGTGCTTGAACTCAGAGCTCTGTGGATGCTAAGCAAGCATTCTAGCACTGTGCTATACTTCAGCTCTTTGATGTATATTTTAATTAAGCTTAAGAATGTTGTTCCTTCACTAAACAAATAAATCATTTGAATATTTTCTATCCCTTACTTATTTCTATACTAAATACAGACACATAGTTGGGTATGGTGGTGTCATTGTTAAACAGTTATGTGTGATTATAGTTTATATATATGTATATAACATTTAAAAGCTTTACATATTTAATTTGTATATTATGGATATTTTTAAAGCATTCTCTGTCAATATTGTACATATTAGTGCCATTGCCAAGCAGTTATGTATGGTTATTTAGTTTTTACATATAACATTTAAAGGCTACATATCTGTATAATATGTATAACTTTAAAGCATTCTCTATCGATAACAAACTTTACTAGGATATTTTAAAGGCAACCAAAAGTGAATTTTTTTTTTGAAAGAAACACATTTAAAGAGGCTAGAACACTGATTTGTATATAATTCTAAGGAATGAGATGGAACACAAAGTATGTATAACAATCACTGCCCCATACTTTCTCACAAATATATTTACTGAAAATATATTTTATTTTTAAGTTGAACTTAAAATTCTATAGACATAAGTGTCTGCCAGGCCTTCTGCTAGGCATTTATAGTCTTTTTTTTTTTTTTTTTTTAATTTGCTACTTGCTTATCCTAACAAAGATAGGTTCTTATAACCATTTTGAGATAAAGCATAACCTCAGATTAGTGTGTGAATATTTTTTGGAAAGAAAGGGGACTCCATAGCCAAGGAGTTTTGCTGAGTGGAGAGCCATGTCCTGCAAGGTGACAGCCCATCCTGCAGGGTGGCAGCCACAGCATGGGTCTGTCTTGACTTGCAGTCCTCTGAAGTCTACTTTTCAAATGATCTTCGTGTCTGTCTCCTTACTTAGTCATTAATGCACTAGTTATTTTATTCACACAACTACAGAAGAAGTTACCTTCACACTACATACCACTTACACCATTTTCTTATTTCTGATAACTATGTCAAAGTGTTGACTTACCAATAGAGGGATGAAGCTTCAAAAAGAAGACCATACTTTGGATATATGCCCCACCCCCACCCCAGGAAATATGCATTTGGTCTGCTGAACATATCCCCCCCCACACAACTCTAATATTTTGTAAGAAGCTAAATGCTGCTTCACATGCATCTGAGTTTCAATTTTTCATATTTTGGGCTCATATCCTTTTGATTAGAATGGAACACAGGCTAGGTTTGACCTGCTTCAAAGCCAAAATCCCGAGGATATCCAGCCTAAGAGCTGTGTGTTTTGGCGTGTGAAGAACGGCTGCTTGGAGTCTGTACATACAAGAACTCTCACGTTGACTCAAATGAATTCAGAGCCTGTTCCCCAAATTATGTCAAGGTTAGCAGTAAATGCCGCTTTAGAGGGCTGAGTAAATTACTAAATTCCTGTGAATGTCAAACTTTATTTCTCAGCAGAGTCGGCTGCTGCCAAGTTTGTAATGTAAACATTCTGTACTGTTACCTGGCTTCCAAGGACAGAAAGGATGAGGACATGTGTGGGGCACAGGTGAATTTTATTTCTAGCCACTTAACAAGACAATGTGATGCTGTGCTGTCTCGAAAGCTATGAGTGCCAGAAAGACTTCTTGAATACATTAATTTTTGCCTTTTCCCCATTCAATTGCAAAAAAAAAAAAAAAAAAAAAAAGGTGTAAAAAGTTCCCTGGGTTTAAAAGGCTGGTAGCTCTGGCATAGTTTTTTGAGAACCTCAAAGAGGACCTCGCTTCCCACCACAGTCGTAAGAGGCCAGAACAAAAACACATTCTCAATGATTCCCGGAATCAGGACTAGTTGGAGAGCCTGCCTGTTGTAAACTCAGCAGACCCAGGTTTTGAAAAACAATAGAGTAAGGTTTGACCACCTACAGGTATCCAGGCAGTCTCCAGACCTGCCTGTCTCTGTTTCATCCCCCCCAGGGCATTTCTTTCCTCTTACTTATCTCCCCAGCTGTACCTTCCTGTTCAGTAGGAGGTAACAAAATCCAAAAATAACCAAGAGGGAGATAGGGTACCTCAGACCTGTAATCCTAGTGCTCAGGGAACTGAGGTGCAAGGATTCCAAGTTCAAGGCCAAACTAGATTACATAGTACGATCTGTCTGGAAAAACAAAGGAACAAATTCCCTACAGTAAGCTAGGGAATGGGGCAGTGAGGTAGGCTCTATAAGAGCGGAGGTTCAGAAAGATAGTTAACTGAAGACTTGTGCATTCTAGGCTTTTGGTCAGTCATGGCCTTGGACAGACAAACTAACAACCAGAAAGGATTTTCCTTTAAGACTAGCAAAACTACGTTCAAATGAACATCTGTTTGGGAATTGCCTAGGAACTGTTGCTTTCACTCTGCCATCTGACCTTAGACATGAAACCAGCACCAAAGCCGATGGAGAGGATGGACAAACAGCATGTCTGTGGGAGATTGTATTCATTGGTAAACAGGAAAGCCACCCCCAAGCCTACTGAAAACTGTCATTTTTGTGCACACAGTGGGTTGGGAGGCAAGAGAAACTTCTAACTAAAAGTGAGAGGAGTTCAAGTTTCAAGCTTGCCCCCTCACCATGGACAGAAAGCAGCTGGGTGATTATGAGCTGAAGATGTGAGAAGCATGAGCATGGTGTGAGAAGACGGGAATTGTTAAAGTAAAGGTGTACTAGCCATATCCAGCAAAAAGTACAATGGACACTGCTAAAAATAAGATGCGTGTTGAGAGGAGATACACAAAGAAAGATCTTACAAAATCCAAAGAAAAAGAGTGAGCGGGCATGGTGGAGGAGATACAGGAAGATGTATGTGAAACTTCAAGGGTTGGTGAACAGCAACTCTTTTCAAGTGGAACAGGGTAACATGGCTGAAGAAGCTTCAGGCCTGTGTGCAGATCTGAACGTTTTCCCCATTGTCACTTGATGATGTCACTGGAAAGCCACCTCCAGATATGTTTTAGAAAGAATTTTAGATTATAAGAATGATTACAAGAACCATATTAAAGTTTTTTGCCAAAATACATGCAAGGTGTTTGTTACCAAGCAACAAAATTACCCTCCATCTCTAGCAATCGGTGCCCAAAGCTGTTCATTTTCAACAGTTTTGAGGAGAAACGATGGTGACCAGGGCATGAGCTGCCTCCTTAGACTTTGTACTGGCTGCATTGAAGAGATGTTTTAATACACAGGTCCTCTGAATAACACATTAAACCTTTCATGTCATGTCAGGGTGGGGCTTAAGAGTTACGTTTTTATCCCTAAGTTCACAATTAGAAAGTGCATACATTAAAATTAATTTTGATTAACTTAAGGATTGCTAGACATATACAGGGTACATCTTCCAAATTCATAGAACTACAATTATATAACAAAAGTACATAAATGCTATTGGAAAATGCATAAAAACTTTAAAGAACACCTTTTTTTTTTTTTTTTTTTTGCACATTGCACATGTTTTGGGTACTCTGTGAACACTTATTAACATGTTAGTACTTTTCATGACAACTCTATGATAGTGGCCATATCCATATACCTGAAACCAAAGTGTAGTTAAATGCTGTCCCCAAGTCACACAGCTAGTAAAAAAGTTGGGATTTGACCTCATGGTGCTCCCAAGCAGATATGCCATGCTAACAAGGGCTGGTAGGTAATCCTGTTATACCACATGACACACCCACTCCTGCTGAGCCAGGGGTGTGTCTTGGAGCCAAAAACAGATGACCCCTTGCTTTTCAGATGACCTGTGGTCTGCCAAGACAAAAGGAGCTAAACAAAGTGGATGTTTCCTGTCTCAGGAAATAGACTCAAGAAAAACTAATGTATGAAGCAGACATGGGAGTCATTCTTCCTTATAGCAGAATGCCAGATCAGCAAGCAGGGACACAGTTTGTTCCCTCTGCATGCTGGAGCCTGTTGTTGTTGTTGTTGTTGTGTGTATATGTGTGTTTGTTATTTGGAAGTCAGGGGACAGCTTTATATTGTCATCCTAAGAAGGCCATCTATTTCCATTGAGACAGGGTCTCTCAATATTTAGGAAGCATAATGTTAAGGATAGGCTGGCTGGTCAGGAAGCCCCAGGGACCTTCCTGTCTCTGCCTCCCTAGGACTGGGATTACAGATGTGAGTCACCATGGCCAGGATTTTTATGTGGATTCTGGGGATTGAACTCAGGTCTTTGTCCTTAAAAGGCAAGCACTCTAGTGACTGAGCCTTCCCCCTCAGCCCAAGCCTGTGAGTCTGTAAGACTGGTGAAGATGCTAGCTGTCAAATTAGCCTTCATTTAACTAGTGCTTCTTGATATTATATATCGAATTTTTTATGTATCATATATACACTTTTCATGTTTACATATAAAACATTAGAGTTTATATGCACATTATTGTGTTCTCATACATTATATATATGAAATTTACATAAGTAGATCTGATAATACAACTTAAAAGGTCATAGGAAAAGCTTTCCTGGGTTAATTATACTAATGGAGCTGCTTGCTATGTCAAGCAAGCTGTAACTTGCTACTTTACTAGCCTTCATTGTTTGGAGTTTTATGGACAGTTACATTGTAACTGTCACTTGTGGTCTAATCTTCCCCTTAAGGGAAACTTGAGAAACACTGTCAGCTTTTTTGAGTAGAGGAAGTTTAAACATACTGGCGCAGAAACTTCACAATTGTTTAGCTTAAACTCCCATTCTTGTCAGACCACATCTCCCCTGTCCCTCTGTGGCTGGAATTGGCTACCTTTGGCTCTCACTAAGGAAAAGTTTCACAAAGTGCAAAAATGTTTACCCTTCTTTCCTGTGCCAGATCCGAGATCTGTGCAGCAGATCCGAGAACTGGTTGCCTATCACAGTTTGGTCAAATAACTGAACTGTCAGCAGCCCACAGTCTTTAGTTGCAGAACTGCTTTTGACCAAGTCCAACTTCATTTGAAAATCTAATACTTTGAGTAATTTTTTTTTAAGGAAAAGCAATCTTTCCCCTCTCCCTTCCTCCCTCCCTTCCATACTTCCCACCTGGATCCTCCCACCCTCCTTCCTGTGCTTGTGTTGTCTAGCTGTGAGATTCTTGTCTTTCATACACTTCAAGGGGATGGATCAGTTTTGCAACCATCTTTAAAAATGTAAAACTGCCGTCCCTCCACACCTCCCAGTTAGTACCACTTATTCCATTTTTCTAGTACACGTGGAAGATCTGGCTGTGGTTTCTGCTTGGACGTTGTGCCCCTCCTTTCAGTGGGCCCTCGAGGAACTATCTTTTATCAGCATTGGATGGTGCTGTGTTTAGTTCACATTTGGAAATGTGTTTGCTTTCACAGGAAGTAGGAAAGTTAGTTAATAGTACTTGTAAACTCTTCTGACATGAAGGTAGAAATATTTTGCTCATAGAGGATGAAAAAGGAGTTAATGTTTAGCGACTCCATTGAAAATAGTGCAGGTCCTAAGGAATGCTGTCACCTGACTCTGAACCTCTCTTCTGTGGGCATGGGCCTGAATAATTACATGGGCTTCCTATTTGCTAGAAAGGTTGTGTTTGTGACTTCATAATCCTAGATTCTACACTCTCATTTTCCTATATACAGATAAAAGAAGATGTCCTGCTCTGGCATGCAAAAGTGGCTGTTCATAACTTTGCAAGAATGCATGGAGTATGCAGTGTGCTGGCATTGTGCATTGCACTCTAGTGTAACTCCCTAGTCCTGTTTGCAGGTTGAGGATTAGAAAGGAAAAGAAACTAGACCAGCATCTTGCACAGCTGTGGCGGGTCAGTCTGCACAGCAGACTTGTTTCCAAATTCGTGTTTCTCAACACCACATACACAATCTCAAACAGCCAGCCTGGAGAAAGGGGACCTTTAAACAGTCACATTGCTGCAATAAGAAATAGCAGCGTCTAAACCATAGACTTAAATACTGTTTCAAATTTCTGCCTACCCTCTTTTTAATCTCAAAAGTAATTTACAAATACTATCTATACAGGTATAGATAGTCACATGCTAGATTGATTGACACCCTGTTTGTGTCCAAATCATGTGCTTGAAGCTTGTATTAAACCAGAGACCTGTAGGAGGCAATTTGTATACTCGTTTCTTTTTTAAAAATTATTTTAATTAACTTTTTATTATACATGGTTACACAAGGCTCTTTTCATTCATGTATATAATGTACATGGAACAAACTCTCCCATCCCCTGCTACGTTCCCCACATAGTTGTTTCTATGAGTTATATCCATTTCTTTTAAAGTTTTTACAGGTGATCCCATTTATTTAACAAAGGTACTATTGGTTCATTATTAGTTTTGGAACCTGGATTTGAAATCCTTAATAGCAATACCAGTCTAAAAGACTATTTGTGCTTTATCTGACTGGTTAGGGAAAAGTTCAGTCTTTCCTTACAAAAAGAGCAGTTCTGGGCTCTTGGGTCAGGATGTGAATGTTTTTCATGTGGCTTTAAATTGAGTCTTTGCTCAGAGAACATAGTGGTCAGATTTTGGTTCACATCTTGGGCATAATTTGTGAAGTCAAAACTTTCAGGTGTTGGGTGTTTCTATGAGGTCATCAGATGGATGCCATGTTTATCTTTGAAGTCCTAGTTTCAGGGTACCCCAGGGCCAGGAACACACACTCTTCTGAGGCACTCCAGTATTTTCCCATGTTGGGCCCAGAGACAGAGTGGACATTAGTGAGATGCCTTAGCCTTGGGACTCTCATTCCATCCTTTTCGAGTTAGGTGTCCCAGTGCCGTGATTAGGGTCACCTTACTCCCATGAGGTAGGTAGTGTGCTGAGCCCAGGTTTGCCCATAAAGCCAAGTGAGAGCTGAGGCTTTCCCACTGTGGAAAGTCCTTCCTGAGTTTGTCATTTGTGGATTAAGCCTTAGTGTCTGGGTAAGTTGTAGTGTGTCTATCCAGGGAAAGCCCCTGGTTTGATGGAGGAAACTGGACATAAGTGGGAATAAAATTTGCTGACCCCTGTCTCTGAGGGTCACATTGTTCATTTCTGCTTCACATTACTCATCGTAAATTACAGTCCTTACAGATAGAGAACTCATCCTCTTCCCACCCTCCCCAGACACCACATAATGGAAAATGCAAGTTTTCTGCTGAAAGTGGCTGCTGCTGCTTCTTCTTCTTCTTCTTTTTAAATAAACTAAACAAAATGTCAGTCTTTGATGAGACTTGCTTCCTGCCAGAATTCCCACTGGTCTACTGTCACAGTTTCCACACAGGCCTGAGATGAAGGGGGGACACCCATTTTGAATCCCTTCAAGATAGGGAGAATTGTGATGTTCTGGACCTCAGTGACAGGCATGTAACACCTACTGGGCTCTAACTGCTGAAGGATAATTTTCATTAAGACAAGATTTGCTCTTTTGTGAGCAGACACATAAAACTTTGCAAGGTTTTGTTGTTTATTTCCTGTTTTAAAAAAGGGCAGCATCCTCTCCTATGAACTCCCAGAAGATGAGATTTTCCTCAGAGAAAATTCAGTTCTGGGAAGAGCCATCCATAGAGGTCATAACCTAAAAAATTCTTCAAGGGAAGTTTGAAGTGAATTAAAAGAGGGCAGGGTTAGGAAGCCCAGAGTTCTGCAGTGGTCGACTGTTGTAGAAATCTCAGGGGAAAATTAAGGAAAAAAAAAAAAAAGCTTGGAGAAAAAGTAATGGGGGGAGGAAGGGAGAAGGAATGGTGGGGTGGGCCTGATGGATGTATATGCGTGTATATAAATATTAAATCAAGTATTGAAAATCAGATTTCAGTTCCCAATGTAGGGCAGAAGTAGTGTGGCCCACTAGGAATTTGCACCAGTATTTGAGTCTTTCCCAAATGACTGCTGGAGAAAATAGGTGTAAACCAGCCATGGTCAACAGGTTGTCGAGGTGGTTCAGCAATGCCGACTACAGAAAGTTCCTGTCATAGCGGGTCTGGCCCCAGCCTGGGCCTTCACCGTGAATCAAGTGCTGAATTGATTCTGGTGCCTCAGTATCAGAGGCAGGTCCAACTTTAGCACTCAGACTGGATAGCTGCCGATCGTTGCACAATCATGTGGACCTGAGTGACAAAAGACTACTTAATTGAAAGTATGTAAAATGGCTCCTTAAGCTTTATGGAGAATTGAGTAACTTCAGTTTCCTTTCTTACCCATGTTCATTTCCTGCACCTCTAGAACCAAGCATTAAGTATTCTGGCCTTTTACTATGAAAAGATTAGGCAGCTGTAGTTTAAATTAAACCATTAATTTGGAGTGTTCTGTGGCTGCATTAATTGTATTCTCTGTTGAGATTAAGTTCCTGTGGATTTGACAGATACATAAAAGTGACAATATGCACTCATCAAGGGGAAATAAAAGTGCTGCTAACCGCAGTCCTTAGTGGTGTTTTTAGTTTTCTGTTTATATTAAAACCTTTTAAAATTGAAATGATTTAACTTGGTTTCCTTTTTCTGGTAACCTAGAAGAAGAAAAAAAATCAGAAGCATGAAGCAATTGAGTGTATTTACATGGAGACAGGACTGAGTGATGGAAAATTTCTTTCAGTAGGATTTAGCAGAAAGCATGTGTTGAAAGTCTCTTACCTAAATGGGTCATAATTAAAGATGTTGTGGCTTATTTATTTTAATTAGAAATATTAAGCTCACTCAGTAGGCTTTATGGAAAGTTTTTTTTCTAATTGCATTTTTTATTTTACGTCAAGTAATAAATTAAATTTTTGTGGATACAAAAAAGACTTTTAGCTCTAGCCACAATCATAACTCTTGCTAAATATATTAATGTTGTGTTGATTAGCTAACTAACTGCTTTTGGATCGTTAGCTAGTTAGACCTATTGTTGATGTTTTCTTCCTTAGTTTTCCAGTAATAGTGATAAGGCATTTTGTATGTTCTAGAAAAAACGTACTTGTTTGAATTTTTCAGATCAATTTGCATTAGTAGGACTAGAGGTAAAAAGTGTAGCTTTTACTGTGTATTCTTTTACATTCTGCCAGATTCTATTGCATTGTACTTCCCATGGGTTTATGGAGAATTTCTGAGAAATCCAAAGAAGTGGCAACTTTCTCAGCTTCTCTGCATTCTTTGCACAGGGGCAGAGCAGAAGAGTGAACTTTCTTAAAGTTATTGTGGGACTAAACCAGGCACCCAAGCCCCCCACTTCAGATTGATTCTTAGATATAGCTGCTGTCTGTAGGATGAAAGACTGTATCTCAGCCTCACTGAAGAACTCAGTGTGCAGGATGCAACAGGACTTTTTAACCTGTTTCCTTTTCTAACCAAAGAGTCTCCTGTTTGTAGAGAGCACAATTCCGATGACTGGAGTACACTGCTCAAATCCCACTTGTCCTTCACAGCTCTTTATTATAGTAAAAATGAACACAGTTAGCAGTGGTAATAGTTTTCTAGGACATTCAGGAATTTGTATAAATAGACTTCAGGAAAAAAAAGTTGGTTGGGTTTTGCATTATTTGCTATGTGTAGGGCAGGTGGAAGAGAATATGGGATGAAGGTTGCTTTCTGCTGTTGTTGGGTCCCCAGATCAACCATTGCACTTTCAGTCCATATTCCCTCCCTTTGGTCTGGCTTATGTGGTGTACTGTGAGTAAGCCAGGCATCAAGAATTTGCAGGGACATCCTTGGCAAACTGTCCATCTAGTTACAGTGAATTACTTGCTGCATGACCTAAAGATGTTAACATACTTAACCTTGGCTTTCTCATCTATAAAACAGAATTGATTGCAAGGGGCTGGGGTGGGAGGGAGCTCTCATAGTCATACCTCAAGTTCCAGAGGACAGGAGTATTTAAAGCTTACTATTTGATGATAATACTCAAAATGGAAAGGACACATAGGGCACACACACAGTCTTAGACTTAAGTGATGTGTTTAAATCTGGAGAAAACGAAAGGAATTGAAATTGCCTAGCCACAGGAAATAAAGGCCAAGGGCCAATTTAAACAATTGAAAACTGCATGAAGCAATGGTTCATGGAGAATAGTGAACTCTTCATTTCTCTCTTTGCCAATGTCCAAAGAAGAAATGAAGTTACATGACAGCAGAGTTACCGAGGTTACACCAGCTGCCTCTTCTAAAATACTCATTCACTTTGCTTCATTTTCAGTGGAAGGTAGACAGAGCCAGCAGTGATCTGTGACAAAATGTGTTTTCTCCACAGCTCTGTCCATGCTTTCCCAGACACACACATCCCTGGAGCAGTTTAGTTTCTTAATATAGTGTTTTCATTTGCATGTGTTAAGACTTGTTTCTTGGCAGATACTTTCTGGTCATCTTTCCTGTATGTGTTCCTTTGTCTTACTCGCTGGTATCTAGGTGTTTTGTTCTGGTCTTTCTAGATGACCCTGGGAGATGAGTACTTCCTCTTTTGCCAAAGCTGACGTTAAACTCACACAAGTCCTGCCTCAGCTTCTCTAGTGCTAGGATCATGCCCAACAGTTTGTGCCACTCAAGTGTAAACCGTTCCAGGGGTCATTGGCTTGCTGGGCAGAGTTTTTAGACTTCATGCTTTATTCAGAGGGCACAATACTGGCAAATTTGTGTCTGGAGCTGCAGGTATCTTCTACTTTGTTCATTTAGTGTGTTTCTTTTTGATGGAAACCTTTATTTTCAGAACTCCCTTTTCCTTTTTAAAGTCAGAATTACAATAGCAAAATAACTTGAAATATTTTGTTTTCAAATTACTAATAGGTTATGAAATAGCTCATTAGTAAAATCGAAAAGTTCAAGGGAGGGAGGAGACGCCTCTCTGAATCTGATTCATTTGTCCAATAGAGGTTGCCATCTATTGGTAAAAAGAGAGAAGTAAGGCGAAAAAGTACCCACGCTTCAGGTGATGCTATCGATCATTGAATGGTAGATGCGCTTGGCTAAAATATTTGAAAATGTACAATTTCATTAGGAACCTAAAGCCTGGAATTTGATTTATCGTAGCCTGTCTGATAGGTATTTAAGGAGAAGGGGGTACATAGCTCTTTTAAATGCATATTTCTTGAGACCATCAGAATTCCATTTTAATGGAATAGTAAATGGAGTTCTAATTAGACAAATTGATGCCTGATTTTGTAACTCTGTGGTTGGTTTGGGCTTTCTTTCAAAATTTCAGATTCCAGTCTTTGGAATCTGGTATTTCCTGCCCAGCTGACATGGGGCAGGCTCTGTGGAATGACCAGCTGATGACTCTTGGTGCTGGGATCTGGTTAGTTTGGCTACAAGCACTACTTAAAGACCACTGGTTTAAAGAATGACATCTATTCCATAATGTGCATTTGAGAAAAAATAAAGTGTTTTGTTGAAAATCCTCAAGGAATTGCAGACAGAGAAAAGAGTTCTTTTACTGTTGGATAGTTTTATATATATTCAATGATTAAGACAACTTGAACTTAAGTAGAATACACCAGTATAGCCATTTTTATTATTAATAATTTGCTTCTTAAATTTAAAATCTACTTCTTATCCTCAATATCTACAAAAGAAATCTTAAAAATCTTGCAAGCTAAATTGTATACATATTAGGGCTTTACTTGTGAGCTCTGTGTGTGTGTGTGTGTGTGTGTGTGTGTGTGTGTGTGTGTGTGTGTGTGTGTGTGTGTGTGTGTGTGTGTTTGTGTGTGTGTGTGTGTGTGTGTGTGTGTGTGTTGGGTAATATCCTAACAAACTATGAATAAGGCCCATATTCTAATCTTGTGGCTTTGATTCTTTCTCATATGCCTGCTCATATTCTCATTGGAATTAAGAGCATTTTTAAAATGCTGTATACTACCCAGATGATTATTTAATGCCCTTGTTTTGGGTGTTCCATGTTCAGTTAATTAATTCATGTGCCTTCTACTGTGAACTAAGTATGATGGTAGCTAAAGAAAGAGGTGGTACAAGAGAAACCGGGGAACCCATATGGTATTTGCTTCCATTTTTACATAGTACACCTATATATGTGTGAAGCAAATATATAAACTGTTACAAAGCAACATATTGATAAAGTGAGAAGAGCATAATACAAGCAAGAAGCAGGCAGAAGAATGGTTGGAGTGAGGCCATGTTTAAAGAGACATGTTTTTTGAAGGAAATGAAACATGTTTATTTTCCAGCAGACTCTGATAAATGTCAGTGCTAGGCTTACCCTGGGTGACTTAGTGTGACTGAAAAGAGTAGATGGAAAGAAAGGGCAGCATTGTGGAAACTGTCGAGACACTCAAGGCATGAGCATCTCATGTAGGCAAACTGAAATGCATTGTTGCAGTCAGGCTGTGTAATTTCCTTCTGAAAAGACCCGCCCATTTACCAGTAATGATACCTTTCTTTCTTTTCTATTTTTGTCCCTTCCTTTAGGAAAAGGAATATATGCTTACTCGTTATTTAAAATTCAAAGTCATTTTCCTGTTCTGGTTGCTTTTGTTCCTACCATCTAAGAAGAATTGAATTAGGTACATGTGAAACTTTTGGTCTCTCTTTCAAGTCTACATTTTTCCAATTATCTGATATGTATCCCCTTTTAAAATTCTCCCCTCTCATCCGTCAGATCGGTATCCTGGTACCCCTTCTTGGCTTTTCTCTTTTGAATCTATAAGTGCAGATATACTGGGCTTTAAAACCCTACAGATCTTCCACCCTGGCACTAAGCAGCCCTGTTATAAAATTCAGAATTGAAGCATACACTGTTGACCTCTAAATCAGTTTCACTTTTAAACACTGTCAAACTGGACTGTTCGACATCATCATAACCACACTGTTTTCCCCAAATGGCATAGGTTAATCCATCAAGCACTTCTAGGAATTCTGTTGCAACTGGTACCCCATACTACTGGTCTACCATTTTAATGATTTAGCCTCCCATAAAGCTGTATTTTAATAGGTGTTTATAGACATCACTTACCAAGTATTTCAAGGGCTCTTTGAAAAAACTTTCAGGGAAATAAAGGTAACACTAGCATTTTTTCAAGCAATCATTTGAAAATTCCCTCATTGACAGACTATTTGGTGAGGGAACAAATAACTGAAATAGTAATACTCAATCTATCTCCTACTGTTGACCTTCAGTTGTTCCCAAGATAACTGGGGAGAATTCCCTGGGCACTCCTCTTTATAGTCTTGTGTGTTATGAGCTTAATCTATGCCAAGTGCTAGCTTGGATTCCTTGAACCACACTCATAACATAATGTATGGAAGTAGAATGGGCATCACCCAGCCAGGCAAGTGGTGTCCCTTAGGACTGGAGCTGGGTTGGAGCACCTGGTTTTGAGGCTGGTATGTCTTCTTTAGTCCCCCATGTGTTCCTCTGTGGCTGCATTTTTCTTTCTGGGCCTACAGAGCTGGGGTTTGATACCCCTTTTCAGATGATTGGGACAGGAAGAGGTAAGGTCTCCCATGGGATCTAGACCTTAGGAATAAGCTCCATGAAGGAAGGCAGTGGAGACCCATGTATTGTTGTCTGCCATTGTCTCCCCCTCCTTCTGTCTCTTGTGTTTGACCTGCTTTGTCAGCTCCTTGCCTGTTATGAAGGTGGCAGGGAGAAGTATTGATTATTTCTGTTGGGCTTGACACACCTATATATACAATGATAACTTCTTCTAGTATGTTAGGTTTCTGTATTCATTTGCTAAAATTTATGTCACCCATAATGTCATTGGTATGCCCATTTGCATTCATCAGTGCAATCATTAAAAGTCACATTGGTGAAGTGGACTTTGGTGCCCTAATCTTCAGATATATAATATTTCTAGGAGAAAAGTATGTTTTAGGTTTTACACAACCAGCTTACAGATGAGCTTGTGAAATAGTATCCACATATAGGCTGGAGACTTACTGTGGCCAGAGTCAGCCTGTGAGGAGAGCCTGCTTTGGGAATGTGCCTCAAATTCTGAAGAGCAGTTCTCAGGAGTGTGAGTGAGCAGCCTTGAAATTTTAAGCCCAAAATTGGGCTTATTCACACGATTCCGATTTTGTGTCCTTGAAGAGGTCCTTAACTCAGTACTGTGCACATACTACATTAATCCCATGCTCTGTCCCTCTGGCTGTTTGTGACCCCCCAAGGAAAAAATGAAGATCACTATTAAAGGCTCAAGTTCAAAACCAATGACCTCTTCTGGGTCACTGCTTCCACTGTTGTAGGTGTCCTTTTTTTTCTTTAAGATTAAAATTATATAATTTCTCTCTTCCTCTTTTTCCTATCAAACCCTCCCTATGTACCTCATTGTTCTTTCAAATTTATGTCTTCTTTTTCTTTAATTGTTGTCACATATATGTTTATATATTTATTCCTAAATGCATAAATACAACCTGCTGGTTTTGTATGATGTTACTTGTATGCATGTTTTCAGGACTGGCCATTTGGTATGGCTAACCAATTAGAGTGCTCTTCCCTGGAGAAGACTGTTTCTCTTACTCTCAGTATTCTTTAGTTACAGTTTTTTTTCTCTATAGTTGAGTCCCTTCCATATGAGACAGTATCTCCTAAATATGTCAGAAGCCACACCCATCAAGTCTCATCAACATGACCACCTTAACAAGGATGACACCCAATAGACATTCCTTTTCTTTCTTTCTTTTTTTTGTTTTTGTTTTTGTTTTTGTTTTTGTTTTGTCTTGACAGGATTGTGCTGTTGTAGCACAGGCTGGCCTTGGATTTGAGATCTTCCTGCTGGTGCCTCCTGAATACTGGGATTTCAGGTTCTATGACCACACCCATTGGTGGTTGTTGCTGATAACTATAGTCCATAAGATAGGCAATATGATTGTGCTGACTAACATTTGTTACTGTGGAAGTAAAAATCCTAGTATGGAATTCCTAGCCCTTGGGAGATGAGAGCAAGAGGATTTTGAGGCCAACCTGCTCTCCATAATGAGTTTAGGGCTAACCTGGACTATAAGATTATTTATCAAACTGGGTATGATGGTGCAGATTTGCAGGCTCAGCACACAGGAAGCCAAAGCAAGGAAGAGAGTCAAGAGTTCCAGGATAGCCTGGGATACAAATTGAGAGCCTGTTTCAAAAGAAAGGAAGGAAAGAAAGCAAAGTGATAGAAGAAAAAGAAATAGAAATCTAGAACAGATTTTGAAATAGCAATGTCACTGGGTATGAATGACACTGTGTTTTGAATAAAATCTACAAATTATCTCTGGTAGCCTGTTGTTCCTAAGTACACTCACATTCTTAGCTCAAATGGTATAAGCAACAGTTTTGAAACTCATTGGTTGTTCAGGGTATCTGGTTATATTTATATAGCCATTTTGATAATGAATATGCCCTTTAATCCCTTATGGCCCATGGCCATTCGAGTTACCACTTCTTAGGCTGTATTTGGGACTCTGAGCCAGAACTGTGGCACATTGTAATCCCAACTGTTGGGGAGACTGAGGTAGGAATCACAAGTTTAAGGCCTGCCTGAACTACAGAGCAAGTTTGAGATCCCATTGAAAATTAAATGAAGGAAGAAAGTGGGGGTAACTGACATAAGTTAGTTTAGTTGTTGTCTTAGGATTTCTGTTGCTGTAGTAAAACAACCATGACCAAAAGTAACCTGGTGAGGAAAGGGTTTATTCCATGAAGTCAGGACAGGAACTCAAAACAAAAATCTAGGGGCAGGAACTGATGTATAAGCAGTTTAGAGGCTTTCTTCCCATGGCCTACTCAGCCTGCTTTTTTTTTTATTTTTTATTTTTTTTTTATTTTTCAAGACAGGTTTTCTCTGTAGCTTTGGAGCCTATCCTGGAATTCGCTCTATAGACCATACTGGTCTTGAACTCACAGAGATCTGTCTGCCTCTGTCCCCGAATGCTGGGATTAAAGATGTGCACCACATCTGACAGCCTGCTTTCTTATAGCTCCTAAGACCACCAGCCCAAGGGAGGTACTGCCCACAGTGAGCTGTATCCTCCCTTAGTAATTATCAATCAAGCAAAAAACAAACAAACAACAACAACAACAACAAAAAAGAATACACCACAAGCCAATCTTGTGGTGTCATTTTCTTACCTGAGGTCCCTTTTCCCAAAATGGGCTAGTCGAAGTAAAACTAGCCAGCACAGTGGTAGAGTACTTGCCTAACATGCAGGAAGCTATGGGTTTAATCCCAGTACCACAAAAACAAAAGACAAAAAAACAAGAAAACCTGAGGGCTCTGGGTACTTGTAAGCCATTGATGGATCAAGTTGCCTGTGGGTGGGGGCAGCCTTGAGTTCTGTGGACTGGATGAATCAGCCGCTGACCATGACCCTGGACCCAGCCACAGAGGATAGGAAACAGTTTTGTGGACTAGAATTACAAGTTCTGTTTCAAGTCTTCTAGCCTGTTCATTCTTTCTCATTTTTAGACTTTTCGTGGTTTTGAAATCTTTCTAGATTCACGGAGCAAGACATACAGAGGTGGTGGGGGGGAGGGGAGACGAAAACTGCAGCCCCAGATAGGAATCTCCAGGGCTTTGACCCTAGTTTGGAGTTGGTGGGGCCTTGGCTGTGGGCAGGAGTGACCCACTTGGCATCTTGTGATCCAGCTTGGCTGACAGTGCCCAAGTTTTTATCAGCCTGGAGTGAGGACGATTTCAATGCTTTGTATCTTAAGGTGTTCATCTGCCAAGTATTAGAGCAGTTGGCCTCCTGTGTCTCTTTAGAAGGAGCAGTGCTGGTGAGAAACCCTTCAGAGATGAGAAAGTTTGCTTCTGGGTCCCTTCTCTGCTGTATTCTAGACCCTCTGGGCCACACCTTTCCCAGCCTGAGGATCAGCCGAATTATAGGCTCAATTTCAGGCAGAGTTGAGCTTGTTTGCCTCTGATGACAGCAAGGGCCTCCATGTGTCTTTGATTATCCTGTTGCCCTGGGAGATGCTGTTTAAGTTGGCAAATGTCCTTACTGAAAGCAAAACTTGTCACTGGTGAGGTTACTGACTCCCCACCCCCCACCCCCAAAGGAAAGGAGGGAAATGTGTACCAGTGAAAAGTGTGGTGAAGCCATCAAGTTCACCAGAAAAACTAGAGGTAGAATTGGTTTCAGTGTCTTTACTGGGCTCAAGGTGACAGTATTTAACAGCAAACTGCAGAAGTGTGTGTGTTCAGTGTGTATTGAATATCAGAGATTTGTGTCTAGGTTGTCCCCAACCTTTCTTTGTAGTGTGTGTGTTTTTTTTATGTGTGTGTGTGTGTGTGTGTGTGTGTTGAGCGTGCGTCTGCCTGCGTGCATGCAGATAGATGTGTGCCTGTTCCAAACTCCTGAGACTTTCCAAAAAAGACTGCAACAGCTCTGTCTTCTACACTTCTTTATAATACCAAACTAGAAACTTATTGAATATTCAGAGATTTGTGATTTCAGTCTTAGGTCTCGTCACCCAACCTTTCTTTAAAAGAAGAGCATTTGTTTGTTTTTTTTTTGTTTTTTAATTTAAATTTTTTTTTTTTTTTTAATCCTCTGGGGCCTTGGAGCCAGCCAGGCATGTTGGAGAAAAGACTTGAATGACCCATGCTCACTGAGCAGTTTCATTAAATAAAACCCCACTGCCATCCAGTGGTAGTTGGCTCACACAGCCAGGAGCTGAAAACTAGACCTACTTGACAGTTTTTCCCCCAAGGCAAATAAAACTCTATTTTTTATTGTTTAGTTTGCTGTTCAGTTTTGCATCCTCCACTCCCTCAATGCTAGGAATGGAACCCATGATCTCACTCAGCTTTGACAAGCACCTTGACACTGAGATAGCTTCCCAGGCCCTGCAAAGGGTATTTGACAAAACAAATGTTTTGCTTTAATTCTGCAATTGGGCTTAATGAATTTCAGGTAAACATGAATCTATTTACCTTGTGCCATCTTCCTGACATAGTCATTGCTATCAGGCTACTAGTCCTACTCCCCCAAATAGTCATAAAGTGGTGTATTTTCTCCTTGAATGCTTCTGTGTACTTTGGCTTAAAATTAATGCTCAATGGTGTGTCTGCTTGCCACACTTGCTTTAAAGCTAGTCTTCACATCTCTCTCTGAATTCTGTACTTTGAGCTGTGGTTGACCAATATCCTAGCATGGTTCACGACACTTAGCCTGCATTTCAGTCAAGGGTTTATGTGTCCCATAGGATCCAAGCTGGGCTCAGAGAAGGAGCCAACTAGCAAATGGAATTATTTTGCCTTGTGAAAAGTTCCAGCCTTTTAAAACTGGGCTCTGAGAAATTAAAAAAAAAAAAAAAAGGCAAATATTCTTGGGAAGAAACAGGGTTTGTGAGTACTTGGCTAAAAAGTTTGGGAAAGGAAAGCCCATTTCCTCTGGCCTCAGGAGCACATTCAATGTGAAATAGTGACTGTTTTTAAAAGAGCCCAGTTTCAATTTATTTTGGGGTTATTTATTTGACTTGAAAAATAAATGGATCCAGTGCTTATAAAAATGTTCAGAATCCTATTTAAAGGATATTTTGCTAAGTTAGGCAAGGTGCTCCCAGCTGTGCTATTAATTAAAAGCAGCAGAGCTAATGGTAGTGTTTGCAAGGGCCCCCCCATGAGCAGGCTGTTGGAATCTGGTGCACACATTTGCCTTCCTGGAGTTCTTTATGGCAATAGGGCTGAGTTCCTTCAGCATGATTTCCACAAAAGATGTTATGTTCATTTGCTCCTTGGGTTTAATACTCTTTAGTATTTTCCCACCCCTACTCTTTTTCTTTTATTTTGTTTGTTGTTGTTTTAGTGTTCCTCTTTGCACTTTTTTATTTTTACATGTCCATTTTTTTTTTTCTTATATGTGTAGTAAAGTTGATTGTGTTTTGCAGTGTTCACACACATGCTCATGTTAATCTTTGTCAGGTCTTAGATTTTTGTCATTAGTGAGCAAATTAAACTGCTCCCTCTTTTGTCTGGTGACCTGCCTGGTATATACACTGTGTGCGATGACATTTTCAGTCAGTTGGGAGGTGGCTTTTGTGTGATGCAAAAGCCAGAGAGTGCTGCAATCTTGAGCATTCTCATAGGTCCAGGTTGATTTCAATGTGAAGGGCAGATGGCAGAGGAAAGCAAATGAATATGAGACAGAGATTTGAATGTGTTATGGAGGAAGGAAAACACTGGCAAGTTGAAAGGTCTGGGAAAGGATGACTGTCACCAAAAGCCTAGTGCTCTAGTTTACTGATATTTTGCTTGAATTAGTCTTGAGTACCCTGCCCCATTTATTACATTGGGAATTTGTATCCTTTGTTTGGCCAGAGCAGATCTGAAGTAATTTGTGGCCTTCTTGGCCTTGCCTGCCTCAGTACCATGAGCACTGGATTCAGGTCTGAGGTAACACTTTGCTCTTGGGATCTAGCCTGGCCCTGCAGAACAAAAAACCCTAACAGAATGCCCATCTGATGTGATTCTACAGAAAGTTGATTGAGAAACTTTTAGCCAACTTTTGCAAGCCTTTTTTTTTTTTTTTTTTAAAGCCCAGAACTGTCATTGGCTGAAGGAGTTCCATTTTGTTATATCTACTTGATGTTCTGTGTTAGTTGGGCCTGTTAAGGCACTCAGTTGTTATTTTCAGCATCTGTTGACCCAGGACGTGACATGTTCTAAGGGAGATTCCCTTGCCAGGTTCTCTTCTTTTCTTGCTGCTTTTCCTAAATAATCAGGATTTTTTAACTTGGTGTCAGGTTTTTATAATAGGCCCAAAGTGTGGCTGAGGATGTTGGCCTGATATCTTTTTCTGCTGCCCACCTCCCACAAAACCTTGCACAGAGGTGACCTGCTTTTCTCCCTGTTTTATAAAAAGTTCTCTTCTGGGAAAAGAAACTCTCTTCGTTATTAATAGATATTTGAGTTATGAAACTCATTGTTTCCTATAAGTGTCAGTTAGGAGCTGGGTTGAAGCTTCACAAGCCATGTACTTATAAAGGGCCAGGTTTCAGGAGAGAACAGCAGTCAGCATAGCCACCTCAGGCAAGAGGAGAGTATCACAGCATAAGGGGTTGCTGCACAGCTCTGCTGTTCTCTGTGGCCATTTTTTCTTTTCTTTTTCTTTTTGTTTTGTTTTCATTTTTCAAGACAAGTGTGTAGCTTAGACTTAAGATTGTAACCACCTCCCTTGAAAAATAGTTCTGTCTTTTTAAGAATGAGGTCGTTAACCTGAATGCTTTAGAAAGACTGAATTGGTGGCAACTGTGCTATAAAAATGTTCAGCATTAGACCATCTTATCAAGAAGAAACACAGCTCACCAAGGTGCCTGCCTCTGCCTCTCATATTGGTAGATATTTCTACCTCCACCCCTTTTGTATTGTAACTTGTATTCATTTGTCTCTCAGCCAATATGGGACATGTTAATGATCCCTAATTTTATAAATGAAATTATTGCAGCTCATATTGTCCAGATGTGAGCCTGAGCAGACTGTGGGTTTTCTGACTTCATGGCTAAGCGATGCCAGCCTTTCCCTGGTAATTGAACCTTCTGTCATCTGCAGTCAGCAGACGATGGTCTCGAAACAGGAGGCATACAGTCAAATTTCCTGCTCATTTTAGGGGAAGCCAGTAGCAGATGGAGAAGCATCAGATGTAACAACTTTATTAATCACACCGTTTCACTACAGCCGTGCTGATGTCCTGGCCTCATGCTGGACACCATGACAAACTCTGGGACAGATGACTTGGTATTCCAGCAGGTTCTTTGCTTGTGTCAAATGCTGGGGGTGCCCCCAACACCTGATCAGCTCAGCCCAAGTGCTTCCCCGGGAGGTCTGAGCCATTTTGAGTGGTCATGTGCCATCATTAACAGTGTACTTTCCTGTTGGACCCTCCTGTGTTACTACCGTGTAGCTCATTTGTGTGTCTTAATAATTTTGATTTTAAAATGAATACATTCCCCAGATAACCAAAGCCACACACTGAGGAAGACTGGAAGAGTATTGGAAAAAGCATTGCTCCAGAGTCCACCCCCTCAAGTCACAGCCACATTGAGCTGCTGGCAGATCGCTGCTCTATACTAAGGTTGTTCTGAGTATGACATGGGTAGAAATGAAGCCTGTAGAATCCCTACTTAATTCTTTTTATCTGCTATATGTTGAAGTGATCACATTTTACATGTATAAGAGTAAGTAGAAGATGAATGTAGCTGCTACAAAACTCAATTACATACCTGCTTTCATTCAGGGCTCCTGTTGCAGGGCCCTCCAATTCTGAAGTCCACATGGTGACTGTGTCATGTGTTCTGTTTGATTTCTTTTCAGATATGTCTTTATTCTTCCAAAGTGAATGGTCAGTTGGGAAAGGACAGAACTGTGCCCACAAGCTGTTGTCATAGTGTGATTTCCAGGAGTGAGGAGAGGTGAATGTCACCATGATGGGAACTGTTCCCTTTGGGTAGCTAACAATCAGATATGCTGGACATTGTATGGACTCTTAGGAAAAGAAGAGTATGTTGTATAGGGAACCAGACCAGTCAAGGACAGTTCCCACTTCCTGAGTCTGTTCTTTGACCCCAGAACCATTTCTAACTTTGCCTCTGGCTCTAGGCTGTCCATGTTTGAAGGTACTTAGCACAAGGGAAGTCCCTTGAATTGAACATTGGCTCTGATGGGTTCAGTTGAGTGAAACTGAACAAACTCAGTGAGTCACCAGTCTCCCCCTCCTCATAAAGATGGGAATTATAGAGCTTTGCTCACAGTGTGGTAGAAGATTGTATTTGGAAATTTTAGGAAAAACCACCCAAGCACAGAAGTGCAGAACACAGCACATGCTAAAGGCATCATAGTGTTAACTGTGACTATTGTCATCTATGTGCCCACAGTTCAGTTGCTCTGGGCTTAGTGTATTCTTTCTGATTTTATGTGGTTTGGGATTATCTTCCATGACTACATTTTAAAGAATGTATGTTGTTTTTGTTTTGTTTTGTTTTGTTTTTCTGAAGAATTAAATACCTGAACAACAAGTTCCCTCTGGGGAATGAATAAATTTAGAAGGCCCTAGGGCTTGGCAAGCAGGGCCAATTTCTCAGAATCATCCACCTCTACCTGGCCTGTCACTGATTAGTTCACAGGTATATTTGCCCTCCCCTACCCTCTTTCTCTCAGAGCCCAGCAGTGCTGTCCGTGCATTGATCAGAAATCTGAAACCATCGAAGGGATTGCTTTGACAAATAACTAAGAAGAGTAGAAGAGTGAGGACAAGAGAAAGAAATCAAAGGAAAGAGAAGTGCTCTTGGAGCTGTATCCTCCGCTGTACCCTTGGCGCCCACACCCGGTCTCTCTGAGTCTCTGTCCCAAGCACCAGATGAGACTGATGGACTTTTCCAGGCAGCTGTCATGGCTACAGGAAACACTCAGAGCGTGTATGTAGTGTGGTTTCCAGGTCAGACTGTCCCCATGCTTCTCACTTCTTCTGTCCCCACGAGCAGCATGAGTAGAAGCTCCGCTGCTGTCACAGTCTGCTTTGTAGCAGTCACGACTTACACACTGGCCTGTTATCTTCCATGAGGTCCATGTTGGGAAAGCACCGGAATTCTTCAGTGTCAAATATAGCTTGTTCTGGCCAAGTGAAAACTTATACCTAATTTGCAAACACCCCTTTAAGCCCGGTACCCTGGGTTCAGAATGACAGAGAATTGTAACCAGATGATGTGTCAATAATTGCTACCACTCTCCCACTTTCTAGTGCCATGCACACACAGTAATCTGTGCGTGACCTAGTAACCTGCTGTCCTACGGGCACCTCACATTGTTGCCAGAATTGTAGTAGCACAGCAGCTGAGAACACAGTTACTTCTAAAAGTGATTCATGTACATGAAACATGTACATCTAATAATTTTGTATTTAGCTATGTTTCTTCTCCAAACCCTAGAATTTAAGAACTAGAAGCAGTTTAATAATGGCTGATAAATATTAATCCTTGACCATTTCACTCAGCTGTGTAAATGTGGTTAGAGATATTGAATGTTTAGTCTAAAGGTATCTGACTCTCCCTGACCGTGGAGAAACCAGGAAAACATCAAACACATCCTTCACCTCTTGTCTTTTTTTTTTTTTTTTTTTCTGGGATATAGTGACAGTTGTGGACAGAAAAGGATCTAAGCAAACACAAACAAGCAAATAAACAAACAAATAATAAATAAATAGAAGTTGAAGAGAGTGTAGAGCTTTTTTTTTAAACCCCTTCCTGGTTTATTTACTAGAGTTTAACAGTTTGTAAGTGGCCTCAAACAATAATTTGTGAATGAAAAATGTGTCTTTCGAAGGCTGTTACAAAAGCAGCCAACAGGTGGAGCCCTAATGCAGTCGTGCCGTGAGTTCCTTTAACTTCTCCCCTGTAACAAAGTTGCCCAAGTGCTCTTGCAGCCAATTGAAAACATCTGTTGTTTTATTTATAGCTACAATTTCTAAGAAGCCTATTCTATAGCAGTTGAAAAAGGAGTTGACAGCTCATAATTCATAAAGTTACCGAGGCTAATCTGATAGAACAAAATGTACAAAACTCCTTCCCATGGTGCAGGCCCTATCACTTCCTGTTCGGTCCAACAGAGAACTGGTGGCTATGGGGGAGAACGCGGTTGGGGGGAGGGGAGCACAGAAAGGGTCTTCTCTGAGACGCTAATGGCAGAAAAGAGCACCCACAGTGAAAGCAGCGCCCCCTCCCCGCCTTCCACCAGACTGAGTCACTCCCGGTTGCTTTTTCATTAACAACATCCCAGGTATTTCCATTTATAGAAAATCAACATTTTCCTACCATTGCCACTCGCAGCCAGCGAGTTTCAGCTGTGTCCTGTCTGCAGGACACCATATTTCCAAGAGCTAAGGTGTTGATTAAAAAGTCTTGACTGGTTACCTCCTCCCCAGAGCCTGGCTTCTTTTCTCGGGGCAGTTAGCTCCTTTGTATTGACTTGAGCGCTTCAGCCCCACAGACTTTCAAGCAGCACGCTCGTTAAATGTCACCTCCCTGTTTGTTAACTTATTCTGAGAATCTTTGGTGGAACAAGGTCAGATGCAATCAATATATACTTAATATTTTGCTACAATTCTATCTGCAGGGCTTCCTGGTATTGCAGTTAAGAAAAATAAAATAAAATAAAAGATTAGCTAGGCAAAAATAACTCCCCAATAGCTTAGTGCTAATTCCAAATGGAGATGTTTTTAAGAGAGTGTATTAATACACTCCATCTTCAGCTTCAACGGACTCAATATTCTTAAAATCATAACCAAGCTAAGTCATTTCACTCCTTTAATGAAGAAGTGGATGTATTTTTTGTCCATTTATTTGTTGAACATGGCATCTTTTGAATAGGAAAATGTATTAGCCCACCAGAATTAATTGCCTGCAATGGAGGTGGTAAAGGCAAATTGCCTGACTTCTTTCAAACCATGACCCTTCATGCCCTTAATGCCGTGTTTACTTTTATCTCCAGATCATTTGCCTTTATTATATGGAGATAACATAGTTTTCTGCCTGTGATTTTTTAAAAAAGATTTTGTTAATGAAGAAGTCTGATTTACAAACTTTATTTTCTCATGCAATTCTCCCACTATGTAGAGGATATTTTTGAGTCTTTCATCTCTCTTGCTCATTCCACATGCAATCCGTCTTTCTCTTGTTCTTCCCCTTCTGATATTCTAGTCACTATACTATTATTTTTGTTTTTATTATTTATTTTACATGTTGGGTGTTTTGCCTGTGTGAACGTCTGTGTACCACATGCATATACTGCCTTCAGAGGCCAGAAGTAGACATTGGATCTGCTGGGACTAGAGTTATAGCCATTGGATCCAAGTCCTCTGGAAAAGCAGCCAATGCTCTTAACCACTGAGCATCTCTTCAGTCCCTGGGTCACTATATTCTTTACTGGACCTTTCCACCACCTGATGATTCACAAAGAGTCCTTCATATTTTGCCAAACATGATAAGTTGGCCAGTTATTTTTAGCCAAATAAACCCAATGACATTCTTGAGGAAGAATGTGCTTAGTTTAGCCTTATGAGAAAAATATTTAATAAATGCTGTCCTGAAAATATTTAGCCTGGCAGAGTGGGCTGGCAAAATCTCAAACCTGATAAAGAAAGGGCCGTGGTGAGAGCTGGCCTACCAACCCAAGCCCAATTTGAACAAACACGCTTCTTGACACCAAGGCCTGTAAATGTTACCAGGGTCATTAACATCAGTCTCCTGCAAAGCTCTTCACAGCCTCTGATCTTGTGTAACCTGCAGAATGCACAAAGTGCTCCTCCCAAGAAAGCAAGCTGGATTCATTCAAATCAGTTTGCCACCACTTACTGTTGTACTGATTTCGGGCCAATCACCTCATTTTTTAAATCTTACTTTCCTGTCTATAAAATGGGGACAATTATGGGGCCTCCCAAGGCTCTTCAGGTCCTAAGGGAGAAAGCACCAAACAGTTTCTCACACTAACTCTATTCTTGGAAGCCACTGGGAGTAGTGGCAATTGGCTTCCACTGCTTCTCCAATGCCCCACTTCTCTCTGCCTCCTCTCCAAACCACACACCAAATCTAAGGAGCCTTGTCCTTGGCTGGAACTTACTTACCTTGGGACCTCAGTCAAGTTGTGACTCACGTCATCCTTCCTCACATATGCCCCAAACAACAAGACTCTCTGCTCCTAATATCTGTTGATATCGAGTTATAGGACATCAGATCTAAGCCACATAGTCAAGGCCATCTGCCCAACACAAGTGCTTTGCCACTGAGGTCCACTGTAAAAATAATCTCTGAAGCCAAGTGCATGTAGGCAAGAGTTATCAGTATCAGGGGCCAGAGAGTCTGACTCTTTGCATGTTTTTCTCTCTACCATTGGTACACTCATCTTCAATTCTTGTTCCTTGAAAGGGTAGTCTAAGATCTTACAGCATGGATATAACCTGCAAGCTTCTGGGAAGTGCAGAATCCCGGCTCTCCACCATACATACTTAAGAATTACTGATATGCATGTAAAGGCATGGACAACACTTTGTAAATCACTATCAGGAACATTCTGACACATGGAGGTGTTTACTAAATTCTTGAAGAGTTTGCAATTTATTACTGACTTTTCCTAGACAAAGGAGCTTCAGATTAGCATAGAACCTTTGTAAGTTCTGGTAACTGGGTGAAGACCCAGTGAGCCGCTTTTTGGTTTGTATATGGCCTCCTTCCATGCAGTCTCCCCTGGAAACAGTGAAAGCACTACTCTCATTCTGAAGGACCTGCCCCATGACCTCACCTAAACTCATAACCTTCCAGAGGCTGTGTCTGAGTATCATCACTTTGAGGGGTGGGTACTGGTACCTCAAAGGGCTTCAACCTATGAATTATGGGGAACATAGTACAGTCCATGGCAAGCCATTTGTGCCTCTTACCTTGAGATGCACCAAAAATATTTATAACATTTATGGCAAAATACTAATTGTAGGGTGTAGGTGGAACATAGACAGGCATTCACTGACCAATCCCTTCCAGTTTTCAGTATATTTTCAAATGTCAGAGAAAAGCCCTGGCTCCCTGGGGTTCCTAGGATGGGATTTGGTGGTTTCTTTTTGCCTCTAATTTTCATCCAGGCTTTCTTAAAAACTCTCTTTGGCAGCTTTTTCTTCTCAAGCTCTGTCCTCCCTAGGGAAGCCAGCATCTGCTTCTTATTGGTCAGTGGTTGCCAGCCTAAATCAGACATCTTTTGGGTCTCTGGTGTCACTGTGATAACTTTCTGTGCCACCCGCTTCCTCTAATTGCCTTTGGGACTTCTCAAATTACATCTTAAGATCAGGCTTCACTGTAGCATTTGCAACATGTTTTGTAAGTTTGACTCTGAAATTTGTTGTCGAATTTATGTGGGAGAGCATTGCTGCCATCCCACCCTCATCTAGTTCTTCTCTATGCCCCTAACTCCAGAGGCTTCCACTGTTTCACAATGCATAATGATGATTATCTGTACATCAAAATAGTGTGAAAGTGGAGGAGAATACATTTATTGTCTAACTTGGGGGAGGATATACATAAACTGATACTGCTGTCAAGGTGGCATTACTTGAACCCACCAGTAAATATTATGGCCATGGCCTTGTGGGATTGAGTGTCACATGTCTTATATGTTACAGGACACTCTTACTGCAGTTACCACTGAGAAACATCATAGGTTTCTTTCCCTAGCCAGAGACAGACAAAGAGAAAATAGGCCCAAGCTGAACACATGTGTACTACTTATGAGTTTATGACATTGACTAAATGACTTAATTTTTCTACATCTGTTTCCTTGCCTTTAAATCAAGAATAATAAAGATGAGACATCCTTGAGCTGCTGTGAAAAATAAATAAGAGCATGTGGGTAAAAGAGTGTGGGGACATGACTCCTAGCTGGTGTGCCCACCATGTGCATGAAATGTGATTTTTTTTTTCTCTCCCCTTCCCCACCTCTCCATTCTTTTCTTATGGGGCATCTGAGTCATGATTCAGATGAAGCCTTTCTAAGCCAACAGACCCAAGACCAGCTAACTTAGAAATCACTGGCATCTGAAATGCCATGGCCTCAATTATAAATTATTTTCACACACACACACATACACACACATACACACACACACACACACACACACACACACACACACACACACACACTCCTTCTTCCCTATTTGCCTCTTGCTCAGCATTTTAATTTGCTGTGCACTGTAAGTTGTCATCTCTACATCAGATTCCAATTTAGGTGATAAGGATCACAATTAATTAGCCTGCCTGTCAAAGATTAAGTGCAACCTTGTGCTTCGGTATTCTAGTCACTTTGAGGCTTTAGCAGAGGCCATCCAAGGCAAAGCTGTGTGCCTGCATATGCTTCATAAGACCTTGGTTTGCTGTTTGTTTCTGATGCCAGTCTGTTATGTAGAAAGAAAACCAAGTAGGCGGAGTCTCCCATTCTTCCCTTGCCTTCTGACTGTGGAGCAGAAGAGACGGGGAGATGAACTTGGAGATCTGAAGAACTGAGGGCACAGGACATCTACAAGAACTAGACTCTTCAGTTTAAATCTCTGAGCAGTTTGAAAAATTCCACATTAGTAGTTACCTCTGAAAACAATGTGGTCATGCCTGAAGATTTATTTCGTATCGATTCCCATTTTTCATGGCCTGTACTTTTTTTTCTTAATCTTCCTCCTCATCCAAAGAAAAAGCCCATCTTGTTTCTGGAAGATTAGTATAATTTATTATACAATCATTTCAACTTAGTTTCCCCTCCATATTCAAAGAACTGAAGTCAAATAACTTAAACAGATTAGGATTGTGGTCCTTATTGGGAGAAAGTATGATAAATTAAACATAATATAATGTTTGAGCTGATGTCTCAAAAGGTACTGATCATTTCTTATAGAACATGAGGCAATGTTAATGTGACCCTTTCACACATTTTTCAAGCTCCCCTCCTTTCAGAAATATTAAGAAAAATGGCTTAATATTACAGATGGCTCTGGTCTTAAATTTTGTCATCGGGAATGAATATGTAAAAGTCTACTAATGGGGCTGGAGAGATTGCTCAGTAGTTAAGAACATTGGCTGGTCTTGCAGAGGACCTGGGTTCAGTTCCTGGGCACCCACGTGGTAGCTCACAACCATCAGTAACTCCAGTTCCAGGGGATCCAATGCCCTCTTCTGGCCTCCTTGGGCACTAGACCCACAGTGGTATATATACAGACTTGCAGACAAATATTTATACACACTAAAAGCAAAACCTTTGATTAATCATAGTAAAAATTTCTTGAATAGTGATTGTACTTTATACACCCTAAGTACTGTGTCCACAGAGGAGATGTTGTTCACTAATCCTTACTAACTCATATAATTATTCCCATTTTACAGATGAAAACCCTCAGGTCCATGTTAATTAACTTGCTCAAGATTACTGTCAGTAAGTGGTGCCACAAGGACAGAAACCCAGTCCCTTTGTGCTTTTAATCAAGCCAGAACTAATGATGAAACTAGTGTGTACCAAAATTAACGAACTCACAGTTTCTTTTCTTTTTTTATTTGTTTTTGTTTTTTAGTGTTAACTGTCTTGCCTAAAGAGCACACCAGCTTTTGATGTGGTTTGCAGCCCACAGAGCTCAACAAGTTTGAAGTCCAGGGTATTAGCAGTTATAGGTAGACAGTATGAACGTGCTTATAGAGTTTGTTTAAGAAAAGAATCGGGCTTGCTTTGATTTGTGTCCACTATTTTTTTTCTTTTGAAGTCACAAGAGAAGATTTTTTTTTTTTTGAGACAGAAATAAAGCTTGGATTCATCAAGTCAGCCGACAGTTTAACATCTTGATTTAATATCGGTCCCCATTTGCATATATCCTTTCTTTCCTGTGTATTTCCAGTTACATTTTGAGTGGTAACGAGCAGTTTTTCTTTTACACACTTCTAAGCTGCTTCCATTAGGAATGAAATACTTGGCTTGGACAGCCTCTGCCGTTTTGATGTTTCTGCTTAAACTTTCCACTCTGTCCTGCCAGGCACTAACTTTAAAATGTCTTTTTCTTTTCTTTCTTTTAAATGGAGAATGCCTCCAAAAGGTGCAGCTGTGTGTCGGTTTCATCTTGCACTTAGCAGTGGTGTTGGCACCACTAAGAGCACAGAATGCTCCCATCTCCCACACACCGCTGGTGCCCAGGAGTGTTGAGGCTTGCCCGAGTTGGTAGTTTGGGAAGGGCTTCAGTTTGGAGAGAGCTTCTCTTCTGTTATGTGAGATTGGTTGTCACCAGGGCCTGCAGAAAGAACAAACTGAAAATGTAGCCTCCATTGCGGCATGAGTAATTTCTTCTATGACCTAGGGCTCCCTGGTTCTTTGGAGTTCTTGTGAGTGTGAAGGGAAGGCTGACCAACTCTGCTTGAAGTTTGCTTAGAAATTAATTATACATGGTTTAGCTTCTCCCCTCTCAGACCTTTCGGCTGTTTTTGCTTTGTTTCTTTTTCCTTGCACAATGTTGACTTCTTCCAATGAAAGATGATTTGGCTAAGTGAGACACTGGGCTTAGATGTGTCAGGAAACCCACAGATGCTTCCAGATGCTTCTGAATGAACGTGGCTCTGGAGACCTAAGACAGTGTGCATAAATGGCAAACTTCCAAAGTAAAATGCATTCCTTTTCAGGTCAAAAATATCTGGAAAATTACATCAGATGGAATTTATATATAAAATTTAGAAGTTTGTGCTGCTAATTTGTGTTTTGCTTGATAACCCCAACCTGTATGTTTTGTAGTTTTTTTTTTTTTTTTTTTAAAAAAAACAACTTAACTTTTGGTGGCGCACGCCTTTAATCCCAGCACTTGGGAGACAGGGGCAGGTGGATCTCTGTGAGTTCCAGACCAGTCTGGTCTATAAGAGCTAGTTCCAGGACAGCCTCCAATGCCACAGAGAAACCCTGTCTTGAAAAACCAACAAACCAAAACAAAAAACCCCAAACTAACTTTTGGTATCATTATGTTTTATCAGACTATGATTTGATGTTTTATCATGGGCTAAACAACAATTTACCAAGCTTAGTCATCCCCAGTAATTGCTGTTTCCTGCTGGAATCTCTTATGATGAAATCTCATGACAGAAATATAGGCCTAGTGTGTTTAATGGAATTGGAGAATAGCTGGGTTTAGTGTTATTGAGGAAAGTAACACTTTGTTTCAGAATACTGTTTAGAATTCTAATGATAATCTCATCGTCTAAAGCAGGTGACAGGAACTTGCTGTACTATCTGTGTCTAAATATTCCAGAGAGGACGTGCACTGAGAGACCTTATACTAAGGAATAGGAAATCCGAGAGTTATTGTTTTCATTGTCTCACCTTGCAAATGATGTCTTTTAGAGTTCCTATTGCAAAAGCTTGATCAGCTGTTCTGATTCACACCTTTGCTCAATAAAGCTTCTTCTATCTTGAAAACTTCAGCTGGACATTCACTTGACACAGCACACACCGGAGAGTGAAACAAAAGATACTTTGTAGCTCAGGATAATCAAAGACAAACAAAAACATCTTTGCCAAGGAAATGCAGCAAAGACAAAGGAAAACAAGACAGTTTGATTTTTTTCTTTTTTTCTCAGCTGAAGTAGAGAGAGGAATAGAACTGTTGGGTGCATATTTCAATCACAATTACAAAACATTTTTAATTATCATTTAATTTAGTTTTCATATTTGCCTGCCGAAGTGATCGTGTTGATAAGATTTTGGAAAGAGATAAACTTTATTAAGCAAATCTGATCTCAGTGCCAGAGGGTTTTTTTTTTTTTTTTCATAAAAATGCTTGTGTTATGTATGAGTGAAAGGGGAGAGGACCTGAGGAGTTAGTTGCATGAGTGCATTGTGGGTATCCATACTTGGGTATTTACTACTTAGCCGTGGGCATTTGAGTTTGGGGTTGTTCTGAGGTTTCTCAGCAGGAAAAGACTGTAGTGAACCCTGATTGATAGCGTGTCTTTACACCATTTCTCTACCTTCAGATTCCCTTCTAGTACATACGTACATGGTCAGGATGACCTTCATTCTGTTCAGTGTAGAAGGGAAGGTATTTGTGGAAGAGAATGCTGTTAGGGGCTGAAACATGAGAGCCTAGGGAAGTGGTTTATAGTTTATCAAAGGAAATGAAATGGTGTGCCCTTTACTGCTGCTGCTCCGTGTGTGTGTGTGTGTGTGTGTGTGTGTGTGTGTGTGTGTGTGTGGTGTGTGTGTGGTGTGTGTGTGTGTGTGTGTGTGTGTGTGTGTGGTGTGTGTGTGTGTGTGTGTGGTGTGTGTGTGTGTGTGTGTGTGTGTGGTGTGTGTGTGTGTGTGTGGTGTGTGTGTGTGTGTGTGTGTGTGTGTGTGTGTTGTTGGGAAGCCTGGGCTATCTTTTAACTTGTGGTCTTCCTGCCCATGGGAGGCTACACTTCTTTTTTTTTTTTTTTTTTTCAGTTTTACAGTGCTTGTAATTTAAATGATTATAAACCTTGAATAAATACATTTGTATTGTAAGCGGTTTTCAAAAACATTTCACATGTTAACATTTAAAATTGACTCATCTCATCGCTGGTTCTTTGATAGAAATTACCTACAAAATCAAACTTACTACTAATTCAAAACAGAGTACTACCCCTATTCTTAGACATTTTGGTTCCTGGAATTTAGTCCTCCATCCCATCAGCCTTCTGCATAACACAGTAGCAGTCTAGAAAGCTATTGGCATATCTACTCTATATTTAATATGTCAAAAAGCTATGAGAATGGTATTATCATGACGCAGAGGTTCTCCTCCCCCCCCCCCCCCCCCCCCCCCCGGGAAGCCAGATGGTGGATTTTGTTGAGTATAAGCATGGATGCCTTATCTTGTACAAAGAAAGATGTCTTCATTCTGGAGTCTGTGTAGCATAAGTGACTCAGGAACTTTTCATGTCATTGGTAGAATTTGGGTTCTCAAATTGCAATCTTTAATACTATGGTCACAAGCTGTATTTAGCTACTTCAGACCAGATCTGTTAATTAAATATATATATAAAAAATCAGATGCTGAATTTTGCAGTAGCTACATTTTAAGTTTCAGTAGTCATTTTATTGTAGAGCAAGCCTATACAAATGTTTCCCTCATCACAGAAAGTGTCACTGACAGTGTTGTGATAGGGTTTTCCTTCAGAATTTTAGCCCTTCTTTCTTTCTGGGTGGCTGTTGTGGTCAGTATAGTTAAGTGACAAATCTCATGGGTCCCTCTATACAGGGCATGTTGGAATCTGCAGGGGCCTTAGGCCAGGGGGCTTTGGAGTTTGCAAAATGACTGCTTAAGTCATACTTAGTCCTTTGAGGTCAGTATTTAATAACTCTGCTTTTATATTATAAATCTGTTACTATCCTATGTTGATTCTTGGTACTTATGATGGGTTTAATTGGAATTTTTGGTATCATATACATCTTATAATAATTATATCACTGAAACCTAACTATGGCCTTTTAGTAGAGTAAATGAACTGTCCTAGATAAGATGCAAGTTATAAATGATAGACATCTGAAATTACTGGACTATTGACAGACTAGTTATTCCTGAAGATGTTTCCATTAAGATTCACAACCCTATATTTTGGAGTTTGAGAAATTTGAGGTGAAATATTTAGCTCCCTCTTCTGGCATAGTTTTGAAAAATACTTTTACTTCATTTTTTTTCCCCTTTTTTGGGTGAGAAATATGGTTATCAATATAATCAGAGGAAGTAATTTGTGAATGTCATTGTACTAGATGTTTTTGTGTCATTACAATTGGTAAAATGTACTCATATGAAGACACAGTTTATCAAAGTATCGTATTCCTTGGGGCTGGAAAGATAGTTTCGTGGTAACTCACAAACATTTGTGACTCCAGTTCTAGGGAATCTGGTATGGCTTTCTTTCGTCTACAGGTGCCAGGCACACAAGTGGTACATACACATATATACATACATGCCAGCAAAACACGTGTACATAATATGAAATAAACATAAAAAACTTTCTTAAGCATCTCATCCCCACCCCCACCCCGCAAGCAAAAGTTTTGACAACAATTACACAGGGTCTTAATTTGTTGTTATGTGGCCAGTGGTCATTTGTGCGGCCTTGAAATGATGCCTAGGGATGGCTAGAACTCAGTGCAAGGGTACATACAAATGTCCAACTACTAGGAGTTCATGCTATCTCACAAGATTTTAATCTAGTCTCACCTACCTGAGCAACAGTTCTTTCATAATAACCTAGAAACCAGACTTGATTTCAGATTTTCTGAGCTCCCCAGATTGCACCCGAAGTTATCAGTGTGCCCAGGACATGGAGAGAAGAGAGCTGTACCCTGAAGTATCTCTCCATTCTCCCTGCACATCCAAGCTCCATTCTAGCCTGGAGCCCCTCAACCTAGATTCATCCTGGACTCTGAGGTGCCCTGAGGCAGGGCAGTCTGTCCTAGGAATGATGCCCCAGAGGAGAGACCTTCAAAGGACTGTTGTCAGGGCATTCTGGGATTCTTGGTGGGCATTTGGAGAGTGTTCTGGAGAAAAACAACTGGTATGTCCCTGAGGCCCCAACAGTGTGTAGTGTGGTATAGGAATCTTGTTAACTCCATTCTGAGTTTGCTATGGATGGGAGTAATTGAATTACTTGTATTTAAATATTCTTCATTGCGGTGGAATGCAGTTGACTGCCTCACATGAAATCTGATGTGGGATTTCTTTTTTTTCAGCTTTGACCCTTCCCGATCTGGCTGAGCAGTTCGCCCCTCCTGATGTTGCCCCACCTCTCCTTATCAAGCTAGTGGACGCCATTGAGAAGAAAGGTAACAGACTGCTAGAGGGAATTAGTGTTTTACACCTTTATTACATGGCTGTTGTATGTATCTCTGGGCCATTCATTATGTGAATGTCTTCCTAACTGCTGTCAACAGAGCCCGTGTTAACCACTAGCTGCGTGAGTCCCTGTACCAGGGAAGGAATCCTGGCTGATAAATTCTAACTCTAGACCAGTGGTTCCCAACCTTCCTATTGCTGGGACTCTCGAATACATTTCCTCATGTTGTCCTGACCCCCAACCATAAAATTATTTCATTGTTACTTCGTAACTGTAATTTTGCTACTGGTATGAATTATAAGTAAATATCTGTGTTTTCTGATGGTCTTAGGCAACCCTTGTGAGAGGGTCATTCATTCCCGAAAGGGGTCACAACCTACAGGTTGAGAACCACTGCTCTATACTAACATGTAATTACTATGTAGGAGCTATTTAATTCTTCATAATTTAATAGGATGATTAACCTACTTTTTAATGGCCCACTGGGTTTGCCAAAAATTATTGACATACCAGATAAAATTAATTGTTGGGGTTGGCTTCCAAGAATATTTAGTACACATCTAGACTAGATACCGGATGGGAATTGGAATGTCCTCTGGCAGCAGGCTCACTGGTTCCTCCAGAGAGCTGTGTTTTGCATACACAGTCTGTTTTGTGTCCTAGGACTGGAATGTTCGACTCTATACAGAACACAGAGCTCCAGCAACCCTGCAGAATTACGACAGCTTCTTGATTGTGGTGAGTGTCATGGAACTGTAAGGGAGGATAAAGCTCACCTGTCTGTTTCTGATGGCCCACCTCCACCCCATCCACACAACACTGTAACTCTCAAAGGAGTCCTCAAACCATGTAGGATTTCCTTTACCCGAATAAGTTAGGGCACGCCTTAGCAGTGTCAAGGTGTGAGTATAAGCTCTCAGCCCTTCTCACACATATGAACCTCTGGCTTCTGCAGGAATTTCAGAAACAAGTTCTAGGCATTCATCAGACCCTTTATCTCTGTCATGTTCCTTAGTCTTGCGGTTGGTCACATCTCATTCATTTGTGTCAGCTGAAATGATTCTAAGTTTGTGTCACTTGACCAATGTCTGCTGCTGTCCTCTTACCCATCCTCTGTCTCTCTTTCGCGCCCACCTGGTTTGCTGGCTTTCTTCACCTGCCTTCTTTTTCGTGTGGTATGCCCATCAAGTAACATCGTGACATTGGGTGTTTATTCGGTAATGGTAACTGAACTCTCTACAGAGGAAAATTACCAGGTTAGAGTCGTAGCCTCTTCTGTGAGGTAAATGTCCCCACTGTGGTTGACTTCATTCTAACATGATGTCATTGAATGTGGAGTTGGGAAAAACTGAGAACATTTGATTGAACAGCACCAGCCAGCTTCAGCACACTATTACTTAGGAAGAGACACTAACTTATTCTGCCAAATGGTGGCTTTATATGTCTTCCTCTTTCCTTTTCCATACAGGGAAAAGTAGTAAACTCATTCCAGAAAGCTGTCTTCTCATGCCACCTTGTAGAATTTCTCAAATCCTTTATTCATTTATAGTATTCTCTTTTTGTTTTTGTCATTTTCTACCTCCTATTGTTTACCTGAATTTGAATATTTAAATGAAAGAGTTGCATATGTTGTTCTTTTTCTGGACAAGGCTCCTTCAGAAGCATGTCAGATGGGAATGCCCATCTGACCCTTACAAAATAACTCTTTGAAGTAGGAAGTAGCTTCAGGCTTAGGGAATTTCTACAATAGATGTTTCTTAGAGAAAAGAGTGAGACTAGATGTTTATCAGTAAGAGATTTCACTTGAAGCACATCCAAGCAAATGCCTCAACTCCAGTTCCTGTGGCTCTTGAACTCAGACAAGCACACACAGAGCAACGTGTCTCCATGTTCCTGTGTGTGCCCTGTGCTTCCACCAACTGGGTCATTAGAAGATGACTGGCAGAAAAGGAAGAGTGAGAGCCCTTTCTGTATTTCTACCAACCTTACCAGGGTGTTAAGGAAACACCAAATTTTGTTCTTTGCCAATTGAAATAGAGTCACTTGTGTTGGTGACAAGGGGGAAAAAAAAGTAAAATTGAATGCTAAAAGTCACAGGAAATGTGAAGACACCAGAAACTGAGCAAATTGTGAAAAGTTGTAGTTAAGGTTTTTAATGTGACCAATACAAAATGATCCAGGTTAGCTTTGGAAAAAGGTTTTGTTTTTCTTTTCACACCACTCATGAGATGGCGTAAACCACCAAGATCCACTCACGTCAGTAATATATTTTGATGGGCAGCTTTCCTTCCCCTTTGCCATCAAAACCCACACATAGAAACTGGTACATTTTCATAAGCCACAAAAGAGCAGACAAATTTGGGCGTGCACCTGCAAACAATGTCTCCGAGTTATAGACTTTTCAATACATCGAGCTATTATACGATCCTGGAGGAAGCCTCAGTGCCACCTGACAAAGAAATGCTGGCTTCTAAATAACATTCTAAATTTGCAGCACCAGACAGAGGTGGGGCACGCAGCAGCCCCCTTCTCCTAACACACACTGCATCCTCTTACAGCATCTCGTGTTAACCTAATTCTGAAGTGCTAGTGACTCAAGTCCCCAGTAAAGAAAGCCCAACTTGAGGAAATTCACTTAACATGATTTGGTGGGAGGGTGGCAAAGTGGTGGATTATATCCAGGTTATTCTGGTTGCCCCTACCCTCCTCTCCCATCCCTCATTTTACCCTAAAACAAATTGCCCCTCCCCCTTTTTGTCTCACTTGAATTTTAACGGTTTTAAATTTCTCCTGATGCATTTTGGTTTCTCTTAACCTGGCACTCTTCATGTGTTCCGATGATAAAGAGTGGAGGACTGTCACGTTCATTGCAGGGTATTTAGCCACATCCCTAGCCTCTACCCACTAGGTTCCAGTAGTATCCACCCCCGAGTCACGACAGTCTAGAATCTCTCCAAATAGTGCCAGTTGCATCCTACTCTACCCCCACGCCCTAGGAACCACTACACCAGATAGAGATCAACTGGTGGCTGGCTGGGGGCTGAGGGTGGGGCTTCCCAGGGAGCTGGTGTAGTGAAGTATTGAAGGAACTGGTTACCCATTGGTGGTGTGGTGAAAAGTGAAATGAAAAGAACACCACCTCTTTTCACTAAAGACAGCTGTGGGTAGCTAGGAGCTGCTAGGGTGGCGTTAATACAGAAGAGGAATCTTGTATTGCACAGTCAGAAACCCCGGGGCACATGGGAAGTCCCATCACAAAAAATAATAAAACCAAGTATACCTCATCATCAACTCTTGTGGACTTTGACACATGGTGAGTTTATCCCAATACCTGCATGATATAATATCATTCAAACCCTGTAAAGACTGGGTGAGCTACACTCCTGGGTTCTTAAGAAGGTCTCTGGAATGAGTACCAGCTTCAGGGCTCCAGACCTTAATACTTGCCAAACTTCTTGCGGTGGCTGCTCAGGAAGGTGGGAAGAGCAGGGGAGAGGCACACTCTGTCCCTGAGGCTCCTAAATGTGATGTGAGAAACACAAGTGCCAGACTGCTTACTAAGTCTCCTGGTGAAAGGATGGCTCATTGGCCCTGCAGGAGCACCAAGGGGTCAAGCCCAAGAAAGACAGGTGACTTGAGCAGCTTGAAGTCTGCATACCTCGACAAATGGTGTAGACTAGGTTTTTTTCAGGATGAGAAATTTGGCGATACTGATTTCTAAAGCAGAGACATGAAATGAGGCTCACAAGAACAGTTTCTAGAGGGACCAGAAACTTTGAATACTCTTTGGAGTTTGGTAGTGATTCCTGTGCATCTTAAATGACACTATATAATTTCACTAATAATTACTTAGTTTCAGGCTAGATCCTTTATGCAACGGCCCATTTTTGGCAGCATTTACTCACATGCCATCCTTCACTTTGACTGTATCTTTAGTTCTGAACATAAAATCTTCACACTTTGCACTGTGTATGCCCAGGCCATCAGGCCACACACACCTCAGTTCATGTTCTGCACCATTATGTGGTATGAATTGTAGTGGTTTTATATACATACAAAGTTTCCTGCTCTATAGAAACATTATGACCGACTGACTTATGGAAGACTTTGACATGAAATTTCCTATCATCCCTCCTCAGCATGTGTATCTTTAGGATATTTGTATACATTTACACACACACACACACACACACATATATATATATATATATATATATACACACACACACATATTAGCATGTCTTTGGGTTAGATTGTATAAAAATGTTTGATTGTGAAAACTGTTGTTTGAGTTTGTGATTTGAGTTTCTTCTCTTTTCTTTTCTTTTCTTTTTTTCTTTTTTTTTTCTTTTTTGTCTTTTAAAGTTAAAGTTTGATTTGGGGTTAAAACAGAATTTCCAGAAAAGTTTTGGAATGGGCTTGATTTAATGCTGCAATTTTGTATCATGTATTTATGCAAAGCTGCATGCCCCTATTCACAATCTTTAAATAAAAATATTAATTACCTCTGAAAAGCACTGAAGGTGCTCTGTATATTACAGTATCAAATACTAAGCTCAGATTTAATTCTGTATAAGCATAAACAAGGAAATCTCTCATTAGTATGCAAATTAACCTTCACCTTTAATCAGTGGTAAAATTATATGTGTTCTTAAGAATATCTTTAAAGTAAACTGCTTTATGATTTCAGTGAGTATTTGCTTTGTGTGCCTATTTTTCATATCTATATATTTCAGGTCATATAAAAATTTATTAGAAACAAAGAGATCATGAATAGGCAAAGTTTTTGTTTTGTCTTAATTGACTGGGGTATGGGGGGAGTTATGGAGCCCTGCTTTTTCTTTTCTTTTTTTCACACAATCATCTTTCAGGGCTAGTGCTCACCTCCTGTAGAACCCTCTTAATGTGACTCTGGTATTTCTCCTGGATACTGGCCAACCCAGCCACACACTGAGTTACATAACTTCTTTATATTATCTTGCTCCTTATATCTCTTTTGCAGCATAACCCTCAGTGCCATAACTGAAGACAGTAAAAAAAAAAAAAAGTATAATGTCAGCCCACCTTTTAAGCACAACGCTTCCCAAATAACTCTCATGTTCCTTTCGATTGCTAAATGCCTCTCTTTTATGGATGTCCTCAGTCTTTCTTGCTCTTGGTGCCCCTGCTTTCTATTGGACCTCATTTCCTCCCCATCCCAAGGACTGGACTACATACATATGACGTGTGCAGAAAAGTGCATTGGATTGATGTTTGGCCTTTACTGGATGGCTTGGCTTCCTTCCTTTCTAGCTGATGGATTTATCGGAGAATTCGTTCTTCTCTTTGTTCTGAGCTGGTTGGATGCTCACAGGTTAGATAATAACAGCATCAGGAGAAGCTTTCTGGAACTGTTCACATTATTCTATGGGTGATCTTGAAATGGATTGTTAAAATGCCAGAGTATCTTGATGTTTAGTTGAGCATTCTGTTAAGGCTGAATTTTATGTAGCATTTATCAGTTCAGATTTGAGAAAAAAAAATGGTAATTTTTGTTTCTCATCTTCCTGTTGTGGTACAAGGAAACATTGACTCTGTGTGTGTGTGTGTGTGTGTGTGTGTGTGTGTGTGTGTGTGTGTGTGCATACGTGTATATGTATATACACATGCATACACATATATATATATGTGTCAGACCCTTCTCAGTCAGGGCAGAACCATTCCCAAAAACTGAATAAAATTATTTCTCACACAGCCAAGTATAACTGTCTGCTTTCTTCGAGGCCTCTTTCTTGACTCTCCAAGGGCTGCCTTCATATAGCCTTTCCTTTGTTCATGGATTCCTGGTGTCTCTGTGACTTTGTCTTTTCTCATAATGATGCTAGTTAGGTCTGTCTTAGGGTCCACTCAACCTTGTTTAATCTTATCACCTGTTTCAGGACCCATCTCCAAACAGTGATGGAGCACTGGGCCTTTGAGTTTCAACACAAGCACTGAGGAGGGTACTAACTTATAACAGTGGCATTATTTTTCCTTGCCCTAAGGAAGGTGGTACTAGCATAATAGCTAAAGGCCAGGCATGCTGAATGCTTACAGTGAGTGAGACAGAACTACACAAAGAAAAGCTGTCTGTCCAAAAGTCAGGAGCCAGCCCTGTGAAAAACAGTCATCACTGTGCCATGGCTTGTTTCCCCCCACATTATTTCCTTCCCTGGGTCTTATTTAAGTCCCATCTTTGGAAAATTGGCCCAGCAGAAGCATGAATACTGAAATATTTCTGAAATTATTTCTCTCCTAGATGCCGCCTCAGTGGACTTGGAAATGATTGATGTACAAGTTTTAGCAGATGCTTTCAAACGCTATCTCTTGGACTTACCAAATCCCGTCATTCCAGGAGCTGTTTACAATGAAATGTCTTTAGCCCAAGGTTGGTTTTCTCTTTCCAGATCTCTCTGAACAGATAACTGAGATGTAGACATGCTTGCCACTCTATGATGTGCTGTGTAAAGCAGAAGGCATTGATAAAATTCTGAGCTGCCCTCCAGTGCCTCGCCACCACCCCAGGTTCCTCCTGGACCACATAGCATCTGAGCATCTGGTAGAGGAGACTCAGATCCTCATTTGTTTAGAAACCTGCCCCTGTGTTACACTAATTAACTTCTGATCACTATCTGCAAAGATCACTGCAGTTGTGAAGGTCTTGATTATCCAAGTCCTAGCCTTAGATTCAAAGACCCAGAACAAGAAAGCATGGCAAGGAATATTCTTGCCCTCTTCCCTGAACACCCAGAACAAAATGTATCGAGGGTGGAGCCCTCAGCATCAGGAGCCCAGGCTCCTTTCAGAACTTTGGGGACAGGAAATTGTGGTTCGTGACCTTCAAAGTTTAACCTGTGATACTTATCTGATGCTCTGAGGAAGTAGCCAATCAAGCTCAGTGCTGCTTGATGGAGGCCAGGCTTCTGAGAGCACACCCTGAACATTTTGTGGTTTTCTTTTTTTTTTTTCTTTCTTTTTTTTTTACAAGAAGAGTTTCTTGTATTTCATTTGACTGGAGATCTTTACTTTCTCACAATGCATTTCTTAATAAGAAGGACAAATGTCTTCTTAGGTACCACTCTGGAAGATTTCTCTATGGGCCTCCTTTGGTAGCTAAAGCAGTGAGAAGAAATGGTTCAAGCATTGGTTCGTTGGCACCCTACATAGCCTTACTCTGTTTCCTGTATTTTTTTTTCTGTAACTTGTAGAAGTACAAAGCCCTGAAGACTATATCCAGCTATTGAAGAAGCTCATTAGGTCACCTAATATACCTCATCAGTATTGGCTTACGCTTCAGTATTTGCTTAAACATTTCTTCAAGCTCTCTCAAGCCTCCAGCAAAAATCTTTTGAATTCAAGAGTACTCTCTGAGATTTTCAGCCCTGTGCTTTTTAGATTCCCAGCAGCCAGGTAGGTGAAAGATGAGAAGAAGCATCTTGGGGGTATAGTGGGGGTTGGGGAGTGTCGGGTGGCCCTAATGGTTATTGGAGGGTATCTAAAGATACTGGGTCACAGATGCACACTGCTTTTTACACAATGAACTTGCTTTATATACATCAGTAGGATGGTGAATGGAGATAGTATTGTCTTCAGAAATGATGGTTCTCACAAAACCCTCTTTGTTGCAGCTCTGATAATACTGAACACCTCATAAAAGTGATAGAGATTTTAATCTCAACTGAATGGAATGAGCGACAGCCAGCACCAGGTAAGTAAGGCTTTGCAACAGCTGATGCTCACTCAGCTGTTGGGCCTTTGCTTTGTACTTCTACAAGTTTAAAAAAAATACAAGTCTCCTCTGAATCAATGCAAGTTTAGGGCACAATTGTAACCCATAGTAATATGTTAATTTATGGTTCACAGAAAAATAACAGTGGTGGTCTATGTGGTACAGCCAGGTGTCAGCTCTTGCAGAATTTGAACTATCTTGGTTTTAGCCTTATTTTTTTTAAACGTTTTTTACTAGCTCAACATAAGGTGTTACCATGTAGTCCAGGCTGGCCTTGAACTCACTTTGTAGCAGAGGTTGGACTGGACCTCATGTCTCCTTCCTGTGTCTACATTTTTGTTTTAGATGAGCATTGGGAGAGCTCCCTAGGCCAGACACCTCTTAGGCTACTGAATAAATTTATGGAGTTTGTTTTAGCTGTTGACATTTTTTTTTTTTTTGGTTTTTCTAATACTTAAAAAGTGGGGTGATTTATAATTACTATATAAATTAAAGTATTCTGGAGTGTGTATTTTGGAAGTGACTATGCCGAGAAATGTCTGTCAAAACAAACACTTTCAATAACACGGGCAATGTGAAATAGTGTTTACTGCAGCTAGAGCAAGCCATGTGCCTCTTTGGAAGCAGGTGGTCTTCTAGCCATTTAACAGGGTAGGGAGTGTAGGCTCACCTAGAATGGCAGCTTTTCATCTAGAGAGCCTAAAGTATCTGTGATCTAGTAGCAGTTAGCTCACAGGGCTTGTCAGTTAGATTACCAATCAGCCCTTAGTAGGTGAAGTGTAGTTGCAGGGCCAGGAGGAAGTTGTGCTTGCATTCTTCATTTCTGCCCAGGCTTTTAAACCGAAGCACCCTGCTTCTACTATCTGTAATGGGTAACTCACGAGGACTGGGACAGAGCAACAGGTTGTGCTTTTCTGTCTTCAGTGCATGGCCAGTTGTGCTTCTTTGCATCTGGATGCAGCAGACTGAGAGAGTCAAGGGCTTGGGCTCAAACCCCATCCTGAAGTGATTGGATGAATATAGCTGAGCGCTTAAGATGCACAACTTAGGAAGAGCTTCTGTGGGACTGGCCCCAAAATGCTGTACCTAGGGTGAGAGTGATCATAGAGGAGGCAAGCATGGCATATTCCAGAGGTTCCAAAGCACAACAAATAGGATTTAACAGGGATGCCTGGAGCAAAACCAGAGTGCACTGGGGAAGCTATCTGTAAGTGTAGCCTAGGGGGTTTTGCCCCACATGATGCTGGATAATGGATTCAGGAGCTGCCTTTGGCCCTAACAGGGAGGAATGAGAGTGGGACTTGGAAGTTGCTGTGCGCCATAGAGACTGTCTACTCTGAGACTAACCACACAGGCTAGGAAGGAAGAGGTACACCAAGAATAGGCAGGCTGCAGCCGAGGCACTGAGCTGCAACTGTTCATTTCCTCCTGACTGGCATAGAGATGCACCCGGAGAGGAGGTGCAGCTGAGCTTTGTTTGCCCTGAAGGGCTTGGGGTAGGGATGAGGGGAGCTGAGAAGTTAGTCATCCTGGGCTTCTCAGTAATACTCCCTGCCCTCATCAGGCAGGTGACATAGAAGCTCAAAGCCAGATGGGACTTTTACAAATGAATTGATCACTAAGGGCTTGCTTATTTGTCTGGTTGGAAGAAGGTTGTGACCTCTGGAGTTTAATATAAATGGATTAAGTGTCTTTTATAAGACTAACTTATAATAAGCATGTATCTTCATTAATCACTCTTATAATGTGGCCTGATACACAGAAGAGTACTACAGTCTCCCCGCTACCCCTACCACCCCCAGAAATTAGTATACTAATTTCAAAGGAGGATTAGTTCCATCAGTTCAGCTTCTGAGGATGACAAAGATCAGACATACTGGATTGTCCCAGTATTTGTGCAGACTCAGAAAAAAAAAGAAAGAAAGAGAATTAAACCCAAGTCATTCTTGAGCCCTATCTGAGCCACTTTCACTTCATGTGGTACTTCTCAACCACCCTGAGCATTGTCTAGAACCCTTGGGATTAAATGGATGCTTCAGAGTGTCTCACTTCACTCTCCACCTACAAGAGGGTAGGGAAGGTGCCTTCATCCTGGACACCTTTGGGCTCCAGCGCAGTGACTGGCAGAGCATCCCAGGAAAAAGAAATGACCTCTTCAACCCAGTGGGAATCCACTGCCTTCACAGAGGCCTACCCCACTGGCCCAGAATGCAAGAGGCTCCAAGGTCTTTGGAAGCTCACCTCCAGTCCTCCTCATAAATCAGTCAAGTATAGATACTCTGAACAGAGAGGAGTCTTTCAAGGGTCCTTAAATGGGGACTACAAGGAAGTGTTTGTTGTGGGGCAGGTAGACATCCTCTCTGGGTTTTACCAGGTAGTAGTTAGAATGATAAGGCTGATGCCTAAGGCAAAATGTCAGCTTAAATAAGGCCTGTTGAAAACACAGCAGTCTAAAGTGTAGCTGGGAGTGCACTTCTAAGACAGAGCTTCAGAGGTGCAGCTGATGACTTTTTAGAGTAATTGAGTAGATACTTTAAAGTAGATAAGTTAAAGAAAGACTATACCCTGAAAGGGGCCTTGAAACACAGGTCCAATTTTAACTGGAGAAAAGGAAAATAGCATTTTGATTTGCAGATGGACAACAAACCAGCTAACCAAAGTTGTTGCAGGCTGTGCTCTTTAGGTTGTATACACTCACTCTAGGACATTAGTACACTGTGATCTCTTAGAATGTGTTTCTCCAACCTGGCCCATCAGGCATTGACACAAGGCTACACTTTTAAGTGACAGGGTTATAAGACACTACTGGGACCCCAAAGAAACAGAGAGGAGAGGCTCACTCTATGCTACCCAGTCAGTGTGTGCCACAGCTGGATATGCCCAGGAGCTACCTTTGGGTCCAGCCTGTCCTGTCTGCCATCTTTGTATGCCTAAGTTGTTGGAACCATCGGGAACCACAGGGCTGTTTTCAGTGTCCAGTCAAAAAGCCTTCTGAAGTTTCCAGAATGTAATAAACTAACAATGAGGGAAATAAGATCCTATGGACAACATAGGACAAAGGGCCATAGTGCAATATGGGTAGCTCTGGAGACAAGGTTCCATCAGATGTACAGTGGAAAGAAGAATGGGTTGCTTTCCCAGGGTTGTTAGGATTAAATAAGCTGACATAAATAAGCTGTGTGGCTTGGTGGGTGTAGTGGCTAGGATGTCAGTGCCACTCCCCCTGACACCTAGCCAACGTGTCTTTGCACAGTACACAAAATGTATAACTGTCCACAGTGTCCCCTGTGTCATCCACTTCATCTGTGTCCCAGCAGATCCCAGTGTGCTTTCTGTGCAGGTTAAAATGGCCCATTCACTGTGTGTGTGTGTAGTCTTCAGCCCTTGTTCTCTATTCTTTAACTGTCCTGTGGGTTTTTTTTTGTTTGTTTGTTTCAAAACTGTTAGTTTACTTGGTTTGGCTACATTTCTAAAAGGTAAAGACCAAAGCTATTTCTTATTTTGATCCATTCCAGTTACAGATCTAATAATACTCCCAAAACACACATAACTGATAAAAAAAACTGCGGTTTTCTTTTTTTAATTTAATTTTTAAAATTTAAATTAGAGACAAGATTGTTTTACATGTTACTCCCAGCTCCCTCCCTCCCCTCCACTAACACCCTACCTATCCAATACCATTTCTGCTCCCCAGGCAGAGTGAAGCCTTCCATTGGGGGGGGGGCTTCAGAGTTTGTCATATCCCCCCCCCCCCATGTGTCTAGGCTGAGGGCATATCCCTCTATGTGAAATGGGATCCCAAAGTCCATTCCTATGATAGGGATAAGTGCAAGAGGCCCCATATATTTCCAAGGCCTCCTCACTGACACTCACTTTTATGGGGTCTGAATCAGTTCCATGCTGGTTTCCCAGTGATCAGTCCGGAGGCCAAGAGCTCTCTCTTGTTCAGGTCAGCTGTTTCTGTGGGTTTCACCAGCATGGTCTTGACTGCTTTGCTCATCACTCCTCCTCCTCTGCAACTGGTTCCAGTTCAGTTTTTAGTTGTGGTTATCTGCTTTTACTTCCATCAGCTGCTGGATGAAGGCTCCAGGATGGTATATAAGTTAGTAGTCAATCTCGTTATCAGGGGAGGGCATTTAAGGTAGCCTCTCCTCTGTTGCTTAGTTAGTTGGTGTCATCATGTAGATCACTGGACATTTCCCTAGTGCCTGATTTCTCTTTAAACTTATACTGGCTCCCTCTCTGATGGTATCTCTTATTTTGCTCCCCTCTATTCTTCCTCCTACACAACCTTCCTGCTCCCTATGTCCTCTCCCCCTCCTCTCCTCCCCTTCTCATTCTCCTAGCTCCCTCTCCCCTCCCCCCATGCTCCCAATTTGCTCAGGAGATCTTGTCCCTTTCCCCTTCTCCGGGGGACCATATATGTCTCTTTTAACTGTGGTTTTCAAAGAAATTTTAGAAATCAGCTCACTTTGTGCATCCAGCAGGCCTTTGAGGCCTTTGCAAATTCCTTGCTTTTCTGGAAGGAGGCACAGATGTGGACAGGTGATTCGGACAGTATATTTTCTGAGCTCTGTTGTTAGTGTACCATTCCCTCTGTTACAAGAAGTCCTCCATGTCTTTAAAGCTGAGTTTCAGGCTTTCTGGAACTCCTCACACTACTCAGAAATGGGGAGCTTACATGATCTCAATGGGGCAACCACAGTAGGAACAGGTCCAGTGAACACAGGGTACCTCTGAATACCACCCATGTTTTGGATTTCATGGATGTATTCAGAAACACTAATGTAGCATAATTGGAGTCTAACATTGCACCCTCAAGCCTGGAGGAGGCAACAAGTGACTCTTTCTCCTCCCGTCCTCCTACACCTGTCAAGGTTAATTTTTAACCATGGGTGCATTGCAAAACATCCCTCCTGAAGAGCTTAATTCATGCATCTTGTTTTAAATGCTCTGGACTGGGTTTTAGCTAAGATGTAAGCAAATGCTAAGACAGAGGGAAATAACTTTCAGAGTTTTCGATTCCCTCGTTTGTTTTCTCTCCCGTTGGGTTTAAAATTTAGTCTGACATGAGTTGTTTCACAGGTAAGGAATGAAACTCTGAGAAAGACGAATATCCTGAGGGAGGGGTAGAGGTGAACAGGGGAGAGCCCAGCTCCCCCTTATTAAACCTAGCCAGCTTTGCTCAAGATCTACAATAGCATTGTGAGCCCTGTGCATGTGCTGGGGGATGGTTTTATTTTTGTTTTCATGGCACAGCCTTCTCTGTCTCTAGGGACAGGATGGTGGGGGGAGCAAGGGAGGGTGTTGGTAATCACAGGGGAAAGACTTCCCCTCTCTGCTAGACAGTGGGTGTGCCTTGCCTGTCTTGCTTTCTGCATATGTAAACCTGGGTTTGTTTATTAACTGAAAGGCATAGTCTTCCTTAGTGTGGGTTCTTTGAAATCCCTGGAGTTATAGGTTTGCCTCATACTGGATGTGCGACATTAAAATCATGGAGGAACATGTTCCTTTTACCCTAGATGATTTTGATTCATTCGGTCTTTTTCTGCTGCCTCCTTTTTTTTTTTTTTTTGATTTTTTTGCTCATTAACATCGGCGCACAAAAGCCCCTGAGAACCTTTCCATGTCTCAGGCTATGGCTCACTCGATGCCAGAGAGGACTTAGTCAAGACAGAAACCATGTCACAGAACTTTCAAACACATATTAATGATCATGAGAAAGTATCCTGACCTGGTGAAATCTGCTGAAGAGTAGAATCATGGGCTGCCTTTGCCTCTGAAATGAGTTGTACAAACCCCCGAGGAAAAGGATGCACACTAGCTTGAAACCTCCGAAGGTGAAGTGAACCTTCACTTTTGCTGGTAAGGTTTCCTGTGTGCTGGGTCTCAGCAGTCCCAGGAAAATGGGGCATGGACAGAGCACAGGTTGTCTTAAAGGGGTTTAACAGCCAAATGGAAATTATTTCCTAGGTATTGTGACATTTATACTTTTGGTTTACCAGTGAGTTGTATATTCCGCAGCACATTAAGTATGTTTATTAATTTGTGGGGCATCTTGGATCTAGAAAAGGTGAAAGGGAAAGTTGATGGTTTTCTCTTAAGGAGGAGTACTATACTGAGTTCTGCCAGCAGAGGGCTCCCTCCTTAAGCTAATAAAGCATGAATCTTATCAGTGGGGAAAGATTATTCTCACACTGCAGTCACATTATAGAGCCTCCATGGTACATATTGTACATGTTGAGGAAATTGTTTGAAACAAGGTGTTCATGACTACATGAAGACTATTCTAGGGTATACCACTTTACTGCAGATACTTTTGTTCTGAGACCATCAGATTTACATTGTAATCTCTAGGAGGTTCTAAGGTAGATCCAGGTATGCTTAAGAAGCCACTGTGTCTCTTTCTCCCAGCTCTTTTTTAGAGCAGGGCGATCATAGAAATAGAAAACAAATTTATTTTTCTTAAGCTAAAAGGAGAAAACAAAAAAGCCAGAGTTTTGTTATACTATGCATTTTTTTTTTTTGGTAACCTAAAATTAGAAAGTAAATTCCATTTCTTATCTGTTTTTACTTTCCATGACCAAGGAAAGCTAAGAGCAGACGATGGAGTTTAGGACCAAACATCTGAAGGATGAGTTCTTTTTTTTTTTTTTTTTCTTTCTCCCCTATAGCATGAAGGAATTTGCCTGAGGTCATATCTAAATTGTTGTTATGTTTTGAGATTTGGGGACTTTTGTGACGTTTAGTTATGTTCAAAAGGTTAAAGTGGGAACTTCTGTGTGGATGCGATGGGAACTTTCCTAGGAAAAGTCTTGAGTTTTTTTCTGGCCAGCCAACAATCCTAAACCTAGTTAGTTGTAACTTTCTCAAATAAAGGGCTGGAAGGGAGGTATGTCCTTCTCTGTCCTGTCTTTTGCCACGCCTAGTCGGCAGTTAACCCAGTGCAGACACACCTCTTAGAAAGTCTGATTAGAAAGTCCTAGGACCTTGAAGGTGAGCTGAAGTTAACCTCTTGAAAATCTGGGCTTGCATGGGGCGGCCAGCCGGTGTGCGAAGCTCTCTGTGAAGGGCTTTCCTGTTACACCTGCGGGGCCAACTGTGCCAATGTGTGGGAGGAGGTGGACACGAGAGTGAGGCACCCTGTTCTGGACTGTTCCGAGAGGTTCAGGCCTTCACAAACGCGGCTTTGATTCTATTTTTTGCTGAACTAGCTGGGCCATTTCCTGTGCCGCTTCACTGCGGGCCACTTGAGCCCCCGGAGCGGAGGTTGCCAGGGCATACAGGCACCATGGCCACCAGGAGGATTATTTTCAGCACCCCCTTACAATGAATGCCCTTCTCATTTCTAGGGCGAAAACGAGCAAGTTAGTCTTGCCTCGGCCACTTGTCAGCCTGATGACAACTTTGACTTTGACTTGGGTGCCCCTCCCCCTCCCCAAATCCCTAGCTCAGCAAATATTTGAACCTGCCCAAGTTAATCATGAAGCCGCGATCTTTATCTGAGAGAGACGTGCGAACGCCCGCCGGGGCTCCTTTCTTCCCCGGAGCAGTAGCGCGACCCAGGGGGGCTCTGCTCGCTGAGCTGGGGACGTGCTGCCTGGGCGGGGCGCGGGGCGGAGGGACCGGCTGCAGACTAGCCTGGGGGAGCCGGCGGCCTGGCTGAGAGTCAGCGCGCCCCCGCCTCGCGCGCTCTCCAGCTAGGCTCGCTACTGCCGGTACCGGGCGGGCGGGGGAGCCTGGGGGTTGGTCCCACTTGGTGGAAGAACAGCTTCTTTGGCTTTTTTTTTTTTTTTTTTTTTTCTCGGTGGGATACTGGCAGTTCAAAGCGAAACCGCTGAAATGCATAACCTGCAAAGTAAGTCGCTTTTCATTTATGCACTTCTGTGCACCGGGCTCTTTATCTGCAAGCCTGTCCTCTCTAGTTTGGCGTGTGTGTGTGTGTGTGTGTGTGTGTGTGTGTGTGTGTGTGTGTGTGTGTGTGTGTGTGTGTGTGTGTGTGTGTGTGTGTGTGTGTGTGTGTGTGTGTTGTGTACGCGCGCGCTGCCTGGGGAGAACAGATGGGCGATTAGGGGAGACACTCCCTTCTGTCCTGGGGGAGGGGGGCACTGTGGGGAAGAGATGGGGTTTGGGTTTGGAGTTTAGAAAGTAAGGGTCAGGAAGTTGGGACCAAGCCAGAACTTGCAGAGAACATGGAAAATCACCTGTCTCTCTGACCTGCCCCTTGGGTCCCCTTGCCACATGGCAACAGAAGTCTGCAGCTAGGCTGCCTGTAGGAGTGCTGCACACTGGCCCTTTGGGCTGACCGGTGGATTATACTGCCAAGGGGACTTATCTCTTTTACTTTGGGGAGAAGACTCAACATTTTTATTTAACCATTTTTAAAAAAAAAAAAAAAAACTTATCTAAGGACATACTTCATCACCACTTTTACCATTTTTATTTGAATTTTAGTTTAGATTTAAATTTTAGTTTAGATTTATTTAAACCTATAGGCAAATAGAGAAGCGTGAACTGGAAGAGATAGGGTTGAGTCTAACTGTCTCCAATAATGCAGAAATGCCCTAGAGAGGGGACTCTAATGGACAGCAGCCAGGGAACAGAATGCCTTGCTCTATTTCTAATGCTATGTGATTCCAAATGTGATAGAAATCTAACAGGGCTTCCGTGTTCCATAAATCTTCACATGGATGCATAACATCCACAGCCACAAAGCCCACTCTAGTTTTTAAAATGAAACCACATTTACACTGGAGCAGTACCCCTCCGTAATCGGGAGCTTCTAGCTCACAGTGGCAGTGGACCTCAAGCTCCAGTTGTGGTGACAGAATTACATACAAAATGATTTAAAGAACCAAAATAAATCATTAGATTTGTAGGGAAATTGATTTCTTTATATTGAACACTGCTAAGAAGGAATATTGTCCCCCGAGTAAGGCACTGAGCTGAAAGAAAGAATGGGGGAGGGCAGAGAGAGAGAGAGAGAGAGAGAGAGAGAGAGAGAGAGAGAGAGAGAGAGATTACATCACCTTCTTTAAAGCAGCTAGCAGTGAGATGGGTTTCTGAGTGAGATACTGGCAGAGAGCACCTGAACTCTGTGTTCTGATATATGGCCTCTTATTTTGGCAGAAGCATCTTGTTGTCCAGTGTTGTTAGGTAGAAACATTGAAACTCACCAGTGTTGACCATTATTGTTTCTGCAAATAATAGGCATCTTCATTCCTGTGCTGAGTTTTCATATTTATTCTGTAAAGTCTTATTTTGACCTTGGGATATTCTAGTACAGGCATTTTGTCTAAGGACTCTTTTAGCTTCCCTTTTTAATGAGGTGCATTTATGACTATGTTTAAGAATTATGGAAGACTGTATTAAGTATCCAGAGAGCTTGATCCTTTCTGCTTCTCACACATATGGCCGATATTTAAGAACTATAAAATAGAGCTTAAGAGTAGTAGTTTGATGCCTTTGTAAGATTTTTAGGCCACTGAAAAGCCAGGCTATCTCTAAGCCCATATGCACTAAGGACGGAGCTAGAAGCTGCAGTTTATCAGCCATTTGTCAGTCTGCCAACAGCGGAATGTACCATGCTGCAGGGAGTAATAAAAAGGGAATTAAAGAACTCACTGCTGGAAGAGAGCAGGCAAATTAAACACCTTTCGAAACGATGAGCATGTAGACATTGCAGCTGTGTGGCATGTAGGTTCTCGGAGAGAGGCTGGGGCTGTGTGAAGCTGGCATCCAGGAGAACTGATGAAGCAGGAGTGGTCTGGTGACATTTTTCTGACTTGATTGGCTGGGGCGTGTGATGTAATAGGTTACAGTGCAGCCCCGTATAGGTTTTAAAATGAATTCCAAGACACCATTACAAAGAAAGCCGGACTCTTTTCTTATAACTGAGCACAGCCGAGGAAACTCTCGCACAAATGTACACCACGGTTTGGACTATGGAAGACCTGGACTTAGAGTGTGCCAAGACAGATATAAACTGTGGCATGGACTTGATGTTTTATATAGAAATGGATCCACCAGGTAATACTGCAGTATTAATGGAGAGAGCTAGTTAATTTTGTGACTTAATTTTTTTTTTTTTTTTGGAAAGCCGCTGTAACAGATACTCTTGGGCTTGCTATTTTTACTGATTTGTTTCACGGTTTAAAATTAGTCTGATTAGAACTTTAAAATTAAACAGATTGTTGACTGTAGCAGCAAGCAGCTTGGGCTGTATTTGATACATGCTGGTTCTTGCTGAATGGATGGGAACTAGATTCCACTTTTCTGCTGCTGGCATCTTTTGTTAATTGTGATCCTTGGCAAGTTGGGCTATATTGTTGTATATTGTTCCTTTAATTAAGGGGACGCGTCCTTTGTGCTGTTTTCTCCGCTGGCTGTGGACTCTGGCAGTGTGGTACTTTGCTGTGGTAATGCCGGGTGTTTTAGAAAGCATGTGAGATGTAGCAGTGACTCAAACTCATGTCTGATGACCTGAAACTCTCGTAAATTAAATCAGACGTGGAGACTCGCTTGCTCTCTCAAGCTGAGATACTACAATGGAAAAAGAAGTTGGCTTTCCTTGCCTTTGTAAGAGTCTTGCTAGACACCTGAAATCATCTGGGGTGTAAATTAAAGAAGTCACAGTGCTTTCAAAGTTAATGTTTCGGATTTAGCTAAATATCTAGGATCCTGGTTGTTCCCTCTGGGGTTAGCCTTCCCTGCAATGAAGAAATTCAGAAATGCTGAGGGCTTCTTGTCACCTTTTTTCTGTCACTATGTGCATACTGATTTGACATTGAAGAAGGGGATAGGGGTTTTGATGGGACCTAACATGTAGAGCACAATGTCCCCCAGCAGAATAGTAATATGAAGACTAAGGAGATTTAGGTCACAGATGAGTTTCCTAAAGTGGCTTTGGCAGAGCTGTGCCTGGAGAAGTAACAGAGAAAGCCAGTTCTTAAAGCACACTGCTGTAAATGGGAGCTCTTAAAAGATGTGATTACTGCGCTCCTGCAGGACAGAGCCACCAAATTTTCTCTTTCATAATTAAAGAAGAGAAGAAATGAAGCCAACTCCTATTATTTCTGCAGCTCAGATGTTTCTAGTTACTTTAGATGGAGCTGCCTGAGCACATAACTTAACACAGCTAAAATCTAGAAGTAGAAATGTTGACTCTGGATTAGCTTTGAAAATTTCTCCCATAGTTAGCCCCACTTATTTCTTAACCTCTAGTTATGTCTGTCTGTCTGTCTGTCTGTCTGTGTCGTCCTCCCCCCCACCCCCCACCTCCCGACACACACACACACACATTGTAAATGTCTTAGTAAATTCAATTGCCTTTTAACTGAAAATAGAATTTTCATGCATTTTTAGTTAAAATAAAATTACACCACTCCCCCCCCCCTTACTCTTCGTTGTTGTAATGAAATGTTGTTCATATGAAAAGATTCGAGTTGTTCATATGAAAAGATTCGAGCCTAATTTTAAGTGTGCACTTGGAGTCAGGATTACAAACAACTTTTTTTTCTCCCTCCTTTGCCTGCAGCACTGCCCCCTAAACCACCCAAGACCACTACTGTAGCCAACAACGGCATGAACAACAATATGTCCTTACAGGATGCTGAATGGTACTGGGGAGACATCTCAAGGTAAGGCCACGGGGCTCTGCATCCACCAGGGAGGTTTTGAGTAAGAGGACACAAAGCACCAGCTTGCTGAATTCCATTTTTAGGATGTCATCCAACATAAGCATGAAGCATAGTTGGTTCTTTTCCAAAGACGACCAGAAAAGTCACTGAGCGCTGGAGCACTGTGGGTGCTGGATGACACAGGAAATTAAATACCCAGGAAGTGTCCCTGTTGACAGAGATGTCAGGGAAGCACCGTACCAGGGTGACAGAGCACTGCCTGCTTTCTCTCCAGTGAGCAGGACTTTAGGGATTTGGGTTATTGCTCCCTTCACATACCCTTTTAGCTTTTCGAGTGCTTAGTGAGTGGGCTGGGAGAGCCTCTTTGTGGATTATGACTTTCTGTGTTGGTTTATCAGAAAATGATTTAAAAGGAAAAAAAACAACTTTGTATTATAGATATGCCAGTTATGTAAATGGGTACATGTACACATATGCCAATAGTGTAAATAGTTTACATAAGTGTATGTATCATGCACTTATGTTTAGTGGGATGAATTTATAACATTTCTGTTTAAGCAAAGAGAAATTGTTAGTTACCTTTGAAAATGTGCAATACTGACATGTGGCTCTACAAGGACAGGAGAATGTAAAGATATGGAACCTCTTTCATTTTCTGCTCACTGTCCTAAAGAATGGTGTCTGTTAAGGCTAAGGGTATGGCCCAGTGGTGCAGCAATCCTGAGTGCAGGAGGGAAGATGGTGTCTGTCTGTGTCTTGTCAGTGTGCTGTCTGTCATTCAAAGTTGAAAAGTAAGCATGGTCTTATATTGTGTTCATTTCAGGGAAGAAGTGAATGAAAAACTCCGAGATACAGCTGACGGCACCTTTTTGGTACGAGATGCATCTACTAAAATGCACGGCGATTATACTCTTACACTAAGGTGAGCCAGGGAGTCAGCTGTAATTGGGATGTCTGGGTTGTCATGAAAATATTTCTTCATTAGATATTTTTTCTCCTTAAACCTGCAGCTAAAGTAATGGGTTTCTTTAGAGTATTTTCAAACATACTTGTTCATCCCTCTCCCCCAAGAGCACCTCACTACTGCATCAAAAAACTTTAATAATCATTATCTTTATATTTACAGGAAAGGAGGAAATAACAAATTAATCAAAATATTTCACCGAGATGGAAAATATGGCTTCTCTGATCCATTAACCTTCAACTCTGTGGTTGAACTAATAAACCACTACCGGAATGAGTCTCTAGCTCAGTATAACCCCAAGCTGGATGTGAAGCTGCTCTACCCAGTGTCCAAATACCAGCAGGTAATGTCCTCAGAACTCTTCCCACTGAAGTCACACAGGACCAAGCCACCCCCGACGCAGAAAATGATTTCAAATTGGCATTTGACAAACATTGCACCATGATTGGAATTTCACAATGACTGAATGAGATAACACATTGACTGTTTCATTAAGGATTGTTATTTGAGTGAATACCTTATCAGTTGAGTTCTTTTTTCTGCCTTGTATATCCTTCCAGGATCAAGTTGTCAAAGAAGATAATATTGAAGCTGTAGGGAAAAAATTACATGAATATAATACTCAATTTCAAGAAAAAAGTCGGGAATATGATAGATTATATGAAGAATACACCCGTACTTCCCAGGTGAGTTTCAGATATGTTGGAGTAACACATGTTATAAATCAGATTCAAAAGAAGAATTGTGTCTAGCCCTTTCCAGTGTGGCCCATGCTCATAAGAATCGCTCATTAATCCTGCTTCTAACTGGCAGGTTATTGTGAGCTTTCAGTTCATTCCTGATTGGAGACTTCTGTCCAGGCTGTATACTAGTAATAACTGCTAATGTCAGTTTGTCCAAGCTCTGGGATGGAAATTGCATATCTATCCCCCTGCAAAGCAACATGGATGATACAAAATAAAATTTCCTTTTAAAAGATGGATCAGGTTGTACTTACATATTTAAGAGTACATACACACACACCATTCGTAGAAAAAGAAGCCATGGATTTGAAAGAAAGCATGGGGAGTATATGGGAGGGTTTAGAGAGAGGAAAGGGAAGAAGAAAATATAATGTGATCTCAAAAAAAAAGTAAGAGAAATAATTTTAAAAAGTAAAAGTAGACAGAAAATTCTCCACAAGAAATGTCTGTTTCTATATTCTTTGGCTAGAGTTTGTGAATTCCTCTCCGATTCTGATAATAGAATACACGCCAGCTTTCCCTATGCCCTGGTCCTGTATTGAGGGTATATAGTACAGCCTTCTCCCCAACCTCCACCCCTTGTACAGTTGCTTAAGCAATATAGAGATGATGTGGAGTTGATGAGAAAAATCGCACATGCCCCTTGTGGCCATTACATCACTTCAGTAAGGAACTTAAGCATCTGGCTGTTAGTGGCTAAGAGGGCTCCTGTAGCTAAGCTTTTGGTGCCCACGGATGTCTGTACCAACTAGCAGCACATTTATATTGCATCCCTAGCTAGCTTGCCTCTCTCAGTGAGAAGTCGTATTCTGAAAGGGATGACATTGTCTTTTGAAACTTGTGTTGCAGGAGATTCAGATGAAAAGAACAGCTATCGAAGCATTTAATGAAACCATAAAAATATTTGAAGAACAATGCCAGACCCAGGAGCGGTACAGCAAAGAATACATAGAAAAGTTTAAACGTGAAGGCAACGAGAAAGAGATTCAAAGGTAGATGCGCCATAAACATCCCCAGTACCCTTGTGACAGAAGTAACAAAAATTGTTTTAGACTGGTGGTCGAAGTAATGCTCTCCCTTCCAGTCATTTGAGCAGTTTTAAAATGGAATGAACAAAGCTTCCTAAATGTTGGGGACCTTCATGGCTGATCCAGGTACTTAGCCATTTGTTTCTCCCACCTGCAGGATTATGCATAACTATGATAAGCTAAAGTCTCGAATCAGTGAGATCATTGACAGTAGGAGGAGATTAGAGGAAGACTTGAAGAAGCAGGCAGCCGAATACCGCGAGATTGACAAGCGCATGAACAGCATTAAGCCAGACCTCATTCAGCTGAGAAAGACAAGAGACCAATACTTGATGTAAGTGTTTGAAATAGAGCCCGAAGAACTGACAGCGCCTAAAACCAAAGAGGGGGTCCTCAATACTTTTCCTCTTTTGCAAAACTCTTTCAGGTGGCTGACGCAGAAAGGTGTTCGGCAGAAGAAGTTGAACGAGTGGTTGGGAAACGAAAACACTGAAGAGTAAGTAGCTGCCGCAGATGGGTGGCAGGCAGCGTGGAGTTTTGCTAGCAGGTTTTTCACTGACCTTAGGACATCTCTCAAGCAAAAATGTAGAAACTCAGTAGCATTATCCAGAGTTTTACAAAGGGACAGTTGAGCCCAGGAAGACAGGGGTGTTGTTTTATTTTCCCCCACAATTGTGTAAATTGACCCTATGTGTTCATAATGATGTCCCTGAACATCAGAAAAATCCCCAAATATTTTTGGAACGATGAGTATAAAACAATTACATTTAGTATATTTTGAAGGTTAAGTATATATTTAGTATGAATTATCTGAGAACTGGCAATCTTCTTAATACTGTCCTTGCCCTCTGCCCAGGTACCTAAGGGTGATTGCCGACTTGAAAGTGGGGATAATAATAACTTTTGCTAGCCATTCCAGGGGGTGGGGGGGAGAGGTAGTGAGGATGCTGAGTCGCCTGCTCGGAAGGAGAACTTGGGGGCAGGCTGGGCTTCCACCCCCTTGACTCACAAACCTCCGTTTTTGCCTCTGTAGCCAATACTCACTGGTAGAAGATGAAGAGGACCTGCCCCACCACGATGAAAAGACATGGAATGTTGGCAGCAGCAATCGAAACAAAGCTGAGAATCTATTACGGGGGAAGCGAGATGGCACTTTTCTTGTCCGGGAGAGCAGTAAGCAGGGCTGCTATGCCTGCTCTGTAGTGTAAGTAACTCTAGAAAAATTACTCGTTATATTTCATTCATTTGTTCACTAGAGATCAGGATCTGAAAAAAAGTTTTAACCTCAAAAAATCATATGCTATGGTCTAGACAGAAAGATGAATCTCTTAAGAACCTAACAGAGCCGGATGGTGGTGGCGCACGCCTTTAATCATTTTTGGGAGAACATCACTGAACATAAAGTAACCCTTCAGGGATTGACCAAAGCAAGAAGAGGAAGGACCCCATTGAGATCATGCAGAGATATACCCCAAAGGAGGCATATTTCTGTCTTGAGGCCCAATTCCTTTTTATTGCACAATAGTTTCAGGAGTACCTTGAAAAGTAATTGGAAGGTTGAGCATAATGTCTGTAATCCTAGCACTCAGTGACTGAGATTAGTACAGGCTGTATATGGAGACCCTAAGTCAAACAAAAGAAGAACAATGGCTTTGGATTCACTAGCATCATCGGGACAGAGAAACAATGTTCTCTTGTGTGGATAGACACTAAAAGTACCTTATAGTCTATCACTGCTTCATTTAAAAATAATTCCTATAAGACCCACAGAGGGAGAATTTTTAGTTAAGACGAGAGAATAGAAGAATTCAGAATAAATGCCAAGATAGAGAGTTGTGATAACATTTCAAGGAGAGCCTGAACGAGACCTGTCGATTATAACCCGAGGAAAGTTAGCATGAGGTCTCACAGAGACAGCAATACCAGCACCTATGAGGTTGGAAACTGCCATTTGTCCCACACTTGCAGCATGTGACATGTAGCCACACATCTGTTAAGCACTCATCTCTTGTCTCATAGGAACCCTAATACATATGTTGTGCCTCCCCCGCCTTTAAGCCATTTAACAGTCCAGGGAAGCAGGCCCAAATGTGTGTGTGTGTGTGTGTGTGTGTGTGTGTGTGTGTGTGTGTGTGTGTGTGACTTGACCAGTAAAAGCAGCACTAATAGTTTACTGTGGCTTTGGGGCTTTGGCTCTCCAGCAGTGAAACAGACCCATTCACTGTGCCCATCCATGATGACTGGCTTTGTTAAAAAAAAAAAAAAAAAAAAAAACCCTGCAGCATTCTGTTTGTCTGAGACCAGCTCCAAAGACTTTTTTGTTCTCTCTCCCCTTCCAGGGTAGATGGCGAAGTCAAGCATTGCGTAATCAACAAGACTGCCACTGGCTATGGCTTTGCCGAGCCCTACAACCTGTACAGCTCCCTGAAGGAGCTGGTGCTACATTATCAACACACCTCCCTCGTGCAGCACAATGACTCCCTCAATGTCACACTAGCATACCCGGTATATGCACAACAGAGGCGATGAAGCGCGCGCCACCCTCGGATCCAGTTCCTCACCTTCAAGCCACCCAAGGCCTCTGGGAAGCAAAGGGCTCCTCTCCAGCCCGACCTGTGAACTGAGCTGCAGAAACGAAGCCGGCTGTCTGCACGTGGGACTAGAGCTTTCTTGGACAAAAAGAAGTCGGGGAAGACACGGCCGCCTAGGGCTGTTGGATGACTAGACATTTCTAACCTTATCCTTTTTCTTTCTTTTTTAATTTAAAGCCACAACATACACCAACACACAGAGAAAAAGAAATGCAAAAATCTCTCCGTGCAGGGACAAAGAGGCCTTTAACCATGGTGCTTGTTAATGTTTTCTGAAGCTTTACCAGCTACAAGTTGGAACTTTGGAGACCAGAAGGTAGACAGGGCTGAAGAGCCTGGGCCTGGGACCGCTTGGTCCAGCCTGGTTTAGCCTGGGTGTCGCTGGGTGTGGTGAACCCAGACACGTCGCACTGTGGGTTACTTCCTTTTTAATGAACGAATGATGTGAAGCGGAGAGGCATGTCTGCTCTCACAGGACACTTTGAGAGAACATTGATGCAGTATGTTCGGAGGAAAAACAAAAACACCAGAAAACGTTTTGCTTAAAACTTGTCAAATCAACAACCCACAAACAGAATAAAGGAGTGTGGACAAGGGAACTTAAAATGACATTCAGTATATAAAATATGTACATATTATTGGGTGACTAACTATCAAATAGATGGATTTGTATCAATACCAAATAGCTTCTGTTTTGTTTTGCTGAAGGCTAAACGTGCAGCGCTATGCAATTCTTACTTTTTATTACGTCGTTACCAGTTTCAAACACACCTTCAGAAGAAGCTTTCCCTCATGCCCCGGTTTTTGTTGCTTGAAAATATTGTCCCTCGTTTTTGTTAATATTTGTTTTGTTATTCTTACTTTTTTTTTCTTAAGAAATGTACAGGATGCCAGAAAGGAAAATGGCTTAAGAATTAAAACTATGAAATATTTTACAGTTTTTCTTGTACAGAATACTTGGCTGTTAGCCCAAGGTTAAAAAGTTCATAACAGATTTTTTTTTTTTTTTTTGACTAAATGTTGGGCAGGGCCTGATAAGCTTTGAAGCTGCTTTATTCAATAAAAAAGAAAAAGAAAATGATATATGATGTGACAAAGTATTGCTGAGTCCAACAGTGTTGTTTTAAGACTCTTGAAATACGGTACCTGGCAATGTTTGTTTCCTAATGAATTGTGAACTTCTTGAATCTGGAGGGGAAGGTAGCCATGGGTTGTAACAGGTGGGAGGGGCGGGAGGGGAGCAGGTAAGGTGGTGTGCACTTTCTGGGGATTCCAGAGAAGGGGAGAAGTGAGGCTGCTTTGTCTCCATTTGGTAGTTATTACTAATTAACAGCAACTCCAGACCTACTCTAACTCCATCGCAGCGTAGCTGGCCAGCATCTCTGTTCTCACGAAAGAAGTGCTGAGTTTGTTTTGGGGTTCCTGGAATGTGCCCTTTTTGTTGTTGTTGTTGAACACACTGGTCTCAAGATTGAATCTCTGCATTTAGAAGATGTGTTCTTTCTCCTTTTAATATTGGGTTAGTCACAGCAGCCAGCCACCATTCGTTTCAACAAAAGCGTGATCTGAAAAGCAATCCTTTCGATTGGGCTTTGTTATCTTCCTAGCTCTCCATTCACTGTAGAACGTGCAAGTAGATGGTCACTATGCTTTGTAGAAATGGTGAAAAGAAATGCAAATGGCAGTTCTTCTCATTCACATCACTGTGCATGTTGTACTCGATGGTGAGGAAAAGGAGCAGTTGGTGGCATCTTTAAGACAAGTGTTCAAGTTTCGCTACCCTGATGTGCATGTGCAAAAGCTGGTGTGTTCATTGGGAATTGTCATGTGCTGTGAAGAGTGGAAGCTAACCAAAGTCATGGTCACAGCCCTGTAGATTCAAAGAGCACCTTCAGCTTCATTTCCCCTTTCTCAATATTAGACATACCCACTGTTTTTTGCTGTTTTCATCTTTTGGAATTTGCAGCCTGGTGGCTGGGTTAATGGTCTGTAGAATGTATTGTTTTTCTTCCTATGAAGCCATTGCTCATCCTCACAAGCAAAAGTTGGTCAGCCAGACTGTGAGCCCGCAAACTTGACCCTTCTAACCTGACTGAGTCCTTACTGACAGGCAATTGATGATTTCCTGGGTTTACTCTGGGCTTTGCAACCTCCCATGGTAGCATTCTGCCATGCCACATAAGACTGAACAGTTAATAGTTGTTTGTAAGCTAGGTTGTGGTTGGAGTTGCTTTCTTTTTTTCTTCCATTCTTTTTTTTTCTTTTTTTTAAGTAGCACATCATGTATGCTATCCCATACACATAACTTTCATTTTAATTTTTAAAATAGATCTGAGATTAGCCATTCCAAGTTCTGTTAGTGTTTTTTTTCTTCAACACTCTTTGCAAGATGACTTGCAAAAAATGTCTCATCTCACAGACTTTGGTACAATAGATTTTCCATTAGTCAGAAGGCAGAAGTCATTTTTCTACACAATAGTGAACTGTGTCGCACCTGTCCTGCTGAGTGCCTTTTTGATGACAGGTTAGTATGCCACCAAGTCAGTCCTTAGAGAAGTCTGATTACTAAGTTTCTGTGATCATCAAGGCAGTCATCCAGTAGCATCTATTGAGTGGTTCATGAGTGTAGATGGATACAGCACTCCTGATATGCAAGCATCCCCACATAGCTTTTCTCACCAACTGTCACATCCTAAAGACAGCCAGACACTAAGCTGCTGAAAGGCTGAGCTAGACTAAAGCAGTGGGGGGGTTGGGACCACATATCCCACACCAGAGCGGTCATAACCACATGAAAAGGCAGCAAGCATATGTTTGCAACATTTGACAACTTCACGGCCCTGGATATATGTATATATGTATATGTGCATGGACTGTGTTTTCAGTACACCTTTCAGCCACACAGATCCACAGTCGAGTTCAAATACCTAACAAGCAGGTGTCTAGTACAGTCTTGTATATGTGTGTGGGTTTTTTTTTTCCTTTGATGTTGCTTCGTTTTGTCTTGTAAAGGTGAACATTGTTGGCAAATAAAGTGAGAAGTTCATCATTTGACATTTTTCTGTTTTTAGAAGCTACGCCCTTTCAGGGAGCAGGTCTGAATGTCTTGCTTACCTGACATATATTTGTTTTCAGTGTTGTCAAGTCAGAGTGTGTTTCTGTGAGCTGTCAGTGTGAGGAACCAATCCCTTTGTCACATATCTGGTTAAGAGCTAGTAACTTGTTTGGGAAGTCCTACTGTTGTTTCTTATTGGGAGAAGGTTCCTGCTGGTTTTCCCAACTGTGCTTTTGCAATGCATGGTATCTAAGTCAGTTGGAAAAGTGGGCGTTGCTGTCTGTTTGAATTTAGGGTCATTTAAGAAAGGGGCAGTTAAAAGCACAATGCCTCACATGGGACAAAGTTCCAAAATGCCAAATTCTCCTGTTTTTTTACAAAAATCTATAGTTATATATCAAATAACTAGTAGTGAGGGTAGGGAGAATGTGGCTCATTGAACAGACTCTCCAACTTCACACCGAACTTGTCACCATGAGATAGCATTGGCTGCCCAGGATGCTGCTATTTAAGAAAAAAATAAAAAGCAAAACAAAACAAAACAAAAAAAAAACCCCACCCTCATTTATATGTGTGTATTTTTTAAAGCTACACTCTGTTCAATGTTTTTACAAATCTGTTTATATGACATTGATAAAATAAAGTTGGTCTTTTGACGAGAGGGAGGATGTCATGGTCAGTTGTAATTTTGCCTTTACAAGGCAACTGGGGTGGGGGGAGGGAGTGTGCCTCCTTGACATTTTGTTCAAGTTATAGATTCAGTGAAGCTATGTATTGTTTTAAGTTGCTTAATGCATTGTATTAGGTCCTCAAACAGAATAAAGGTTGTTTTGAAACTTAAGTTTCCATTTGAAATTTTAGTTTTCACCGGAGACATTTCTAAATTCCCACCAACCCATTTGTTGCATTATCCCAACCCAGTTTTATAAACAAAAGGTACAAGTTGATCACTTGGATGTGCTCAATATTATGTATGTAGCATCTTAATGTTCAAATGGTAAAAATGAATACCTCTGGGTGATAGCATTTCAAGGCATGTTTTTGCTATTTAAAAACAAAAGGCTCATTTTTCTCCATCCTTCCCATCCTCCACCCAACCTTAACAATTAGCTACTAATACCTATGGTTTTTGATGGCTTCTGGTTTGTCTTTTGTAACTGGATAATCTAACCTCATGGTACAAAACCAGAATGCAGTGGTGTGACTTGAGGCTATAAATAGGGCCAAGTTACTCCCCTAAAGCCAGTTTGCTTTAACGACTGGTCAAGAAGTAGCTCTTACTGTTAAAAGACTTCCCCACTGACATTTCCTGCTAGGTGAACCTGTGACCACACTACTGTGTATGTATATATGTAGGTCCCACTATGAGGCTGCTAGACAAGAAGACATAACGTAGTAGTTTAGGTGAGAGAACCCACATTTACTGCCATGCCAACAATGGCTGCTGCATGTTAGGCATGGCAGTAGCTCTGAGGTTCATGTCCTGCCTTTTCCTAGCTCTGTGGTATCTTAGAACTCATTCTCTGGATACTGTCCCCTCTGGTTTCCATGAGCAAGTCTCTTCCAGGGCTGCAGTTTCTGCTGTATGGGTTTTCAGTACACCTTCAGTACCTTCAGGTGTGAATGACATCCTGTACATCAGCTCTCAGACCAGGCTCTGGTCAAGTCTTCCAAATGTCTGCAGTCTCATGCTGCTCCTAACCCCTTGTTTTCCCAATATAGCCTCTTTTTTGGTTTCTGAACCCTTTCATCTGCTGAGTAATTCTACTTACTTAATTCTGCCTGGGAGAAACACTGACATGCATTACCTAGTGGCAAGGATGCATTCTGGAAAATGGAATGCCTGTTTAATTTTGTCATTGTGTGAATGTCATAGAGCATGTTTCCATGCATGTAGATGGCATAGCTTGTTACACTACACCTGGGCTATGGTGGCATGTACCTATGGGTCCCTAGGGCCCAAAGCGACTGAAGAATGGGAGAGTAGGTGAGGCATAGAGTCAAGACACATGAACTTGAGCTATCTGGGGCTACTGCTACTGTAATACAGCAAACTTTTACAGAAAAAAAAACATTATAATATGCCAATATATATGCCAATAACAACTGTCAGATCTCAGGTACTGCCCAGGCTACTTTTACACCAGCTTGCACTATAGGTTTGTTTGCAACAGCCTTCCTTCAATCATGACAATAAGTTGTGCTGGTGTCACAAGTGTGTGTGTGTGTGGGGGGGGATTCCATATTCATGCTAATCTTAGGGACCCGCCATTGTATCTGTGACCCAGAGTCTCTGAGATGTTACTATGACTGGCCTCTGACACACCATGTGGTTATTAGCCATTATACTCTCCCTATATTTTCTCCAAACTAATCCCCCAACAATTATATATGAGTTAGAAGATATTGCCCCCATTCTAGAGGCCAGAAAAGCCTAGGTGTGATGTGACTTATTCAAGATCTTGCAGCATGTTAGAATGTAGAGTGCCAAGGCCATCTCACTCAAAGCCAAGGAGCCCTCCCACCTCAAGACAGAATCTAAAGACTTCCCATGAAAACTTTCACAGAGAAGTTCAAAGAAGGGTCACCAGTAACTCTTCCTGCTCGGGAGTGAACAATGTGACACAGCTGGTAAGGAGACCATGGTGGCCAATGACAAGTGGCCTGACATAACATGCTCTTGCTCAGAGCCCATCAGCATCAGCTGGTACTTTGTTGAAATGCCGACTCCCAGATGTCATCCCTCACTTGGTAACTCAAGAGTAGAGCTGTCACTATACTCCAGCAAACTCTGCAGACTCTCCATGGGTACAAAGGGTTGAAAATGGTAATGTCACCTCTTCAGAGTACTTCTAGTATTTTTATCAACAAGTATTACCATTACTACATGCTAGAAATGTTACATCATGATACAATGGATGTTCATGGTATGGACTCCACAGGGAAAGGGAAATGGTCTAATTTGCAGTGGGAGAGGCCCTGTTGGTCTTACTGCTGCCTCTAACCAGCTCTAGGAACCTAGCCAGCTCATGTACCCATCCAGTCAAAGTCTGAATCTGCAGGCCCTTGAGCCTCTTTTTAGAATATAGAGAGGGAATTTGGTGAATTGAGAGAAATCATCCCCCAACACTTCAGTTACAATCTAACTACAATTAGAGCCCACAAGCATAACTGGTGACTACAGGGCTACGGTCAATCTGAATGTCTGTTAGCCCTTTGCACTGTCAGCAAGATGGCTGAGGGACAGCATTGCAGAACTGGAGTCTGGTAGTCTTGCTGACATCCTTCCAAGTGAACCCAAACTGGCACCTGAGTTCTCTAAGGTGTCATATTTCAAAATGACCTCTGATCATCTGACAACAGGAGGCGTGGAGGCCTACCAAATCCTCTAGGCCAGTAGTTCCCAACCTTCCTAATACCGCGACCCTTTAAAACAGTTTCATATTTTGGGGTGATCCCCAATCATAAGATAATTTTCATTGCTACTTCTTATCTGTAATTTTGCTACTGTTATGAATCATGTAATTATCTGTGTCTTCTGACAGTATTAGGAGACCCATGTGAGAGGTTTGGGGTTGTGACCCACAGCTTGAGAACCATAGCTCTAGGTGTTCAGTGGGTAAGTACAATCTTTAAAGGCCTGATTGTTGAGTCCATTTTTTCAAACAAACAAAACAAAACAACAAAAAACGATCTTTGTAACCAGTTTCTGAAGCCATCTCTTGAAATAAGAGTCTTGTGATACATTTTGCATAAGTAAATAAAATAGATTGTTTCCTATCCAAAGTTAAGATTATCTTCTCAAAAGATCGCACTTTGTATCCTCTAGCTGAATATTGCTGTCATAAATCAGCTAACCAGAAAACCGCTGAGATACTTTCAAAAGGAAAATAAATGGGGCAGGGGGTAAATGAATAGCCACCAATACACACTTGCTTATCTGTATCCAGAAGGAAATGGAGAAACTCTCTTCCCTCTACAGCACTCAATCAAGACATTATGAGCTCGGCCTCAGGCTTAACTTGCTGTTAAATAAAAAACTTCAAGCTGTACCTGCCTTGACACATGTAAAGATCTGGCCTGTAATATAAGGACAGGACACTGAACCTCCAGGACCAACACTCACCACGCTAAGGACAGAGTGCCATGAGAGCACCATCCATCACTGGGACGGCTCATTAAAATTGTCACTGTGACTGGAAAATACACCATCCACCATAGGACTAGCCCACTGGAACCAATTTATTTATAAAGCTTTCATTTCAGAGCTCACTGATTTACTGCCCAAGCCTTCGCAAACCAAAAAATATGGAGAACTTTATCACAATGGAGAAAATGCCCTGGTCATTTCATCTCATGTTTACTGTCATCTACAGAGAGGCCCTGCACCACAAGCTTTGTAGCTTTAAAGAGTTACTAAGGGCTGTAGATTTTTTTTCCCCCCTCTGGGCTCACGAGTTTAAGAATTTGACAGCTTGTTATCCATTCAACAAAACTTCACTGACAGGGCTCCATCCTGTGATGATGAAGGAAAATGGCTGCCTTCCTCAGAGGTCAGTCCTCTACTGAAGGCAAACTAAAACAGCTGTCCTCTGTTGTCTGAAGATGTATAATAGTAATGAACAATTTGCTTAAAGATAGCCAAGGGAGGAAAAAGCAAAGGTTTACAGAACAGGGGACACTTCAAATATCTCCTAGTGAAGGAAAATGGGCCCACAGACTCCTCATGGTGGCTTCACCCACCATATTGAGACACTATTTCTATACTTCTCCTGATACTCTGCAGATAATGCTAAGGGTTTTAAGTTCTGCCAAAGGCACCATCTCCATTATGAGTGTTGAGGTTTAAATGTGAAATATCTCTTGTGGGTTCGCATTTGAGCAGAGAGAACTAGTTGGTGCTATAGTTTTAGAAGGCTGTGGAACCTTTAGGAGGTTGAGCCTTACTGGAGGAAGTTGGATCCCTGGGGAGTGGGCCTTGAGATTTTTATAGCCAGGTCCCATTCCCATTCCACTCTGCTTCATGATTACAGCTGTAATATGACCAGCTTCCTGTCATGACAGGCTGCACACCATCAAACTATAAAACCCTTCTCCTTCAGTTACCCCTTGTCAAGTATTTGGTCTTAGCAACAAGAAAACCAGCTAATACAGTGAACTCACTCCTAGAAACAAATGTCTCCATCTGTGGCTCCCATGTTGCAGGGAGTTCAGATGGCTGACATCATACAATTCAACTCCTGGCTGGCCACTGTCCTTCCTTTTCAGGGACAGTTGCCAGGCCTTCCTTGGCTCTTTTGCCTTGGCATATTAGAAATAGGCTGTATTCAATTGCACATGTTCCTTTTATTCCAGATGAGAAATCTTCATCCCTACTGCATGGTAGAGTCACTTAAGTACTGATTTCATAGTAGACATCTGACTTATGAGTATCTGGGGGAAGGCAAAAGCCAAACAAGATGCCACACAGAATGTACCTAGCACATGACTGGCATCTCAATAGCAAATGCCAATAAATATGCTCATTATTCATATTCCCCTATCAAACAGAATTGTATTTCCCCACTTTTCATTTACTGTATCTCTTAACATAGGGCTGGATATGTGGTGGATCAATTACTTGACTTTTAAACTATATATATTATGGAAAATATTAATGATTACTCATACCTATATTTAGAATATTATTTTGTTTTTATTGAATCTTTGGCATGAAAGTCTTGGATTTCTCATAAGCCAACACACTAAAAACCACTGCTCTGTACATGGTTGGATGCCTATTAATTATTCTGAAAAACATTTAATTACTAAACACATATACTAAAAACTAAAGTATTCTAGATTTACAAAAATGCCTAGCACACAATAGACACACAAAAAATGAAGGGAAAGGGGAAGATTATTGATAATAAAACAATTCTTATTGTTTTATGGGAAAATTCCAATAATTGAAGGGAAATGCAACATTAGCCTTCTATCAGCCGAGAAAAAGGAAAAAAAAAAAAGATCACACAATAGCTTCATATTAATGCTCCCATATAAGTACCTTATTAAAATATCAGGAGATAAACATTTCCCATTGCCTGAAGAGTCTGTCATGAGGTCTTTGTAAATGATAGTGGTCCTTGTGCAATATTCTTTGCTTTAAATTTTTTTCAGGTAAATTCTCTTTATGATGCTTTCTTATCCAACCTGTGGTAGAAAGCTTTGATGGCTAGGCTTGAAAACCTGCTTAAGGGTCATCTGGGAAAGAAATAACAGCAAAATCAGGGTCTGCTGCTTGAATGCTGTCCTCTCATGGGCCAAAGGCTCAGCAGTAAATATCATGCCACTTGATGTTACTTTTGTAGTGTACATAAAAAAAAAGTTGGTGCAACTTTTCTTGGTGCCATGAAGTCTAGACTCTATACTCTCCCACTATATATCAACTCAGCCTGGTGCTCAGCCTCAGGTGGTACTATAGTTCACTGTTCTTCCACACAATACTTTTCTAATTTAATTACTTTTACTTCCTTTGAGGACAACAGTACTACCCACCTGTTTCTTCTTTAACTCATTGTTTTAGTGTCCTAGTTGCTTGTGACCAAGGCAACTCTTACAAAAGAAAACATTTAATTAGGGGCTCCTTTACAGTTTAAGAGGTTGAGTCCATTATCATCATGGTGGGGAGCATGGCAGGATAGAGACAGGCATGGTGCTTGAGAAGCAACTGAGAGCTACCTCCTGATTCATAGACTAAGAGAGAGAACAGGGCTTTTGAAACTTCAGTGCCCACCCCCAGTGACACACTTTCTCCAACAAAGAGACACCTACCCCCAACAAACCACACATCCTAGTAGTGCCACTCAAATACATGAGCTTAATGGGGGCTATTCAATATTGTGTGATATTTTGTTTGTATTCTGACAAAGCTTGCTTGGAGACAGAGGGCAGAACTCTCTACTAGTTAATCATAGAGGTTTGGTAGATTGCACAGATAGGAAACAGGAAGTGATACAGTGGAGCAGAGAGAGGATCTTGGCCCTTTTGCACGGAGGAGAGAGAGGTAGGAAGCAATTGGTGCTGCTCCTGGTTCCGATCCTAATTATTTTTCTTTTTTCAGATTTTTTTATTTGAATTAGAAACAAGATTGTTTTACATGTCAAACCCAGATCCCTCTCCCTCCCATCCTCACCTATAACCTCCCCCCCCAACTAAAACCCTATCTATCACATATCCCTTCTGCTCACCAGGGAGGGTGAGGTCATCACCCTCCATAGGGGGCCATCAGAGTCTATCATATTCTTTGGGATAGGGCCTAGGCCCACCCCCGTGTGTCTTGGCTCAGGGGGTATCCCTCTCCGTGGAATGGGCTCCCAAATTCCACACCTATGCTAGGGATAAGTACTGATCTACTACTGGAGGCCCCATAGATTTCTGAGGTCTCCTTACTGAAGCCCATGTTCCTGGGGTCTGGATCAGTCCCATGCTGGTATCCCAGATATCAGTCTGGGGACGAAGAGCTCCCTGTTGTTCAGGTCAGCTGTTTCTGTGGGTTTCACCAGCCTCAGATCTCAATATTTGACTCCTGATTTCTTTTATTGATTAAGATTAATTAGATTAACACTTCAATTCTTATTCAAACTACCTCATTCGTTTATAATGACAGATTTCAATGAAACATTTTAGTAACAACCATGAACTTTGGAAGCCCAAATTGTCTGAAGGAGAGAGATATTATCAGCTCATGGAATTTTTGAGGAGTAACTACATATATTTGTGAGCATAGATTAGGATAAGGAGGGCATTTGAAGAAATCTCTGGGAAATAAAGCATCTAAATGCTTACGAGAGTCTCACAGTATCTCTCCTCTCCCTCCAGCTTAAAGAAATGGAGGTATGAGGGGAGAGTGGACTAGCAAGGAAATGCTAGAAAATATTCAAGCATCAGGCTATCTGTACATCACTCTCACTAGAGCCAGAACTGAAGGTAGGTACTCACATGCTACTGCCTCTCTCTTTTGTACCACATTCAGCCATCTATGACAGGGCAGGGCAGAAAAAGATACCACAGTGCCTGTGATGGCTGTTCTTGGTTGTCAAAAATCCAGTAGTTGTTCAGTCCATGAGGCTGGATGTCTCCAGTGGTTTTCAGTATGTAATGGAAACCCTAAGAAGTAGGTTCTATTGCCAGTGAAGGAATTGACTTTCTAGTGAGTGTTAGAACAAGCAGGTAAAGAGGGAGAACTTCCTTCTTCCATGTCCTTTATATAGGCTGCCAAATGAAAATAGTCCAGATTAAAGGTGGATCTTCCCACCACAAAAGATCTGTATTAAAGGTTTATCTTTCCACCTTTGAGTGGGTCTTCCCATTTCAAAATGATTTAATTAATAAAAAGTCCCTCACAGGTGTGTCCAGTCATTTGGGTTTATTTCATTCCAGATGTAGTCTTCCTTTTATAGGCAGCCATTGTTGGATTAGCTGGGCCATAGCCTATAAGTCATTCTAGTAAATTCCCTTTCTTTCTGTTAACTCTAGAGAACCTTGCCTAATAGAGTACCCATTGATGCTCTGCCCACAGGACTGTTTTGAGGAACCTTCATCAACTTTGTTTCTAGCTGTCACCAACCCATGGGCACACATGACTTGGAGAAACAAGCACAGTTTTGCCTAGCTCTGTCAAATGTCCTGCTCTTAGCTAGGTACTACCACCGAGGAAGGTAATAGAAAGTAAGTTTCTATGGCTACCTTATCACTTCCTTGTGTTTTCACACATTGTCTGGCCAAGGTGAGTTTATGCTCTGTGGCTGTGACAAAAACAACTTAAGGAGAAAGGGTTTATTTGTTGGCTCACAATTCCAGGTGAAAGTCCATCCTGGCAGAGGATTTATAGTGGCAAAAACTTGAGAGTCCTGGTCATACTACAGCCATGATAAAGAAGTGAGAGCAATGAATTAATGCATCCATACTAGGCTTGCCTTACTTTTTCTATTCCTTCATAATGCAGGATCCCCCTATTCAGGGGATGCTACCACCCACAGTAGAAGGGTTTTCCCAATAATTAAGACAATAACCCATAGATTTGCCCACAAGGCAACAAAATCTAGACATCACTTCATAAAGACTTGCTTTGCAGACAATCTGGACTGTGTTGATTTGATTATGAAAACTAACCATCACAGAGTGTGAGGGCCACATAGGGGATGCTCCAGTCCCTACCCTGCTTCTCCCCATGTTGCCTGTGAACTTCTGATTGGTCAGGAGGCAAGTGTCTCAGGTAACCTCATCACTGATGGAGCTGCCAGGGCCAGGGGCATGCTAGCTAGCATCAATGGTCATTATCACATAACTGGGGGGGTGGGGAATCACCATTTTCATTCCAGGGGCAGGCAAACAGTGAATGGCCCACATCAATTGTTGTCTCTACCCCAACTCTTTCAGGGACCACAAGGACAATGTGCTTGACTTTTCCAAATTATATACTTTGCCCAAATCATTAGAGATGGCTAAAGAAGCTATAGGTAAACTACTGGTGTTCCTGCCTAGAAACAAAGCTAAAACTGTATAAAAAATCAGTACCCTAGATACATCTTCAATAGAAAACAACCTATGAGGCCACCACCAAAAGTGGTAGAGAAACCTAATCCATCAAATTCACAAATTTCAGTGTGAAAGCAAAAGAGTATGAAAAAAAGGTAGTATAATTCTACTAAAAGAACATAGTAGCTCTCTAGTATTGGGTCCCAAAGAAATTAATATGGGGGAAAAGTATGATAGACAATTCAAAAGAATTATTATTAAAAAGTTCAACAACATCTGAGGATATACAGATAACACTTCACTGAAATTCAGATAATGCAGAATAAAAATAAACCAAGTAGAAAGAGTTTTTGAAAAGAACCTTACAGAAAATAAACATTTGAAAACTAATTCAATAAATCAATTAATCAAAATCTTCAACAATGGACTAAATGGAGAAAATAATCTGAACTCAAATCTAGGCCTTTTATAAAATATCAGTCAGACAAAATAAATAAATGAGAAATGAAGAAAGAAAATAAAGAGAAGAAAAAGATGAGAGCACTTGAGGCTTTCGAGGCAACACTAAAAGAATAAATATCTGCATTTGAATACCCAAAGATAATAGAAAAAAGTCAATAACCATAGAAAACCTAGTTAGGAGTAGTAGAAAACTTCTTCAGTCTTAGGAAATATATAATCATATACAGGATGCTTATAGAACTACAAATAGAAATGATCAGAAAAGATCCTCACTTCAGCATATTACAGTGAAACTGTTACGGTAAAAAGAAAGACTCCAGAATCTTAAAATGTGCCAAGACATATTTTAAGGCTAACCCCATTATACTAATAGCAGGTTTCTTAGAAGAAACCCTAAAGGCCCAGAGGAAATGGAATTATGTATTCCAAGTTCTGAAGCAAAGTAACTGCCAGTCAAGAAAACTATACCCAGCAAGAAAGGCTGTCCTTCAGAATGAAGGTGAATAAAATCCTTCTGAGACAAGCAAATACAAAAGATGCTTAGGAGATCCCCATATCCAAAAGTGAAATAAAAACCCCAGTCACCATGAAAGCATGGGAAAGTATAAATCCCCAATAGGAAAGTGGGTACCCAAGAACTAGAAAAGTCAAACATAACTATTAAACCAAGCATAGAAAAAAATAAAAGTGTCTGAAACAGCCAAATGAGAATGGGCAAAATGGCATCTTTAGTTATCAGTAATGAATGTGAACATGAATGAACAAATTCTCCAGTTCAAAGAGCCTGGGTTAGTTCTCTGAGCCTGGGTCACCTTACTTAATGTAATGTTACCCAGTTTTATCTATTTTTCTGCAAATTTAGCTTTTTCCGCATCTTCTCTGATCATAATGCAACAAAAACAAGAGGTCACCAATGAGAGAAAATGTTAGAGAAATTATACAAATATGTAGAGATTGAACAAGATAGTTTCCTATAAACAGTGGGTCATGAAAATAAAGAAATTCAATTTAAAAACTTAAATGACAATATAATGTACAGTAAAAGCAGCACTGGATGGCATGTTTAGAGCAGTAATTACCTGAGTTAAAAATAAATAAACAGGTGGTGACATACATCTTTGATCCCAGCATTCAGGGAGGCAAAGGCAGGTGGATCTCTGTGAGTTCAAGCCTAGCCTGGTCTATAGAGTGAGTTCCAAGACAGCCAGAGCTACACAGAGAAATCCTGTTTCAAAAAAAAAACAATAAAAGAAAAAAATAAATAAATAAGCAGATTCAATTAAACAATCTAACAGCACATTATAAAATTTTAAAAAGCCAAACTAGATCAATCTCAAATCTAGAGATAACCATCAAAGCAGAAATAAATGAAATAGGGATTGATCAATGTCCCAGTGGTTAGAGGTACTTATGGATCAAGTCTAATGACCTAAATTCAATCCCTGAAACCATATAAAGGTAGGAGGGAATCAACACCACACATATACTGTGGCATGCACATGCACCTCTCTGTCATACACAGATCACCCACACAAACCTGCATGCACACATAAAATAATTAGTTTTAAAAAAGTTAAAAGAAATTGGTGAAAAGGAGACAAGAAAAAATCACAAAAGATCAATTAGGTGTTTATATAAAGATAAAAATCAACAAAACTTCAGCTAGACTAACCAAGGGAGAGGGGGATAGACAACCCCAAAATCAGAGGTGGAAATGCTACCATTAGTGTCACACAAGCACAAAGGATGATTAGGGTTATGGAAAAACTCTATGTTAACAGATTAGAAAACCTCTGGAAGGGTGTCAGTTTTGGGGTCCATGTGCTCTAGCAAAAATCAATCCCTGAGGGCATTTAAAACAACTGAACGGACCAATAACCAACAACAGGTAATCAGATGAAATCAGTAATAGATACCTCCCAACAGAAAGCCCAGGACTGGATGATGATTCCACTGCTGACTTTACCTGTCCCAAATCATTCCAAAGAGCAGAAAGGCAAGGAGCTATCAGAAATACCAACATTGCTCTATTACCAAAACAGACAACAGCAAAAGAAACTCCACAGACTGATATTCCTAATGCATTTATATGCAAATATTTTCAACAAATTATTAGCAAATGGAATTCAATACATCAAGAAGATCTCTCACTGTGATCAAGTTGAATCCATCTTAAGGATGGTTTCACATACTTAAATCATTAAAGATATCACATCAAGAGAATGAAGGATTATATAATCAAATGATCAGCTGGCAAGGATCCCAGAAATAGACCTACACTTCTACAGACAATTGGTTTTCAACAAAGGCATCCAGAACATATGTTTCAGAAAGGGCAGCCTCTTTAATAAATGGTACTAAGAAAACTTAATATCTCCATGCAGAGGACCGAAACCTGATCCTGCTTCTGTCACTTGGTAGAGAAATGAACTCATGAGAGATCAAAGACCTGACTATAAGAACTGAAACTGAAATGTGGTAAAGAAAAAGTACAATGATTTTCTGGATAGAACCCCATAAGCACAGAAACAAGCAACAACTGACAAGAAAGATTTGTGTCAAACTAAAAAGTTTCTATATAGCAAATGAAAAAAAGAAAGATCAATACCAAGAGACATGTTACAAAATCTGTAGAAAATATTTACCAACTATTCATCTGGCTGAGGTTTAATAACCACAATATTTAAGAAGTTTAAACTACTTAAAATAACCAAAAAAATCCAATTTAAAAAATGCAAACAAGATCCCTTGGTCAAAACAAGGAATATAATTTGTCACCAGGAAGCATATGAAAAATGTTCAACATCTTTAGTCATAATGGGAATGCAAATTGGAACTGTAATGAAATACCATCTGATTCTAGGTAGAACATCTAAAAAGAAGTAGTTGCGGATATAGATGAGTGACAGAGCATTTGCCTCATATGTGGGAAGTTCTGGTTCAATCTCTGGTGCATGTCCACATGTGTGCAAACACACACACACACACACACACACAAAGACACAAAGAGAGAGAGAGAGAGAGAGAGAGAGAGAGAGAGAGAGAGAGAGAGAGAGAGAGAGTTAGTGAGGATGTAGGGGAAAGGAAGCCTACAATTTTGGTGGGAATGCAAATTGACAGAGCCACTAAAAAGAACCATATGGAAGTTAAAAAATAAAATAAAATAAAGCCAACCCCCTACCAAAAAAATACCTAGAAACACTAACGGTAAGATCCTCGACAATGAAAACTTTGAAACATTGCAAAAAGAAACTGGATACATTAGGAGGTAACCCGCCTTCCCCCCCCCCCACATACTCATGAATCAGAAGAACCAACAGTGTAAAAATGGCCACACAACTGAAAACAATCTACAGATTCAATGACTCTCCATTAAAATTTCAATGATACTCTTCACAGAGCTAGACAAACTCTCCCAAAACTCTGGTGGGAGTGCAAAAGGCCCCAAATAGTTAAAGCAATCCTGAGTAGAAAGAGCAATGCTGGAGATGATCACAACACTGAATTTCAAATTATACTGCAGAGCCATAGTAATGAAGCCAGCATGGGTACTGGCATAGAAACAGACACATAATCAATGGAATGGAATAGAGAATACAAGTATAAACCATACAGATAGAACTATTTGACTTTCAACGAGGATGCCAGAATCATACATTAGAGAAACAATAGCTTCTTCAACAAATGGAACTGGGGAAACAAGAGAAATCAGAATAGATTCCCTTTCACCCTGTACAAAATCAGTTTAAAATGGATCAAAGTCTCAATCAAAGACCTGAAACTTTGAAATTGATAGGGGAAATCAGAGAAAATCTCCCAGATAGAGCAAGGACTTTTTGAAAAGCCCTCTACACAGTGATGGAAATAAGAATGGAGAGGCAGCAGAACAAGAGTAAATCTTGGCCAGCTATACATCTAACCATGGCTTCATATCCAGAATAAAGAAAAAAATAAAAATACTCAACTTAAGTCATCCAATCAATAAACAAAAGCAGTGAATTGGATAGGCAGTTCTTACACGAGGTACAAATGGCCTATTAATATATGAAAAAATGTTCAACATCCTTAGCCAACAGGGAAATGCAATGAAAACAACATTGAGATTTCAGCTTACTCCAGCAGAATAGTTATCATCGAGATAGTAAACAAAACAAATGGTGGCAAAGATGCAGGGGGAAATGGATCCTTATACAGTGCTAGTGAAAGTGTAATGATGTAGCCTTTATGGAAATCAGTATGGAAGATTTTAACAAACTAAAAATTGAACTATCATAAGAACTAGCAATATACCACTTGTGGATTCACACCTGAAGGCCTTAAACCAGCAGAGAGATACCTTCCCATCCATGTTTACTGTGGCACTGTTCATAATTGCCAACGGTTTGAATCAGCCTACATGTCTGTCAACAGATGACTGGATAAAGAAATTTTACTAGGCCATATAAAAGAATGAAATTGTATCATTTGCCAGAAAACGGATGGAATGGAGGTCAAGTGTTAAGCAAAATAAGCCAGCCTTAAATATATGTGAAATAAGGAACTACTTAGAAGAAAGGGGGTAGGGTAATGAGAAATGAATATTAATAAATTACAATGACATACATGAATAAAATGTTATAATTGCATCCATTACTTTGCAAGCTAACTTAAAATGTAATTTAGTCAAACTAAAAATAGACCTTCAACATGATCCATCATGGTCTATTTATCCTATTTCTGGAGATTATATATGTATACACATACACATACACACACACACAAAAGAAATACCCATGCTTATTGTAGCATATTCACAATTGCTAAGCCATGGGTTCTATCAACAGATGAGTGCATCAAGTAAATGTGCCATATATACATAACAGTATTATCCGCACATAAGCAACCAAGTGCTGTCATTTGAAGCAAAATGGATAGAATTGGTGGCTGTTATGTTAAGTGAAATAAGCCAGGCACAGAAGCACCACATCTTCCATCTTATGTGGGAGCCAAAAAATGATGACTACTAGAGAATGGAAAGGGGAAAGCCAAGTAGAAAGGGGAGATGGTGTTTGGTCAGTACATGCTATACCTGTGTATGAAAATAGCACACTGAACCCCATTAATATGTAGAATTACTATACATTTATAAAAACTCTTTTAAAAAAGAAAATAGAGAAAGAAAGAAAAAATGGCCAAGATAAGTGGAAGACTTCAGGTATAGACTGGAGAGACTTTTGGCATGCACACTCAAACTTCCAGAACAGAGCAGAGCAGGCAAAGAGGCACTAATGAAACAGCTTTGAGGTGAAGAAGGACCAAACTCTCATCTACCAAGGGCCACCAAACAGAAGTCCAAGGCAGAATCTCAGAGAAAGTAGCTCAGGGGTAGAATGTGGGTTCAATAGAAGGAAAGTAAGGGAGACAAGAAGAGCTTTATGGTATTTGGTTCCTTTTCTAGGGTTCAAAGTATGCATTTCATATGTAACCAGGCGATAACAATAGTGGAGCAGAATGTTTTGAGTAAAATATTAATGCTACTGAGTATTCTAAGTACTTAATGTGATTTAATATCTTAAGCACTGAAAATATTTTAAAAATGAATCTGGTGAAAATTTCCTTCATAAGCACTTACTGGGTTAGGGATTGTGACAACAGCTATATGACAAGCCAAACAGCTAGTCACGTCTGAGGGCCAGAGGAATTTAAGGTGCATAATACCTGCAAATGACTGTTCTGTTCTCAAGAAAAATAATCAATCCTCCAGCCAAATGAAGAGAAAATCAAAAGAGAATGTGAGGAAATTCTGATGGGTTGCCCAGGCACACACAGTCAGCCTTGAACACACATGAACCCAACAGATTGTATTTATACTCTATTTATATTCATGCAACAATAATTTTAAAAGAGGTTATAAATTTGAGAGTGGGAGGTCAGGAAAGGAGCTGGAGGGGGTAAGGGGAGTGAAAATGATGCAAATTCAGTATTCACATACAGAATCCTAAAAAAAATCTTAATTAAATACTAGTGGATAATAGACAGTGGACTTAATATCCAAATAATTGATGTTAACATTTCTGATAATGAAAAGTGACAATTGATTGCTTGAATGTACATATAATATACAGAGAAAATTAATGTTCTAATTCTTCTACTCATTCTGAATGTTAGGGATGATAATGAGTAGTTATGAATATGTGTTAATAAGTATGAGAAAGGATGCTTACAGAACTTGCCTTTAATGATATTATTTCTTAACTTTCATAAATAATTCTCTAAAGTAAATCAGAAGATATCAATGAAAGTTAGAAAGCTGTTTACCCTTTAGGGTGGAGAGATGGCTCACTGTTTAAAGCCACATACTTCCCTTTCGGAGGACTCAAGTTAGATACTCAGCACCCATATCAGGTGGCTTACAACTGCCTGTCACTCCAGCTCCAGGGGATGCTATGCCCTTTTCTGAACTCTGCAGGCAGCTACTCATCTGCACTTACATACCTATAATGGAAATATATATATATATATATATATATATATATATATATATATATATATACAATTGCAAGATATTATTCATAAAAATATGCAAAGAGCCCCACACAAATATCCTCTTGGCTGGTGTATAAATATGATCATAATATTTATGTATTCATAACTTGATTAGCTTTCTATATGGGGACAGATGTACAGGGTGTACATGTATGGGAGATGAATATGAGGGGATGTCCATGTGTGTGAACATGTGTGTGAATTCTTCAGGACTCATCTGCCTTGTTTTTTGAGATAAGGTCCCATACATGGCCTGGAATCTTTGATTGGGCTAGTCGGGCAAGACCAGGGAATCCCAAGGATCAACTTGTTTTACCTCCCTAAGACTGCAGTTGTAAGCACACTCCAGTGCTCTTGGTATTTTTATATGGGTTCTGGGGATGGAACTTGGGTCCACATGCTTGTGTGACAAGTACTTTGCTGCCTGAGCAGTTTCTCAGCCCTGATTTGTTTTGAACAGAAACTACTTAATTCCACGTTACTAAACAAGTGTACGTACATCTGTTTTCCTACAAAGATATTTTAAGAAATGCAGCTTTCTATGCGAAACCTTGAAAAGATTACCTGTTGTTGTTGATAGCATTATGCAAAGACTAAAGCATGAAGAATGGACATGTGTGCTTTTCTTCATACTTGGGTGTGGGGCAGCTGCTTCAGCAAGTATCTGGGCAACTGGAGGGGAACTTTCTGAGAGTCCAAAGCATATTTAGATGGCAGCTGCCATGTTACCTCCTGACACTGTAACTCTGTCTTACCTCAACTTCTCCTCATTCCTATGCAAGAGCACCATAACTCAAGGGTCTTTAACAAAACACATAGTTTCATGCCCTTGAAGTTTTCAGTCTTTTTTTTTTTTTTTGGACAATGGTGAAATCACCATTCTATCTAAAAGTCATGGTTAATAAAGTTTTGACCTTCTTGTCTCATGAAATTCTTTCATTTCTACTGAGAGAAAAAAATCCCATAATGATTTTTTAATTCAAAAATCCATGTTAAGGGCTTAACAAGCTATTTACATACAAGGTAAAATTTCCCCAAAGAAAAGGATTTCTGAAGCACCCTTTTGTGATTTGCTTTGAGAAAGGATGGTTCCCGTTGAGAGATGCAGCAACTGATTGATTCTCTGATTAAACAGACACCTCTAGGATGACATGTAAAGATGACAAAAAAAAATTAGTGGTAATCACCCCTCACTCACATTAATGAACACTTATGATGCACTGAACATGGTGCTTTGTATGTGTTATATTGTCGAATTTTTAGTGCCAACTTGCAAATGAGGAAGCTAAGTCCTGAGGAGGTTGTGCAAGGAAGGGCTCAAAGTCACCTAGCTAGTCTATGGTGGACCAAGGACTCAGGCTCAGGCTGCCTAACACTAAAGCCATTGCTCAGCTGCCTGACACTGAGCTGTCCCTCACTATACAAGTTGCCCCAGCCATTTGCCACCTCTTAGGGAGTGGGGACCTGCAAATATCTCATCTCTAAAGATGTGAATTCAGACAATCCATGTACTATGCTGGTGCCTCCTTTCTCCTACATTCCCATCTGTGAAGCAGTCTCCCCCATCCCATTCCTCTCCAGTCCATCCTTGTCTCTCCAGCTCTCAGTCACTTCAAACTGATCTTTTACCTGCATCGCCTATCCAGAATTCTTCTGCAGCCTATAAGCTAGCTTCAATATCAGTTGTGAAGAGAAAACCTGCCTGCAAGTGACTTCCATACAAATATCTTGACAGAGGCAGTAGAAAACACTATGTTATCCAAGACCTGGGCTCCTTTTATCCTTTCCTTACCATGTGGGGTTTTTAGCTACACTCTTGGTTTTCTCATGTCCACAATATGACGACTCTACCCAAGCCATCACATTCACATCAAAGGAAAGAAGTGGGAAGCAAAGCAGTGGCAATGTGCTTTCCTTGCACACATCTCTTTTCCGTGGAAAAGGGGAATTTCTCATGCTATCTTCTCCCACCAATGACTTTATAACATATAGCAGTGGCCTGGACCATGTAAGATAGGCAGTGTTGCCAATTCTTTCACTTAAAAAAAAAAGGAGAGTGCAGAGATGAGCTGCTTCAGCCCCTGCCTTGGGCCCAACTTCCGCCTGTCCACTCTGGGAAATCCTATCCCGGGGTCTGAATCAGTCCCTGAAGACCCAAGGACCCTGACTCTGCTGAGATCACTGGGCTATTCCGCCCCCAGGCAGTGCAGAGTGCAGAGTGCACAGAGTGCAGAGGTGAGCTGCTTTGGCCCCTGATTTGGGCCCAACTTCTGACTACCTACTCTGGGAACTCCTGCCCAGGGGACTGCAGGCAAGTCGACTTGGCCCCTGAGGACCAAGTAACCCAGAGTCTGCTGACATCTCTGCACCAGTCCTGCTCTCGCCCATCTGGAGAGCCAGTGCCTCAGACCTGCCTGCACCCACCTTGAGACCCATCAGAGTATTGGAGCCAATTGCACCCACCTGAAGAGAACCCTGGACCCATACATACCAGGAAAGGAAGTGACACTGCCTGCACCCACTGGAAGAAGAGATGGGAAGACCACAATATAAGAACACATCCAACAACAGGAAAACCAATATGACACCAACAGAGTCTAGGGACTCTATACCAACAAGACATGAACATCCCAACACAGAAGAAGCAGAAGAGAGCAACCTTAAAAACAACCTCATGCAGATGATAGAGACCCTAAGAGAGGAAATGAGAAAATCCTTTAGAGAAATGGAAGAAAAGACAAACCAAAAGATGCAAGAAATCAAGAAACGCCAAGAAAGCCAAGAAAATACAATTAAACAGCTGAAGGAAACAGTTCAGGACCTGAAAACTGAAATAGAGACAATAAAATACACAAACTGAGGGAATGCTGGAAGTGGAAAAGCTGAGTAAACAATCAGGAACCACAGATGCAAGCATAACCAACAGAACACAAGAGATGGAAGACAGAATCTCAGATGCTGAAGATAAACTAGAGAAAATAAATTCATCAAGCAAAGAAAACCTTAAGTCCAACAAATCCTTAACACAAAATATCCAGGAAATATGGGACACCATGAAAAGACCAAACCTAAGGATAATAGGTATAGAAGAAGGTGAAGAAACCCAAGTCAAAGATGCAGAAAACATAATCAACAAAATCATAGAAGAAACTTTCCCAACCTAAAGAAAGATATGCCAATGAAAGTACAAGAAGCCTACAGAACACCAAATAGAGTGGACCACAAAAGAAAGTCCCCTCATCACATAATAATCAAAACACCAAACCTACATAATAAAGAAAGAATATTAAGAGCAGCAAAGGAAAAGGCCAAGTAACATATAAAGCAAACCTATCAGAATTACACCAGACTTCTCCATGGAAACTCTGAAAGCCAGAAGGACCTGGATAGATATTCTATCAACTCTGAGAGGACACCGATGCTAGCCCAGACTACTATACCCAGCAAAGCTTTCAATCTCCATAAATGGAGAAAACAAGATATTTCACAACAAAACCAGATTTAAACAATATGTAACCCCTAACCCAGCCCTACAGAAAGTACTGGAAGGAAAATTCCAACCTAAGGAAATTAACTACACTCACAAAAACATAGGCAATAGATAATCCCCCTTTGAAAAAGCAGGGTAAATCCACATACAATACCACTACCAACAACAAATCAAAAACAAAGACAAGAATAAACACTCAATGGTCCTTAATTTCCCTCAATATTAATGGTCTTAACTTGCCTATAAAAAGACACAGGCTAACAGAATGGATACAAAGACAGAATCCATCCTTCTGCTACATACAAGAAACACACCTCAAATTCAAAGCCAGATATAACCTCAGAGTAAAGGGTTGGGATAAGATATTCCAATCAAATGGACCCAAGAAATGAGCTGGGTTAGCTATCCTAGGATCTAACAAGTTAAACTTCAAACTAAAATCAATCAAAAGAGATGAAGAAGGTCATTTCATATTCATCACAGGAAAAATGCATCAGGAAGAAGTCTCAATTCTAAACACCCATGACCCAAATACAAAGGCACCAACATTCCTAAAACAAACATTATTAAAACTCAAATCACAAATAAGACCTCACATAATTATAGTGGGAGACTTCAACACCCCACTCTCACCACTGGACAGGACCACCAGACAGAAACTTAACAAAGAGACAAAGGAACTAACAGAAGTTATGACCCAATTGGGATTAACAGATATCTGTAGAACTTTCCATCCAAACACAAAAGAATATACCTTCTTTTCAGCATCACATGGAACCTTCTAAAAATCGACCACATACTCGGCAACATAGCAAACCTCAACAGGTACAAAAAAATTGGAATAATCCTCTGTGACTTATCAGACCACCATGCTTTAAAGTTAGAATTCAAAAACAACACAAATTGCAGAAAACCTACCAACTCATGGAAATAGAACAACACACAATTGCACCATTCCTGGGTCAAGGAAGTAATAAAGAAAGAAATGAAAGACTTCCTAGAATACAATGAAAATGAAGACACAACATACCCAAACTTATGGGATACTTTGAAAGCAGTAGTAAGAGGAAAGTTCATAGATCTAAGTGCTCTCATGAAGAAACTAGAGAATACTCACACCACAGAGTTGACATCACAGCTGGAAGCTCTAGAACAAATGGAAGCAAATTCACCAAGGAGGAGTAGATGCCAGGAAATAATCAAACTGAGGGCAGACATCAATAAAGTCGAAACAAAGAAAACAATTCAAAGAATCAATATAACAAATGTATGTTGGTTCTTTGAGAAAATCAACAAGATAGACAAACCTTTATGCAAACTAACCAAAAGGCAGAGAGAGAACATGCAAATTAACAAAATCAGAAATTAAAAGGGGAACATAACAACCAACACTGAGGAAATCCAGAGAATCTTCAGGTCGTACTTTGAAAACCTGTACTCCACAAAATTTGAAAATTTAAAGGAAATGGACAATTTTCTGGAAAGATATCACTTACCAAAATTGAATCAAGAACAGATAAGCAACTTAAACAGACCTATAACTTCTAAGGAAATAGAAGTAGTCATCAAAAGTCTCCCAACCAAAAAAAGCCCAGGGCCAGATGGCTTCACTGCAGAATTCTATCAGAAATTCAAACAAGAGCTAATACCAATACTCCTCAAATTGTTCCACACAATAGAAGCAGAAGGTTCATTGCCAAACTCTTTTTATGAGGCTACAATTACCTTGGTACCCAAGTCACACAAAGACACAACTAAGAAAGAGAACTACAGACCATATTCCTCATGAACATTGATGCAAAAATATTCAATAAAATACTGGCAAACCAAATCCAAGAATATATCAGAAAAATCATACACCATGATCAAGTAGGCTTCATCACTGGGATGAAGGGTTGATTCAACATTTGAAAATCTGTCAATGTAATCCACCATATAAACCAACTGAAGAAGAAAAACCACCTGATCATCTCACTAGATGCTGAAAAAGCCTTTGACAAAATCCAACATCCCTTCATGATAAAAGTCCTGGAGAGATCAGGAATAACAGGAACATACCTAAAAATAATAAAAACAATATACAGTAACCCAACAGCCAACATCAAACTAAATGGAGAGAAACTCAAATCTATTCCTCTAAGACAAGGCTGTCCACTTTCTCCATATCTCTTGAATTTTGTCCTTGAAGTTCTAGCTAGAGCAATAAGACAACAAAAGGAGATCAAGGGGATACAAATTGAAAAGGAAGAAGTCAAGCTTTCACTGTTTGCAGATAATATGATAGTCTATATAAGTTAACCAAAAAGCTATACCAGGGAATGCCTACAGCTGATAAAGACCGTCAGCAAAGTAGCAGGATACAAGATTAACTCAAAAAAATCAGTATCCCTACTATATATGGATGATAAATATGCTAATAAAGAAATCAGAGAAACATCATGCTTTACAGTTGCCACAAACAACATAAAATACCTTGGGGTAATGCTATCCAAAAAAGTGAAAGACCTGTATCATCAAAATTTTGAGTCTTTAAAGAAAGAAATTAAAGAAGATACAGGAAAATGGAAGGATCTCCCATGTTCTTAGATAGGTAGGATCAACATAGTAAAAATGACAATCTTGCCAAAAGCAATCTACAGATTCAATGCAATCCCCATCAAACTCCCAGCACAATTCTTCACAGAACTTGAAAAAACAATTCTCAAGTTTATATGGAAAAACAAAGGACCCAGGATAGCCAAAACAACCCTGTACAATAAAAGAACTTCTGAGGCATCACCATCCGGGATTTCAAGCTCTATTACAGAGCTATAGTCCTGAAAACAGCTTGGTATTGGCACAAAAATAGACAGGTAGACCAATGGAATTAAGTTGAAAACCCTGATATTAACCCGCACACCTATGAATGCCTGATTTTTGACAAAGAAGCCAAAGCTATACAATGGAATAAAGAAAGCATCTTCTACAAATGGTGCTGGCATAACTGGATGCTGACATGTAGAAGACTGCAGATAGACCCATGTATATCACCATGCACAAAACTTAAATCCAAATGGATCAAAGACCTCAACATAAACCTAGCCACACTGAACTTATTAGAAGAGAAAGTAGGAAATGCCCTTGAACAAATTGGTATAGGAGACTGCTAACACCAGTAGCACAGACACTGAGATCCACTACTAATAAATGGGACCTCCTGAAACTGAAAAGCTTCTGTAAGGCAAAGGTCACAGTCAACAAGACAAAACGACAGCCCACGGATTGGGAAAAGATATTCACCAACCCCACATCCTACAGAGGGCCGATCTCCAAAATTTACAAAGAACTCAAGAAGCTAGTCTCCAAAACACCACATAATCCAATTAAAAAGTGGGGTACAGAACTAAATAGACAATTCTCAATAGAGGAATCTAAAATGGCTGAAAGACACATAAGAAAGTGTTCAACATCCTTAGCCATCAGGGAAATGCAAATCAAAACAACACAGATACCATCTTACACCTGTCAGAATGGCTGAAATAAAAAAACACCAATGACAGTTTATGCTGGAGAGGTTGTGGAGAAAGGGGAACACTCCTCCACTGCTGGTGGGAGTGCCAACTTGTACAGCCACTTTGGAAATCTGTATGATGATTCCTCAGGAAAATGGGAATTTTCAGTCTACCACAAGATCCAGCAATTACATTCTTAGGCATATACCCAAAAGAAGCACATTCCTACAACAAGGACATCTGTTCAATGATGTTCATAGCAGCATTATTTGTAATAGCCAGAACCTGGAAGCAACCTAGATGCCCCTCAACTGAAGAATGGATAGAAAAAATGTGGTACATTTACACAATGGAGTACTACTCCGAGGGAAAAAAAAAGGCAATGGAACCTTGAAATTAGCAGGCAAATGGATGGAACTATAAGAAACCATTCTGAACGAGGTAACCCAATCACAAAAAGACAGACATGATGTGCACTCACACATGTGGATTTTAGACATAGAGTAAAGGATTAGCTGCCTACAATCCACACAGCCAGAGAAACAAGTAAACAAGGAGGACTCTAAGAGAGACATACATGGTCTCCTGGAGAAGGGGAAAGGGACAAGATCTCCTGAGCAAATTGGGAGCATGGGGGCAGGGGAGAGGGAAATAGGAGAATGAGAAGGGGAGAAGAAGAGGGGTGAAGAGGACATAATGGGGCAGGGTTGGCCTTGGCCCTATCCCAAAGACTATGACAGACTTTGAAGACCCCCCTATGGAAGGCCTTACCTCCCTGGGGAGCAGAAATGGTATGGAATAGAGGGTTAGTGGGGGGCAGGGGAGGAGGGGAGGGAGAGGGACCTGAGTTTGACATGTAAAATAATTTTCTTTCTAATAAAAATATAAGTTAAAAAATATAGAATCAAAAATAAAAAAATATACAACAACAACAAAAAAAGGAAATTGTAGTTAGAAGTAGTCATGGAGAAGTCAACTTTAGAATGGCCATTGAATCCATGCCATCCCATCATTAGAACATCTTGTAGCTCCTTGTCATCCCCAAATAAATACTCAATAGTGAGAACAGAGGGGGCCACGGTGATCTCACAATGTTCTGAGTGCCTTGTTGGCACTGTACAAACCCGTGTAGTATCTCATGCATCAAGTATAAAATTCCCACTGCAGACATACAAGCAGTGCTCTTTTCTGACACCATTTGATAAAGTCTTGACTGAAACACAGAACTACATTCAGATTTGATGATATTTCATTACTGTGAAAAACTACACTGCCTGCCGGAGGGAGTTGGCTGAGCCCCACACTTTGCCCTTGAACAGCTTTTCTAACCATTTCCGTAAGGGATGGCTGACCCCAGCACAGAAAACCAACAGGAAAAGGCACAGGAAGCAAAGCTTACGTTTGATATTTTGCTAGCAAGATGGACAGAAGATCAGTTAAGGACGACATATGAAACCACTGGCTTAGGTAGATTCTGCTCCTGCCTTTTACAGCAGGAACAATGGGTCTGAGCATGGCACTGTTGGCTTCGGGTCCGGAAGCTATTCTGAGTCTTTCACCAGTCCTTACTCATGCTCTTTAAAATATCCACAGCACTTCCTGACCTGGTCTTGACTGTCATCATATTATTCCCTACCCACCCCTCCTCTTCCAAATAGCCTTTGGAACACACATTTTAGAGTCATAAGTTCAGAACACAGAAAAGAATTGTTGAGCTGAGGGACAGCCTGAATTTTAGCCAAAGTCATCATGGAAGCCAGCAGTAGTTCCAACTTACAGCAACATTGTCAGCTAAAACAATAAATCTGACAACATCCACAGTAACCACTTACAGAATGGCCTCTCAGAGGTCCCTAACGATCCTTGACTTCTGCTATTCATGCCCCATACAGTGTAGAGCTGATTTATGTTTCTAAGGGAAGGCCTGCAGGAAGGGCAGCCGGCGGCTGCAAGTCATAAGATCACTCAAACAGTCCTATAGAGAGCCACATAGTGATGAACCAAGACCTCCAGCCAAAAACCAGCATCAACTTGCCTACCACCTTAAAAGCAGATCCTCAGACCCTAAGCCCCCAGATGAGTGTTGTTTCCCAAGAGTCCTTGAACTTGAAGATCTCAATTTCCCCCAATTGCAGGCCTTCTGAAACCATGTGACATAATAATACCTCTAGTAAATTAAAGCCACTAATTTTAAGTCTCCATTCTATATATCATCCCAGTTGATTCTGGGATCCATCCTCCCTAACTGAGAACAGGTATAAATCTATATCCACAGATGAGAACTCACAAGCTCAGAGACAAAGTCACACAGCTGCAATCACATCGCTAACACTAGTCAAAACTAGGTAAGTTGACTGACCATCTGATTTCTAGTTTGGGATATGTTCTACTATGGTTATCCACTACAGTAGTGGGGCATAAGGAAAGGAACCATAGTCCTCATTTCATTCCCTGACCAGATTAATGGAGCACTGCCTAAATATTAGGTTGATCTGCAGCCATGTTAATGCCAGCTTTGAATGCTCACTTGAGTCAAAGATATCCACCTCATTGCCAGGGGTATGCCAAGGGCAGGAGAATATAATTGCTTTCCCCAGATATTTTTTCTTCATCGTTCTTTAAATGTTCATGGTCTTCAAAGTGAAACAACGATTCTGAATGAAAGGAAGATGGTACTCTGTCTTGGATCCCCTCACTGCACACTGCATGGCCTTCCCTGAAACCTATCATCTTGCTAAAAGATAACTCAGAAAGTCCTCCCTCCAGATTGCCCCATATACCCACCTACAGCTCGAAGTTTACTATGTCAGGGTTTGCAGAAAGCTCCCCCTTGAGATGTCCTTAAGAAGATTAAGCTACAGAAATCTGGAAGACAATGCATTTTATAGAAAATTCTTACTGAACTTCTCTGTGCCTGTTTCCTCTTCTATAAAATGTTAATATTACTTGCCATATAAGAATAAAGGGAGATCTATGTCTAGACATCAGCACAGAACCAGACACACAGAGAATGCCTAATAAATGTGAGCCCTAGCAAAAACAAAAACAAAAAACTGGCAAACACCTCTAGAGAGAAGGTAGTATTCACCAGGAAGGAAGATTCCTGTGACTTTCCATCCCAGCAGCAGAGCATTCAGCAGTATCACATACTGTACTGGCCATGTACAAGTGAAAGATTAGGCTAAGGAGAGAAAAGGAGCATTTATCAGAGGATGCCAGGAGTAAACAGCCAGCAGGTAGACAAAGCAACAGGCCAGGAAAAAAACAAAACAAGAACCAGTCCGACATGAAGCATATTTAACTCTCTTATGCAGCAGGCAAAGGCTTTAATCTTACCTCCACCCTGGCAAGGTTACTACAGATCTGTTCATTGAGATTCTGGGGATGGAAGACTTGCACACTCATTGTGCGGTCAATGAGATCTCTGTCTACTCATTTGCCCACCTATTATGAGGGCTCCTCCCCAAGCACACATAGAGCTGGGGGCAAGCCATCAGGTCCTTAAGACACCCAGGGCTCTGAGATTTCCTACTTACTCTCCCTTAAGCCATTGCATTTGCTATAGTCTTCAAAGAGACTACTTCTTACCTGACTTTTCAACACTCAGGCTGGCTGTTGTCTGACTTCAAGTCCTCTTGGATCCTGGTAGGGTGCGCTTTTTCAGTTTTTGGATGGATAGTAGCCAAGCTCTTAAGTACCCAATGATTATCGAGAGAACTTTTATTTTAAAAACAAATCAACAACAAGAGCTGGGAAAGAAGTTAGGGGAAGAGAAAGAAAGCAAAGCAAGGGCTTTGAAGGGAAGAATCAGACTCTTCCTATCCTTTCTTGTCCACTGCGAGTCACAACATAGCTGGCACCTTTTCACTTATCCCAGTAACACTTCCTCTCTGGAGAACAGCTGAAGCCAGCAAGCCTGAATGGACACACACACCTGTGGGTCATTGACCAGGTAGGTCTTCCTGCCAAATAATCTGGGGGCAGGTAAGCTAGCCATCTACAAAATGAAGTTAATAAAACCTTCTCTGGTGTTGTCTGATGGGGAATGTACTGTGTATGTTTATCTTATTGATTGTTAAATAAAATACTGTTTGGCCAATGAGACAGGAAGTTAGACAGGACTAGGAGTCAAAGAGGATTCTGGGAAATGTAGTAGAGAAGTAATGATCCAGGCAGGAAGTGACATAGCAAGGAGACTCATATTTAAGCGAAGGAGAAACAGGAAGGGCCCTCTTTTTTCCTCTTCCTCCTCCAGCGGCATAATGTGATCCACTGGCAAGGAGGGATGCCAATAAGGCGTCCGATAAGATAAGTCTTATAAAATATATAGATGTATGATAATTGAGACTGAGCTAACAGATGAGGAATCCTAGTCATTGGCCAAGCAGCATTGAACCTAATACAAGTTTCTGTGTATTCATTTGGGCCTAACTTGGGCAGGCGGCTGGCGTAAAGCGTACACGTGGCGGTGGGGCTCGGTGGCTTTTGGCAGAAAGATTTATCGTAACAGTTGTCCCATGGAGCTATTGTGGATCCATGGATTATTAGAATAACTTTCGAGGAGATAACAGGTTAGTTAAGTGGATGCCATTATGACTTATCTGGGACTCTGTCAGGGAGGAGAAAGGAAGAAGGGCGAAAGAGAAAGAAAGCTTCCCAGAAGCTGTGGCAACTCCACATGGCTGGATTCATCCCTACTTTCAAGAGAAGCTTTGCCTTTTATTGCCAAGAAAGCTTTCCACAGAACAAGGGACCTGACAGACTGTAGAGGGTGTTGTACTGATGGTGTTGAGGACACCCCAAAGACAATCTAGTTGTTTGGCTGGAAGTAATTATCTTAGGGTTCTTAGATTGCTCTGTGTAGGTGACCCAGATGACTATTCAGCTCACTTTGGTGGAGAAACCAAGATGGGAGCATGACTTGTCCTGAGAGACACTGAGCCTTCCTCCAAGTCTTCCCCTGTTTCTGACAGCTCTTCACCCGTGACTCTCAAAACATTCTAAACAAAAGCCCTGGAATCTCCTGAAGACTTCCAAATCAGAAACTCTGAGATGAGACCTGGTAGTCTGTGACATGAGTTGGTCAGGAGATTCTAATACTGTTCCCCCTGCAGGGTTCATGCTTGCCAAACTGTAACATGCATGTGAGGCACCCGAGATCTTGCTAACAATCATGGTTTGATGCAGGAAGTCCAGCTGGGCTGAGATTGGTCTAACTGTCAAACTCCCACCCCTTGCTCATTATGCTCTATGCTTGAGATCACTCTAAGAGGCACCAGTCCATGGAGATCTCTTTGGAGAGATTTTTAGAACTAGGTTCGTTTCTTAGTATTTTTACAAAAGGCATTCCCAGGTGGTTTGAAAAATTGCTACCTGCCCTTTCAATTTCAAACCACATTTTTGTTTGTGCATTGCTGTTGCTGATATCTTTCTGTGAGAATTTACACCCACCTAGGAATATATCTATTTTGTGCCTTTTCTTAATGATCATGAATATCAATGAATTTGCCGACCCAGTGTTATAAAGGCAAGGGAGAACTTGAGGCATTTAGGGAAGGCAGACAAACTATGTCAAAGTTGAAAAGGGCTAAGAAATAGAGAGGTTATTTGAGGATTAAAGGAAAATTTTCACTTGTAGGAGGTGTCAAGAACATTTTAAGGAATGAACAAACAAATCAAAAGTAAGGTGGGGTTACTGGTATCTTGGGTTTCAACAAAACCCAAGCCCTGCAAACTGTAGAGTTTTGATGATAGCAATTCAGTTTTGTTCATAGACTTGGGAGCTGTATACTTGAGAAAGCCTCCACATCATGGTGTATGTGCTTATTTGGGAAGGCTGAGCAGGCAATGACAAGAGTGAGTCCCTGTAGAAAGGAGGATCATAGTCACAAAAGCAGAAGCTGGAGTCATACAGAGAGTTTCACAAATCAAGGATGCAAAGTTCCTAGGAGATGGAAAAGGCAAAGCAAATTCCCCCCACAGCCTCCTGAGGGAGTGAGGGCAGCTCTACCAACAACCGATTTCAGCCATAGCACCAGATGACAGATTTGTGTTGTTTTCATTTGTTGCAGCAGAAACAGGAAGTTCATACAGTAGTGAGCAGCAGGCTGCTTCCTGTGCCCACAAAGTGAGTAAGCAGGGTGTTGCCTTTGACATTCAATGATGTTCACAGCCCTGCTCCTGTCTCTGGCTTTGTGGCAGACAAGGTTTGACTGACAATATTCCTTCTCACCTTCCTTCTACCTTGGGTTCTAGATTCTAGGCTGAACTACTGAATGACTCCTGTCCCTAATGACCTCAGAGCACATCACCTCTTTCTCACCCTTCCCCAAACAACATCAAAGTTGTAAGCCCTCAGTTCTTAGGATGTTCTCTGAAGCAATCTCCAACCTCACCTCACACTTCTGTAACAGCATTATTATCATGTAAAAACAAGGAAACCAAAGGACCAAACACAGTGACTTACTGAGGTCACTGAGTGAGAAATCAAGCCTTAGTGGTCCTTCCAAGGACTTCAGTTGTCCTGGATGCCATGCTCGCTGCACACTTCATGATGTAAAAGGCTGCTTAATCACCAAGCTTGCCAGTTGGTTCTCCTGTCCAAATCCAAATATTCCTCTAACCTTTCCAAACATTGGTTAAGTTTAAAAATTCCTGACTCCCTCACTTACAGAAGAGCTATGGAATCACCCACTTGCTTGTGTGAGTCCATTTGGAAGGCTGTAACAAAATACCACAGAATGAGTAATACAGAAAACATAAAAGTTTTACTCACAATTCTGGAAGCTACAAGGCCAAGATCAAAGTACCAGAAGGTCTGGTGTTTGAGAAATCATCTCTCCCTCCTACACAGTGCCTGCTATCAGCCCTCACTAGCTAGGACTGGAAAGTGAGCTTCCATATGTTCCACCCCATTCACAAGTGTGGGACCTTAGGACCTAATTGCTTCCTTATAGATCCCACCTGGTTATACTGACACAGTGGAGATTCAATTCCAATTTGCATTTTGGATCGATATAAACATTTAGACTATATCCACTTAAGTCAGAGAAAAGTACACAAAAAATGGTGAGCCAGGCTAGGTGAACATCTGGGTTATAAAGGGAGAAAGACCTGAAGACTCCAAGTCTAGGCAGGATGAAGGAGACAGTAGAGCTACACTCCAGTGTTCAGGTCACAGTGCAGTTTCCTGAAGATGGCATTTCAGGGACATCAGTGAACTTTCCCAAAATGTAGTAAAGGAACCTGGACTCCAGATAGCTGGGGTTCAGTGGACTCCAGGACCATAATAGGGTGCAGGCCTGGAAAGTTTTCAAGCAGGGTGAGTCAGCAGATGTTAACTACTCCTAATAGAAGCCCTGCAGGTAATGCTCTCCAGGAGAAACAAAATCAGCTTCTAGCTGTATCAGCCAGGCTGATTTTTAGCCAATTGCACCTAGCATGAGCTAGAAATGGTACCAATTATCTGTTTTGATTTGGCAGCCATAAGGTGAACAACCCGAGTCGCTCCAGGCCCATCTTCAGTCTGCACTGGTCATTTTCCTCATCTAGCTAAGACAGGGAGAGGGCTACAGGAAACCATACCATCCTTATCCTCACCCAAAGACAGGAAGAGGCCCACATCAAGGCCTGAGTTATCAGGAGAAAAATCCCACTGCCCTTCCTCCTCCACAGACACAGGGCTAGAAGGTGGATTTGTTCTATGTCAGAGATCCACTGGGAAGAATGCTTTAAAAAAAAATACTGGCGCAACAAATCTGGTTTTAAATAAGGACACAATTGGAAGCTTCAGTGCCCTCTCTTAAAGGCACACACAATTAGCATTTTTTATTTACTCTTGGCTCACAAGCATCACAACCCACTTGGTGCCCTTCACTGAAGCCAGGATGTGGCATCAGATTTGGCACAGCTAGGAAACCTCTCTCTAACAAGCCCTTGTCATGAATTTCTATTTGTTCTACTTGCTTTCTTTTAAATTATTTTTTCTTATCAAAATAATATACAAGCTTAATTATAAAAGTGAAATAATAATGCCTAAGACTTACCTGGTGTTTCCTATGTGCCAGGCTTATAATTAAGAATTTATAAGGACTTGACTATTTAACTATGCACACCCATGAACTGAGCCCTGTTGCATCACTCTCCTGAGCTGACATTGTGCACAGCAGAAGCAACTCCTCCAAGCTCAGAGAGCTGCTTCACTGTGCCATTCGAGTTTGCACTCTGGTTTAGTTATACTTAGAATCAACACACTTAGCATCATGGCACTCTGCTTCAAGAAAGTTTATGATAAAGCATTAAAGTTTAGATTCTGGAAAAATAAAACTCACAAGTTCCAAGTGTGTGTGTGTGTGTGTGTGTGTGTGTGTGTGTGTGTGTGTGTGTGCATGGCACACACACTCCTCACCATTCTATTCTTTAGAGGCACTTACTTTCAGGTCTTGAGCATGTGTCTTTGTGTATTTACTATATAGTTCTGAAGCATTTTCCAATACTTTCATCTCTTGGCTTATAGTTTTGGTATAATCTAGTGTTTATTATGGTGGATGAGAACTTTAACTCTCATATTATTTCAATATATTTATCCTACTTTTGGTTGAATCCATATTTAGTGTTTTCATGATGACAACTCATTTCAAAGGCAAGTGATATATGCTGTTTACATTGCCTGTTTTTCATAACCTTTTTTGTTTTTCCTGGAGTTAAATCATTAACTAATGTTTTATTTGATCAAGTTTACAAAAAAAATCTATACCATGCCTTCCAGTGGCTATATATAATCACCACTAAACCTTTCACAACTTCAAATGCATTGGGAACTGTTGAGTTCCAATATTGTTTTTTTCTGGAATCCTCTGTATGGTTCCACTGTGGGCTGCTTCTTCATGCTTGTTGCACAGCTGTTGTTTGGGGACTTCCCTGCGTCATCATCCTGGGATTTCCCATCACCGCCTTCCTGTGTGGGCTCCTGTTTCCTAAAAGCCTGTCTTCCTCTTCCCTAGTTTATCTCCTATTTTGGTCAGTACATCCTCCAATAGTTTCCTGAAAAAGGAAAAAAATGGTAAGGTAAAATCTCCTGAACAGGCAGGACTGGGGATGGATTCAGGAAAACTCAGTAAGTTATATGTAACTGTCAATCATACCCTATCATCATTTCCAGTCTCCTAAGATCCTAGTCTCTTCTCATTGCTTTTCTGCATGTGTGTTACATCAGGGTTTTGCTTGGCTTCTAGTTTCACAGAAGACATTCTCAACACTTTTAACAATTGTTATTAAAGGAGGGAGTTTTGAGATGGGGTAGGTTTCACTGTCATTACCTTGCAGCTACTAAGCCCTGTGCATCTTTTTACTGGGTATCTACAGTTTTGGAGTCAATTTGGATCTCCAGAAGATAAATATTCTTGACTCAATGTTAGTGTTCCATAAAGCTTGTTTATTATTATTATTTCTACAGTTATTTGATACCTGAAAGGCCCGGCATTGAGGTCATTTTCTGAAATCTCAGTGCTCAGCTTGGCTGTTGTCTGGCTAAAAGTCCACTTGGATCCTGGTGGGATGCTTTCTGTCAGTCCTTAGGTGGATGGTGACCAGGCTTCCAAGCACCCAGCAATTATCTAGGGAACATTTATTTAAAAAGAATGGAAGAAAAAGAAGTTAGAAGAGGAAAAGGAGGAAGAGGAGAAGGAAGAGGAAGAGCAGGAAGAGCAGGAAGAGGTAGGGAGAAAAGAAGATTCCCAGGATGTCTAGATTAATAGGGTCTCAGGATTCAAAGCTTTAAAAGTGCTAAGGCAAGTGTCCCCAGATGGAACTTGACACTTGGCACACTTGACAACTTTATGTATCTGCTAGGCCCTCCCTTACTATCCTGTCCTTCTTCCCTTTCATTCTGCTTCCTAATTGATGAAGAGGCTCATGTTACAGTTCAGTGGCATTGCGGTGTACTTGTGAAATACCATGTTTCAGATTTGTTCTGTAATCATGTTATAACTTGTTCTTAGTTATCACTATTTATCATTTCTAAGTTGTGGTTTGACTCTAGTCCCTAATATCCCTATGAAGGCTTGAGAATTTCCAGAAACAATGACTAACAAATATTGAGTGTAGAAGGTAGGTGCTATAATAATACTGATTGCATAGATATGGGTACTCATGGGTGGAAAACATATCTAGTAACTTCAAGATCTGGACATGATTCTGTTAATGGATGGTTGGCAACCCTTTTGACTGTGACCAAGGGCCCAAAGAAGGCACAGACCCAAGTAGACATACATTCCCCCTCTTCCCCCCCCCCCCGCACTTTCCACTGCTTGGCTTATTGACCACCAGGGAGGTCCTCCTGGGTGAGGTAGTGTCCAGCACTTGAATCAGTGCCACAGGTGCTAGCTGCAGTGACTGAGTGCCTGAGCAGCACACACTGGCTTGAAACTGTGTTTCCCAAAACCAGTGCCTCTGAGATTCATCTTAACTTCAGCTAAAGGAGACTAAGGAGTGAAGTCTCCCAAGAATAGGCTGTGAGTCCCTATACAGTAGTGGAAATAGTGATGACATAATCATCATTATCATCATAGCACTTCAGAATCTAGGCATGGAATCTATGCTAATATAAGATAATTCCAATTATCATAAATCTAACAGGATGACTAATCTTCTTAGGTTGTGAAATAATCTTTTTATTCCTCATCTTGCCTATCTGTAAACCAATAATGGTTATATATATATATATATATATATATATATATATATATATATGTTTGCAGATAATAATGATATACCTCCTTAAGGATGAAGTGAACTGCTATGTAATAGCACCCTGTATGTAAGTGATTGACAAATGCTAGTTGTTTTTATTAGAACTATCTTTCCTCAAATTTACATCTTTGGGTCATGGGATTTTGCATGCAAGCAAAAATATGGATAACAGTCTCAAGTTTTATTTTGTTTGTTCTCCATTTTAAACCAACTGTCAGTTGTTTTTTCCTCTCCAAAACCAGAACTATTTTGATTTGTAATAAAACAAAGAATCAAGTCAGCCTTCTGTAATATCACCACTGTGGCCCAAGGAATCCCTTCTGACCTTCAGTAGCTCACTTTATCTACATTACTCACTTAATATTTACTGAGCAATCTGAGACCACATGCTCAGCCTTTCTCCAGATAAGTGCCCTCCCCCATCCGTCTTAATCCAAGTTGCAAGAACCTTAAGAATATTGAAGAGATACTTTCAAGTATCTCGAAGAGATCCTAAACATCTCTAGCACAGGTAGGTGTCAAATACTGTTTTGTGAGGAACAAAAATTGTCTCTGTGAGAGTAGTCTTTTTTAATGAAATATATTAATGTGTGTGTGAAGGAGTATGTAAGTATTTATGTTTATATGTGTGTGTGCACATGTGTGGGGTGCATTATACACACATGCCTATGTATGTGCAAGCCATAAATATACTCCAGATGTCATGCCCTATTGCTCTCCACCTTATTTTTATGACAGGGTCTCTTGTTGCACTTGGAGCTTACCAATTCAGTTGGACTGGCTGGACAGCAGGCCCAAGGGATCCTCCTGTCTCTGTCTCATCAACACTGAAATTACAGTGCCACATCAAGCTCTTTATATGGGTAATGGGCATTGAAACACAGGCTTTCACAGCAAGCACCTTACGAACAGAGCCCAACTTCTCCCTAGCCCCAACATTATTTATATTAAGAGGTTTCTCGCACCCTAGGAGAGCCATTGGGTCTTTGTCTTACCCTGAGCATCAGAAACTCCTTGGGGTCAGTTAGCATCATTTAAGTAGGACTTTCATGTTCTGTTGGCTTCAAAGACTTTCTTTTCAGCTCCCTTCCCCTGATTAGACTTCAGACACTTGACCCCTGGTGAGGGGACAAAACTAATGTTACAGTACAAATTTTTCTTCTTCTTCTTCTTCTTCTTCTTCTTCTTCTTCTTCTTCTTCTTCTTCTTCTTCTTCTTCTTCTTCTTCTTCTTCTTCTTCTTCTCTCTTCTTCTTCCTCTTCTTCTTCCTCTTCTTCTTCCTCTTCTTCTTCTTCCTCTCCTCCTCCTCCTCCTCCTTCTTTTGTTTTTCTGTTTGTTTTTCAAGACAGGGTTTCTCTGTGTTGTTTCAGGGCCTGGCCTGGAACTTGCTCTGTAGATCAGGCTGGCTTCGAACTCACAGAGATCTGCCTGTCTCTGCCTCCTGAGTGCTGGGATTAAGATGTGTGCCACCAACACAGTACAAATCTTTCAGGAATCCTAGTACCTATCCAATGAACTTTCTAGCTATTCCACTTATATAAAAACATGCACTTATAAAAATAAAGACACACGGAGAGAAGCAGAGAGAAAGAGGAAGAAAGAAAAAGAAATGAAGGAAGAAAGAAAAAGGAAGGGAGGAAGAGACAGGTAGAAAGAAAGAGAGAGAAAGAAAAGAAAGAAAAGGAAGGAGGGAAGGAAGGAAGGAAGGAAGAAAGGAAGGAAGGGAAAGAAAGAAAGACTGATTGATTGATTGATTTTTGGCTAAAATCTAAGCTCTGCTGAGGTGGGTCCCTGCAACTGTCTCCCTGTGTCATGTCAAAGCTCTGGTCATACCCTACTTCCTCCTTGAGAGATTCCTCCACTCCATGTCTGAAATCTTTCCTTCCTTTATTGCTAGAGCAACAATTTCCTCTTGATTGTTCACTGCTTATGTTGACAATTATACTTTTATCTAAAGACTTGTTTTGTAACTGTGACATTTGTGTGCCTATTCTGTGTCTCTCTTGGTGGATCTGCCTTATTTGTGGGTACTATATATGAAGATTCAGTCATTCAAAGATTGAAAATATTTAGGGAAAATGGGTCTATACTGAACATAAACAGACACTTCTTTCTGTCTAAATAATACAGCATGACAACTTCTGAATTATATCACATTGTGTTTGAGTTTATTAGTGATTTGGAGATGGTTTAAAGATAGAGAAAGAATGGAAATATGTGCTATTTTATATGATTCACTTGGACATCTGTGACTTTTGTTATCCAAGGGGGTCCTGGAACCAACCAATATCCAACCTTAGTTGGATATTGAGGGACACAGGTACTATAAACTGCTTTATATGGACGATCCTCATGACAAACCTATGAGGCAGGTCCTGTAATAAGTCTGGCATAATATTAAGGAAGTAGCACAGAGAAAGGTTAGTCACCTGAGGCTGGAAGTGATGGCGCTGTTGATGCAATTCTATGTGCTTAACCCACTGTGTTATGCCCTGAACACAACACTCAGGCAAGACACACTACCCGGGCGGTGGCTGTTTTCCCCACCCTTCTCTGGCCCAGTCCTGTCTATATATCCCTCTCTAGCAGAAGCAAGACTGGAGAAAATGATCAAATATCTCCATTACTTTGACCTCCTTTGGAGAAAAAAAGAATTCTAAAAATAGTTGAAACTGTTATTTTAAGCCAGTATTTCATCACTATGGTTTGTGATTCCACTGGAGATTTTTTTCGTGGCCAGAACCCCCAGATATACTGCCTGTTGCAAAGTTGTTATTTTTGATATCAGAAGGTTAGGGATGTTTCTGTTTGAAACATTGTCTATTTACATTCTTTAGCCCAAAATAGTCTGAAGTGTCAGTATTATGTCTTCATGTTTCTGGTAGAATTCAATGATGTTACATCAATAGCCACATGTTCCTTTGAAGTATTTTGGCCCTTTCCAGACTCTGGGAAAATATATTATGATAATGACTAAGGTCACATTTATGAAGTGATACCATGATACCATGCCCCAGCAGGAAAAAGAAGATAGTGTGTAGAACGAAGTTGTCAGTGACATACTGGGGTGACCCACCCTCCTAAAAGCAATAGTTCTCACACTCTGTTCTCAAAACACCCTCATTACAATATCATAATTCAGCACACACTCTCTGCTTTTATCCTGGCCCCAGAAGAAAACCATGCCCCTAGTCAAGGCCATTCCTGTGTGCCTGCAGGACCCAGGGCACATTATATTACATGCACTTCTTTATCCCTCTCTCAGTGTTATTACTGTGAGAAAGCCTAGTCACAGTAAACAATCCCAAGGACCATCTGCAGCGGGAATAAGTCACAAAAACTCATCTTGACAGTGAGAAACGAGAGGCAGCCATTTCGCCCCCAGTCGTTATCATCCCCCAGCTTCAAATGCCCACTGGCCCATGTTTGTGAATTTACCATAAAACCAAGGAAAGTATAAAGAGTGTAGTATTTGTTTGACTATTAATTTTTTTTTGTTACACTTAATTTGTTTTATGTGTGTGTGGGGGGTGTTTGAGGGGGTGGGCCAGTTCATGTGGAGGTCAAAAGACAACTTCTGGGATTGGGTTCTCTCCTTCCACCTTTTAGGTCCTGAGGATCAAAACGAGGTCCTCAGGCTTGGTGGCAAGTGCCCTAACCCACTGAACCAACTTGCTGACCCATGTTCCCGCATTTTTTAAAAGGAGAAACTCATTAAAACTAATACTTTACATTAATGGGCTCTTAAAAGTAGGGGCATTAGAAAGCTGGCCCTTCATCCTGCCATTGCTTGTGTATGATTTTACTATAATTATGGAACAAACTGAGGCCCTTTGAGAAAGACCATTGTTAGATGACAGGTACTGCCCCTGGAAACAGGGATCAACTACACCTTGTATCCTAACTCTTAATCTGTTAACCCCCAAGTCAAGTTTTCTGAGTGACCATCTGATATCTTCCCTAGTTTTTTTCACTAAACTCAGAGACCCTGTAAACTAGAGACCTCTCCCCACTAAAGTCTATAAAAGTAAGGGATTTCCTCTGTTCTGAGGAGTGTTCTATTTCCTATCCCAAGTTGCCCCTCAGTAAGCAACTGGGGCTACTAAAGGATTTCTACCAGAAATTCATTTAAGCACATCTATGGAATCTTTATTTAAAACAATCCTCATGACTACAAACAATTAAAGAGCTGTAGCCATGCATAACCCAATCATAGGCAACTAAAATAGGTGATTGCTTTCCCTCAAGAATAAACAAGCAAATCAACCTTAGCATTTATTCTTTGCACCCTCAAAATATTATTAATTTATTGTTAATTTACTAGTTTCACTTTCTGTGTGACTTGACTTGTGCTCACCTTTGTTTCTTCAAACAAAACATTTTTCTCAAAAAGATGGATACTCTCCCCCCTCCCCGCCCCCATGACTGTCAAAGAATGCACTTTGGGTTTTAAGAAAATTACAAGAGTCAGTTCTAAAGGAGGAAATGCCTGAAAGAACATCAGTCACACATGACACACCCTTAACTTCAAGACCATCTCTCCTCACATTTAGCCAACCTTCCTCCATGAACAAAGGTTTCAGATTTTCCTTGTCAGAGGAGGCTCTTCTTTTAGCACATGACCTAGAGAGCATTGCTTTAAATTCTTCCCTGGACTGCTGTGGAACCATCTAGTCTCCCTCTCAGTTATCAGGACCATAAAACTTCCAAAGTATAAACATGGAAGGGAGTAAACACACAGAGCCTGACCTAAAAGGCAGAGTCACCTCCTCCATTCACTGCGGCAGGAATAAAGCTGGGCTCTCTGGGATCCATCTCAGTAGAGGCTGTTCCCAAAATAAAGACAGATCTGACTCCAAAAAGACCTTCAAAAGCAAAGGAGGGACAGAAAGTTCCTGTACTTCCCAGAGAACACGCAGACATGAGCATGAAGGGAAAAGGTATGCTTCAACTGGAGGATTGCTCTAGAAGCCAATTGGGAAAATAAGGGCTCCTTTGAAGATACCCACTTCCTACTCCCTAGACTTATGAGGAAGTCACCACGTAGCAAAAGAGAAATACATCTACGGATGGAATAAAGTCAGGAGACTGTAGTATAGGAAGATTGTCTGAGAATGTCCAGTGATATTATAGGATTCTCAAAAGTAAACAAGGAAATGTTTATTAGAGAAAAGATGTGCTTATGGAGGTAGAGTCAGCATGGCACTAAACTGTTGGCTTTGACAATGGAGGTGGGAGATCAAGGGATGTGAACAGCCTGTGGCTGGCAGAAAGGATGAGAAAAGGGATCAAGACTCTATATAGAAACCAGACAGTCTTCTCTGTGTTCAATGAGTTGTATAGGTGTTGTCTTTAGCAATGGGACCTTGCTGTCAGTTTGTGGAGAGCAATGTCTAGTCTTGGTAACATCCTGGGTTGTTTGGTGATTCCCATGGGACCCTGTTGACCATTAGATGGAACCCAATCCCGGCACTGGAAGCCTCATTTGGTGATGAGATGGCCAGTTGAGCTCTGTTACTCCATTATTTGGTAATTTCATTTATAATGTATTCCACTTATGTATATATTTTAGGAAGCTTCTACTGTATTAGGTTCCCATACTACCCCTCAAAGGGCCCTTCATTTTAGCTGTCTCTGTCTTTGCCCACATTCCCTGTATCATTGCCCACTCTCTCCCTCTCCTTATTTGATCCTCCCGTTCCTGTCACGCCTCACACTCAGCCTTAAGTATCAATTCTATTTCCCTTTCCTAACAAGATCTGTTTGTCCCCTGCTAGTCCCTTACTCTATACCTCTATGAGTCTGTGGATTGCAATTTGAATATCAATGACTTAACAGCTAATATTCACTTTTAAGTACATATATACTATATTAGTCTTTCTGTGTCTGGGATACCTCATTCAGGGTGATTTTTTCCTAGTTCTATTAATTTACCTTCAAATTCCATGTTTTTCTTAATGGCTGAGTAATACTCCATTGTGTAAATGTCCCATATTTTCTTTATCCATTCTTCCATTCAGAGATATCTAGGTTGTTTCCAGTTCCTGGCTATTATAAATAGAGCAGCAATACATGGTTGAGCAAGTGCTTCTGTGCTATGAGAAAGCATTAGTTGGATATATACCTAAGAGTGGTATAGCTGGATCTTGAGGTAGATCAGTTCCCACCTACCACCACGCTGATTTCCACAGTGGCTATACATGTTTGCACACCCACCAGCAATGGATGAGTTTCTCCTTACTTCCCATCCCCGACATCATGAGCTGTCATTTCTTTTATTGGTCTTAGCCATTCTGATGGGGGTAAGATGAAATCTCAAAGTAGTTTTGATTCGCATTCCCTTGATGGCTAAGGATTTCAAACATTTCTTTAAGTGTTACTCAGTCATCTGAGATTCCTCTGTCGAGCATGTCTGTTTAGACCTGTAGCCCATTTTTATTTGTTTTCTTGATATATAGGTTTCTGAGTTCTTTATATTTTGGATATTAGCCCTTTATTGGATGTGTAGTTGGCAAAAAATTTCCCATTCTGTAGACTTCTTTGTGCAAATGATGGTTTCCTATGCCACAAAAAGGCCTTTCAATTTCATGAGGACCCATAATCTTATTGCCAATGGGAACAGTGTTCTGTTCAGAAAGCCTTTTCCTGTGCCAGTGAGGTCAAAATCCCCTACTTTCTTCCCTGTCAGGTTCAGTTTATCTGGTCTTATGTTGAAGACTTCGATCCATTTAGAGTTGAGTTTTGTGCAAGCTGATAAATAATGGATCTACTTGGATTCTTCTGCATGTACCTACCCACTTTAATTAGCACAATTTGTTAAAGATACTGTCTTTTTTCCAATGTGTATTTCTGGCTTCATTATGAAAAATCAGGTGTCCAAAGGGTGTGGATTTATGTCTTAGTCTTAAATTTTATTCCATTGTTCATTGTGTTTGCTTTTGCATCAATATGATGCTATTTCTATTATTCTTAACTCTGTAGTAAAACTTGAAATCAGGGATGGTGATTTTTCCAGCAGTTTTTTATTGTTCAGGATTGGTTTAGCTAACCTGGATTTTTTGTGTTTCCATATGAAGTCAAAAATTGTCCTTTCAAGATCTGAGAAGAATTGTGTTGGGAATTTTTTTTGATTTTTTTTTTTTTTTATTAATTCAAGTTAGGGAACAGGCTTGTTTCACATGTAAGTCCCTTCTCCCTCTCCCTCCCCTCCTCCCGAACCCCCAACCTATCCTCCACCCCATCCACCCACCACTCCCCAGGCAGGGTAGGGCCCTCGACAGGGGCTCTGCAAAGTCCACCAAATCTTCCTGTGCTGGGCCTGGGCCCTTCCCCATGTGTCCAGGGCCAGAGTGTAACCCTTCACGTGGGATGGGCTCTCAAAGTCCTTTCTTACACCAGGGAAAAATGTTAATCCACTTCCAGAGGCTCCCTGGAGTGCAGGGGCCTCCTTATTGGCATCCATGTTCAGGGGGCTGGATCAGTCTTGTACTGGCCTCCCAGATAGCATCTGGGGTCGATGTGCTCTCCCTTGTTCAGGCCAACTGTTTCTGTGGGTTTCTCCAACCTGGTACAGACCCCTTCGATCTTCATTCCTCCCTCTCTTCAACTAAATTCCAGATTTCAGCTCAGTGTATTTCTGTGGATGTCTGTCTCTGCTTCCATCAGCCACTGGATGAGGGCTCTAGGATGGCATAAAGAGTAGTCATCAATCTCATTTTAGGGGAAGGGCTTTTAGGTTATCCTCTCCTCCATTGCCTGGATTGTCAGATCGTGTCATCCTTGTAGGTCTCTGGAGATCTCCCTAGTTCCAGATCTCTTCTAGGACCTATAGTGGCTGTGTTGGGAATTTTGATTGGGATTTCACTGAATGTTTAGATTGCTTTTGGTAAGATAGTTTATTCTTACTACATTAATCCTACCAATCATGCTCATGGGAGATTTTTCAATTTTCTGATATCTTCTTCAATTTCTTTCTTCAGTGTCTTAATGTTTTAATCATTCAAGTCTTTTACTTCCTTAGTTAGAATTGTCCCAAATATATTATATTATTTGAAGCTATTATGAAAGCTGTTGTTTCCCAGATTTCTTTCTCAGTCTTTTTGTCATTTGTGTATAGGAAGGCTATTAATTTTTATGAATTGATTTTGTATTTTGCTATTTTGTTGAAAGTGTTTATCAGCTGCTATAGTTCCTCAGAGGAATTTTTATGGTCACTTAAATATCCTGTCATATCATCTTCAAATAAAGATACTTGGAATTCTTCCTTTCCAATTTGTATCCTCTTGATCTCCCTCAGTTGTCTTGTTGCTCTAGCTAAGACTTCAAGTGCTATATTGAATAGATATGAAAAGAGTGGACAGCCTTGTCTTGTTTTATCTTAATGGACTTTTAGTGGAACTGCTTTGAGTTTCTCTCCATTTAATTTGATGTTGGCTATATAGGTTTGCTGTAAACTGTCTTTATTATGTTGAGGTATGTCCATTGTATCCCTAATTTCTCCAAGAATTTTATTAAAGGCTTTTTCTGCATCTAATGAGATGATCATGTGTTTTTTCTTTCAGTATGTTTATATGATAGATTACATTTATCTATTTGCATATGTTGAATAATCCCTGCATCTCTGAAATGAAGCTTGAACTTAGTGGATGATCTTTTGGATGTGTTCTTGAATTCAGTTTGCAAGTAGTCTATTAAAATTTTTTGCATCTGTGTTCATGAGCAAAACTGGTCTGTAATTCTCTTTGTTGAGTCTTTATGTGGTTTGCGTATCAGGGTGACTGTGGCCAATAAAATGACCTTGGCAATGTTCCTTCTGTTTCTATTTACTGGAATAATTTGAGGAGTATTGGCATTAGCTCTTCTTTGAAAGTCTAGTAGAATTCTGTGCTAAAACTATTTGGCCCTGGCCTGTTGTTGTTGTTTGGAGATTCTATTCCATTATGGGTTATAGGTCTATTTAAATTGCTTATCAAATATTATCTTACCAAAGACTTAACTTTAAGAAAATTATTCATTTTTAGGTTTTTCAATTTGGCTGAGTACAAGTTTTTTTTGGAATTTTTTTTATTAGTTCAAATTAGGAACAAGCTTGCTTCACATGTCAATCCCTCCTCCCTCTCCCACCCCTCCCCCCCAAAACCCTCCCCCAGCTTCCCACCTGCCCCCCACCCCATCCACCCTCCACTCCCCAGGCTGGGTAGAGCCCTTGATGGGGGCTCCCCAAAGACCACCACATCATCCTGGGCTGGGCATAGGCCCTCCCCAATGTGTCCAAACCGAGATGTGGGATGGGCTCTCAAAGTGCCTTCTTGTACCAGGGAAAAATACTAATCCACTACCAGGGACTCCCTAGAGTGCAGAGGCCTCCTCATTGACATCCATGTCCAGGGGTCTGGATCAGTCTCTTGCTGGCCTCCCAGACTGGGGTCGATGTGCTCCCCCTTGTTCAGGCCAGCTGTTTCTGTGGGTTTCACCAGCCAGGTACCGACCCCTTTGATCTTCATTCCTCCCTCTCTGCAACTAGGTTCCAAAGTTAAGTTCAGTGTATATCTGTGGGTGTCTGTCTCTGCTTGCATCAGTCACTGGATGAGGGCTCTAGGATGGCATAAAAAAGTAGTCATCAGTCTCATTATAGGGGAAGGGCATTTAGGCTATCCTCTCCACCGATGCCTAGATTGTCAGTTGGTGTCATCCTTGTAGATCTCTGGAAATCTCCCTAGTGTCAGATCTCTCCTCGGACCTATAATGGCTCCCTCTGATATGGTATCTCTCATCCTGCTCTCCTCTATTCATCCCCCAACTCAACATTTCTGCTACTCCATTTCCTCCTCTCCCCTCCTCTTCTCCTCCTCTCATTCTGGCAGCTCGCTGCCCCCTACCCACATGCTGCTAAATAGCTCAGGAGATCCTGACCCTTCCCATTATCCGGGGTCCATGCATTTTTCCCTTAGAGTCCTTCATGTTTCCTAGTTTCTTTGGTGAAGAGGATTGTAGGCTGGTAATCCTTTGCTCTATGTCTAAAATTCATATATCAGTGAGTACATACCATGTTTGTCTTTTTGTGACTGGATTACCTCACTCAGGATGATTTCTTCTAGTTCTATCTATTTGCCTGTGAATTTCAAGATTCCATTGCTTTTTTTCTGCTGAGTAGTACTCCATTGTTTAAATGTACCACATTTTCTCAATCCATTCTTCAGTTGAGGGGCATCTAATTTGCTTCCAGGTTCTGGCTACTACTAAGAATGCTTTTATGAACATGGTTGAACAAAAGTCTTTGTTGTATGAATGTGCATTATTTGGGTATATGCCCAAGAGAGGAATTGCTGGATCTTGAGGTAGACTCATTCCCATTTTCCTGAGCAACTACCATACTGATTTCCAAAGTGGTCTTACAAGTTTGCACTCCCACCAGCAATGGAGGAGTGTTCCTTTTTCTCTACATCCTCTCCAGCATAGATTGTCATTGGTGTTTTTTATTTTAGCCATTCTGGCTGGTGTAAGATGGTATCTCAGAGTTGTTTTGAGTTGCATTTCTCTGATGGGCAAGGATTTTGAACATTTTCTTAAGTGTCTTTCAGCCATTTCATATTCCTCTGTTGAGAATTCTCTATTTAGTTCTGCACCCTGCTTTTTAATTTCATTGTTTGGTGTTTTGGTGGCTAGCTTCTTGAGTTCATTGTATATTTTGGAAGTCAGCCTTCTGTCAGATGTAGGGTTGGTGAAGATCTTTTCCCATTCTGTGGGCTGTCATTTTGACTTACTGACTGTGTCCTTTGCCTAACAGAAGCTTCTCAGTTTCAGGAGGTCCCATTTATTAATTGCAGATCTCAATGTCTGTGCTACTGGTGTAATGTTCAGGAAGTGGTCTCCTGTGCCAATTCGTTCAAGGATATCTCCCACTTTCTCTTCTAGAAGATTCAGTGTAGCTGGATTTATGTTGAGATCTTTGTTCCATTTTGACATAGGTTTTGTGCATGGTGACTGACAGGGATCTATCTGCAATCTTCTGCTTGTCCGAATCCTGTTGTGCCAGCATCATTTGTTGAAGATGCTATCTTTTTTCCATTGTATAGATTTTAGCATCTTTGTTGGAAATAAGGTGTTCGTAGGTGTGTGGGTTAATATCAGGGTTTTCAATTCGATTCCATTGGTCTATCTGTCTATTTTTGTGCCAATACTAAGTGGTTTTCAGAACTATGGCTCTATAATAGAGCTTGAAGTCAGGGATGATGATGCCTCCAGAAGACCCTTTATTGTTCAGAGTTGTTTTGGCTATCCTGGGTTTTTTGTTTTTTTCATATAAAGTTGAGAATTGTTCTTTCAAGGTCTGTGAAGAACTGTGTTGGGATTTTGCTGGGGATTGTGTTGAATCTGTAGATTACTTTCGGCTAGATTGCCATTTTTACTATGTTGATTCTACCTATCCAAGAGCATGGGAGATCTTTCCATTTTCTGGTATCTTCTATAACTACTTTCTTTAAAGACTAAAAGTTCTTACTGTACAGATCTTTCACTTTTTTGGTTAGAGTTACCCCAAGATACTTTATGTTGCTTGTGGATATTGTGAAGGGTGATGTTTTTCTCTCATTGCATTTATCATCTGTATATAGTAGGGATACTGATTTTTTGAGTTAATTTTGTATCCTGCTATTTGCTGAAGGTGTTCATCAGCTGTAGGAGTTCCCTGGTATAGTTTTTCGGGTAACTTATGTAGATGATCATATCATCTGCAAATAGTGTAAGTTTGACTTCTTCCTTTCCAATTTGTATCCCATTGATCTCCTTTTTTTGTCTTATTGCTCTAGCTAGAACTTCAAGTACATTATTGAAGAGATATGGACAGAGTGGAAAGCCATGTCTTGTTCCTGATTTTAGAGGAATCACTTTGAGTTTCTGTCCATTTAGTTTGATGTTGGCTGTTGGTTTGGTGTATATTGCATTTATCATGTTTAGATATGTTCCTGTTGTTCCTATTCTCTCCAAGATCTTTATCATGAAGGGATGTTGGATTTTGTCAAAGGCTTTTTCAGCATCTAGTGAGATGATCAGGTGGTTTTTCTTTTGCAGTTTATATGGTGGATTACACTGACAGATTTTGGAATGTTGAACCATCCTTGCATCCCTGGGATTAAGCCTATTTGATCATAGTGGATGAATTTGCTGATGTGTTCTTGGATGCAACTTGCCAATATTTTGTTGAGTATTTTTGCATCGATGTTCATGAGGGCTATTGGTCTGTAGTTCTCTTTTTTAGTTGTTTCTTTGTGTGGCTTGGGTATCAAAGTGATTATAGCCTCGTAAAGAGTTTGGCAATGTCCCTTCTGCTTCTATTGTGTGGAACAGTTTGAGGAGTACTGGTATTAGCTCTTGTTTGAATTTCTGGTAGAATTCAGCAGTGAAGCCATCTGGCCCTGGGCTTTTTTTGGTTAGGAGGCTTTTGATGACTGCTTCTATGTCATTAGGGGTTATAGGTGGATTTAAATTGTTTATCTGTTCTTGGCTTAATTTTGGTAAGTGATATCTATCCAGAAAATTTTCCATTTCCTTTAGATTTTCAAATTTTGTGGAGTACAGGTTTTCAAAGTATGACCTGATGATTCTCTGGATTTCCTCAGTGCTTGTTGTTATATCCCTCTTTTCGTTTTTGATTTTGTTCATTAGAGTGCTCTCTCTGGCTTTTGGTTATTTGGATAGAGTTTTGTCTATGTTGTTGATCTTCTCAAAGAACCAACTCTTTGTTTCATTGATTCTTTGTAATGTTTTCCTAGTTTCTACTTTATTGATTCCAGCCCTCAGTTTTCTCATTTCCTGGCGTCTACTCCTCCGTGGTGAGTTTGCTTCTTTTTGCTCTAAAGCTTTAAGTTGTTCTGTCAATTCTCTAGTGTGACTAATCTCCAGTTTCTTCATGTGGGCACTTAGTGCTATGAACTTTCCTCTTAGCACTGCTTTCAGAGTGTCCCATAAGTTCATGTATGTTGTGTCTTCATTCTCATTAAATTCTAGGGCGTCTTTAATTTCTTTTTTATTTCTTCCTCAACCCAGGCACGGTACAATTGGGTGTTATTCAATTTCCACAAGTTTGTGTGTTTTCTGCAATTTGTATTGCTGTTGAATTCTAACTTTCAAGCATGGTGATTTGATAAGATACAGGGGTTATTTCAATTCTTTTGTATCTGTGGAGGTTTGCTTTGTTGCCAACTATGTGGTCAATTTTAGAGAAGGTTCCATGTGGCACTGAGGTATATTCTTTTGTGTTTGGATGGAATGTTCTATAGATATCTGTTAATCCCAATTGGGTCATAACTTGTTAGATTCTTTGTTAAGTTTCTGCCTGGTGGTCCTATCTAGTGGTGAAAGCGGGGTGTTGAAGTCACCTACTACAATTGTGTGTGGTCTTATGTGTGGTTTGAGCTTTAGTAATGTTTCTTTTACAAATGTGGATGCCTTTGCATTTGGGATATAGATGTTCAGGATTGAGACTTCATCTTGATAGACTTTTCCTGTGATGAGTATGAAATGTCCTTCATCTCTTTTGATTGATTTTAGTTTGAAGTCTAATTTGTTAGATATTAGGATTGCTACACCAGCTTGTTTCTTGGGCCCATTTGATTGGAAAATCTTTTCCCAACCTTTTACTCTGAGATAACACCTGTCTTTGAAGTTGAGGTGTGTTTTTTGTAAACAGCAGAAGGATGGATTCTATCTTCATATCCATTCGGTTAGCCTGTATCTTTTTATAGGCAAGTTAAGACCATTGACATTGAGGGATATTAATGTCCATTGATTGTTGGTTCTTGTTTGTTTTGGTTTTATTGTTGGTGATATCATTGTGGTTTTTGCCCTCCTCCTTCTTTTTGTGTTTGGTAAAATTGGATTATCTATTGCCTATGTTTTTCTGAGTGTAGTTATCTTTGTTGGGTTGGAGTTTTCCTTCCAGAACTTTCTGTAGTGCTGGATTTGTGGATATGTTTTGTTTAAGTCTGGTTTTGTCATGGAATATCTTGTTTTCTCCATCTTTAGCGATTGAAAGTTTTGCTGGATATAGTAGTCTGGGTTGGCATCCATTCTCCCTTAGTGTTTGTAGGATATCTATCCAGGACCTTCTGGCTTTCAAAGTTTCCATTGCGAAGTTGGGAGTGATTCTGATAGGTCTGCCTTTATATGTTACTTGGCCTTTTCCCTTTGCTGCTCTTAATATTTTCTCTTTATTCTGTAAGTTTGCTGTTTTTATTATTATGTGGCAAGGGGACTTCTTTTTGTGGTCCAGTCTGTTTGGTGTTCTGTAAGCTTCTTGTACTTTCATAGGCATATCCTTCTGTTGGTTGGGGAAGTTTTCTTCTATGATTTTGTTGAATGTTTTCTGTACCTTTGAGCTGTGTTTCTTCACCTTCTTCTACACCTATTATTCTTAGGTTTAGCCTTTTCACAGTGACCCATATTTCCTGGATATTTTGTGTTAGGGATTTGTTGGACTTGAGATTTTCTTTTGTCGATGACTGTATATCATTTTGGGAGTTTTCAACAACTGAGATTCTCACTTCCATCTCTTGAATTCTATTGGTTATACTCACATCTTTAGTTCCTGATCATTTATTCAGCCTTTATATTTCCAGCATTGCCTCATCCTGTGTTTTCTTTATTGTTTCTATTTCAGCTTTTATGCCTTGAACTGTTTCGAGTGCTTCCTTCACTTGCTTAGTTGTTTTTTCTTGGGTTTCTTTAGATTCCTTAAGAGATTTGTTTATTTTTTGAATTTTTTGGTTTGTCTTTTCCTCCATTTCATGTAATTTTTTTCCTTGTTTTTTCTTCTATTTCTTTAAGGGATTTTCTTGTTTCCTCTTTAAAGGTCTCTATCTTTATCTTCCTAAGATAATTTTTGAGGTCCATTTCTTCATCCTCTGTGTTAGGCTTTTCAGATCTTGCTGGTGTGGAGTCCCTAGATTCTGGTGGTGTCATAATGATCTTTCTGTTGTTGAGTGTGTTCTTATTCAGTCTTCTTCCCATGTCTTCTTCTAGTTGGTGCAGTTGGGGTCTCTCTATCTCCTCTTATCACCCGGTGGTATGTGTGGGCCAAAACTTCAATGTCTGCAGCTCTGGATGGTCTTGCCTCTCCTGGTAGTCTCCTCACTCGCTAAGGGTCAGGCGGGCGGCAGCAGAAAGGGGAAGGAAGAGTGAGGTGTTTCCAGACTCAGGGAGCTCCTTCCTGCCTGGATGGGTCCACTCTAAGCAGATGCAGGCCCAGAGAGATCCGGGGTGAATGGGAAGTTGGGTAGGAATAGGACAGGAGCAGAGGGTACACTCACCTTTGTAGGGGTCAGGCCAGTGGATGAGGGGAAAGAAGGAGTGAGGTGTTTCCAGACTCAGGGAGCTCCTTCCTGCCCAGGGGGGTCCATTCTCTGTAGGGGTCAGGCCAGCAGAGGTTTATTTTATTTTTTTTCAAGTATCTTCTTATGATTAACTGCATTTCCTTGGTTTTTATGTCCCTCTTTTCTTTTTTCTTTTCTTTTCTTTCTTTTTCTTTCTTTCTTTTCTTTTCTTTCTTTCTCTTTCTTTCTTTCTTTCTTTCTTTCTTTCTTTCTTTCTTTCTTTCTTTCTTTCTTTCTTTTTGGTTTTTTCAAGGCAGGGTTTCTCTGTGGAGCTTTGGAGCCTATCCTGGCACTCGCTCTGGAGAACAGGCTGGCCTCGAACTCACAGAGATCAGCCTGCCTCTGCCTCCTGAGTGCTGGGATTAAAGGCATGTGCCACCAACGCCTGGCTATGTCCCTCTTTTCAATTCTAATTTTGTTAACTGGAATAGTTTCTTGCCACCTTTTAGTTGATTTGCTAAGACTTTGTCAATTTTATTGAACTTTTTAAGGCAATAACTTTGTCTTATTGATTCTTCATATTGTTTTCTTGTTTCTATTTTATCGGCTTCAGCCCTGAGTTTGAGTATTTCTTGCATCTACTCCTTTTGGATGTGATTTCTTCTTTTTGTTCCAGAGTTTCAGGTGTGATTGACAACAGTATACTGGCTGCAAGATATGCTAGGGTATAGTGTTCTAAAAGACAACAAAAATAAAACAACAAAATGACTCCTAATGGTGTGCTGCTATACTCATAAATCAGTGCATTGCTCAGCCATTATCAGATAAGCTCATCAGACAGGAAGAAATAGAGAGACCCACAGAGAGACATTATGCAGACATTAGAGCTGGAACACTCAGCCCTAAACAGGATGTCTCTATAAGATCCCTCCCCTAGGGTTAAGGGAACTCTGTGGAAGAGAAAGCAGAAAGGGTATACCACCAAGAGGGAATGGAGGACATCAAGAAAACAAGGCCATGCTTGTTTTAATCAATGTGATCCATGCTCATATAAACTCACAGAGCCTGAGGCAGAAAGCACAGGGCCTGCACAGGTCCGCACCAGATCCTCTGAGTAAACAGTGTGGCTTTCAGTTTAGTATTTTTATGGGATTCCTTAGTGTGAAAACAAGTGGGTCTATTTCTTGTGCCTTCTCTTCTGCTCTTTTTCTTTTGTTTGTTTGTTTTGTCCAATTCTGGTGTTAGCTTGCTTTTATATAGAGTATCATTATCCCTTAGCAGCCTATTTGTTTTCTAATGAGAGAGAAAAAGGGGGTGGATCTAGAAGGGAGGAGAGAAGGGGAGGGACTACGAGCAGGAGAGGGAGGGGAAACCATAACCAGGATATATTACGTGAGAAGAAATATTTTCTTAAAGGAAAAAAGTTCTAATTAAAAAAGGCCAAAAATGGAATTCTTTCCCAGAGCCTCAAAAAACATAGAGACATTAATACCTTGACATTAGCCCAGTGAGAACTGGGCCAGATTTTAGAACTCCAGAACTATAGGATAATATTAAATGTCATCTAAGCTACTAAAGTTGTGGTTATTAGTTCTGACAGTAATATAAAATAAATGCAATATTTTAGCCCACCAGAGAAATAGATCAGATGCACTGTAGTTATTGAAAAAATTTAATACAGCAATTAAGACAAATGATGTATAGTAGAATAGAGTTACTAGGGACCAGGGCATGAAGGTGATAGGATGCTCCTGTTTAATAGGTACAGAGTTTCTGTTTAGAAGATGCAAACATTCTCAAAATAGTGTTGATGGGCATCCTGCATGTTATGGTTATTCTTGGTTGTCAGCTTGACTACATTTGGAATTAACTAAAATTAAAAATGGAGGACATACCAATGAGGATTTTTTTTCTTAATTTGAAATAGAAAGATGCACTTCTAATCCACACACCTTTAATTTGGGCCTGTGTAAGAACATGGTAGGAGGAAGCTTTTGCTCTTTGCCTGCTTGCTCTTACCTGGCTAGTGAGTCCATTTCTTCACTGGCATTAGAGTGTACTTCTATGGGATTTCTGAGTCTATGGAAGGCCAGCTGAGACATCCAGCCTCATGGACTGAGCAACTTCTGGATTCTTGGACTTTCTATTCATAGTCAGACACTGTAGGTTTAGTTGAACAATAGCCTTTCAATCATATATATGAGATTTATCATTTATGTATATGTACATACACACATATGTAGAGATTCAGTCTATAGGTTCTGCTACTCTAGAGAGCCCTGATTAATGCAGATTTTGGTACTAGGATTATGGGGTATTATTGTGGCAGACATGACCATATTGTTTTCAGGAAGGATTGTAGAAGGACTTTGGAATTTTGGGCTAGAAAAGCCACTGAGTGTTGAGGGTTCAGCAAGTTGTTCTAAAGTAGCTTGAAGATAAGAATTGGAGAACAGGGCAGATGATGGATGCCTGGCTTGTGAAGTTTCAGAGGGAAGCAAAGACTCTGCTGGGCCTTTTGCATGAAGAATCTGTAGTCTCTGGTCATCTGGGGCCGAAGAGTCAGCCATGATTAACAAGAGACCAGCACCATTGAAAATAAACCTTTGAGTTACTGGGACAATGGCTGCTGGTCAGCTGGAGCTGAGAAATTAGCGGTGATTAAGAAGACAACAGCATCAGTGAGGTGAAATCTTCTGGGAGGTGTTTCCTTAGAGTCAGCACACAGAAGCTGTGTTCCAGAGATGGCCAAGATTGTACGTTGCACTGGCAGCTGAACTCAGCAGTGTTAAGAGTCACCCAGGAGATACTGGCTTTGAAGACATGAAGAAGTCATGGAGAGCAGCGGAGGTTTGGCATTGTGGGAGGTCAGGAGTAGTCACTGGTGAAGGCATAGCCTCAGTGGCAGTTAAAGGCCCAGGACTGAAGGAGTCATGCAGAAAAGTTAAGGTTTGGCACCATGAAAAGACACTGGGAGAGACTATTGGTGAAAGTGCAGCCCAGTTGTAGCCGAAGACCCTAGCATTTTGGAAATGCCAGTACCATGGAATGACCACCAAGAACAGCAGTAACTGTGGAGTCATCCAGAACCTAGAAGACAAGCTGTGAGTGCTACAGAAGCCAGAGCTGGAGGAGTGATCCAAGCCTTTTGGAGGAACCCAGAAGATTGTTAAGTGAATCCCAGATATTGGACATTGCTTGGATCTGATTTTGACTGTGCCCTGTTTATTTAGTTTATAAATATACTAATTATATAAATCTAAATCCACATGATTATGTTTTATGGACCTGGAGATGGCTCAGTGGTTAAGAGCACTGGTTGCTCTTCCAAAGGAACCTAGTTCAATTCCCCGTACCCACATGGCAGCTTACAATTTTCTGTAACTCCAATTCTAGAGGATTCAACACCATCACACATACAAGCAAAACACCAATCAATGAACATAAAAAAATGAAAAGGAATTATCACAAGATTATGTTTTATATAATTTAGGAGTATGGGTATCATAAAACTGTGTAAGTAGATGGGATGAAAATGTTTGTATAGTGATTGCATCTCAGCAAAGAAGTGGGCCAAGGAAGAGAAAGCAAGAATCTTTAGCATCATTGGCAATGTGTTTGTTCTTGATAATCCAGGTAAAACAAGGCAAGAAAGTTAAAAATTACAAACTGTATGGGGGGTTTAACATAATGTTGGCAATGTTATCATTTGTAGCTATGTTTTTTTCCCAAAATTAAACATGCAAACAAGTACAGATTTTGTTGAGGGCTTCTTGAGAAAACTGAAAAAGAGGATGCCCTAGTTTGCTTTTCTGTTGTTCTGATAAAATGCTTTGACCTAAAGTAACTCGGGGAGGAAAGAGTTTATATCACTTATATTTCCAAGCCACAGTCCATCATTGAGGAAAGCTAGGACAAGAACTCAAGCAGAAACTGAAACAGAAACCATGGAGGAACACTGTTTACTGAATCTCTCACTGGCTTATGCTCTGCTAGCTTTTTATATATCTTGGGCCTAGGGATGGTGCTACCCACAGTGGGATGGGCCCTCCCACATCAATTATTAATCAAGATGTTCTCTCATAGAGGCCAATCATACAGGCCAATCTGATTGAGGAGGCAATTTGTCAGTTAAGATTCCTTCTACCTAAATGACTTTAGGTTGTGTCAAGTTGGCCATTAAAACTAACTAGGAGAAAAAAATAGAAAAGAAGTTTCAGCCATGTTGTATACCTTTCACCTGCAAGTTCCTATCAGGTGCTTGTCTCTTCCTTCTTCCCTGTCCCATTGTCCCTCAATTGTTTTCTTTCTCCATTTGCCTCATGAGAAAGCAGGGTGGGCAGCTGCTTTCATTTTCTACCTTCAGCCACTCTGGAGTGTAGTATGGGACTATCTGGACTCCTACCCCTGTAAGTAGGGACCAGCAAGCAGGATTAGAGCTTCTCAAATCACAGTGCACATTAGAAACACCAGGAGATATGGGTAAAAGTAGACTTCAGAAGCCTCAGGAAGGACCTCTTGGTCTATTAAGTGTCCTAGTATTGCCAGAACTGTGGTTGTACCATCCATACCTTGCCTAGACAGCTTCCAAAAGGAATGCAGGGGAGGAGTGGATAGGGAAGGGCTAGGGGAAGCCTGGAAATTGAATAGTACCCTTTCCCTCTAATCCTTGTCACACATAGTCAGCCACCCACTAGTCCCAGCAAATACCCACTGGGACTTTCAACAACTGTTTTTCATCACTTCCTTGAAACTTACTTTACATACTCACAAATAAATGGAAATGTGGTGTTGGACTCTACATCAAAGGGAGACAGCTGCCATCAACAATGCATTTAGAATAGTAAAACCCAGGTTGTCAGAAAGAATGGAAAAGATAGAGTATTGTATTGGATATCATTTTATTAGCATTTCTATAACAATTAACTGCCATTCATTAAGGAATTATTAAGATAATCTGTTTTACTCCCGTTCTTTGAAATCAAGCACTAAGGGTTGTTGATTTTGAATGGCCTCATAACCTAAAAGAAAGCAGGCCCAGAGAAGTAACTTAGCAGCTGACTCATGAACCCCCAGGAAACACTGATTTGATTTCTTATCTGTCTGGTTCCTAACCTAACTGTGTTGTGGTCTGAAGCTCTTGGTCATTTCTTCTCCAAAAGATGAAACATAGTGTGACAGGTTCTACCTCACCATAGGAAGAACTCCTAAACTATGACTGCTATACTAACCCTAAGCTGTACCTGAGTCCATTCTCTCTGCTTTACACATGAAAAAGCTATGAGACAAAGATGGTTAAGTATTGCACCCAGGATCACAGAGCTGGTGTCAAACAGTGTATTTCAAGCCCATATTCTTCCCCACTACAAAAAAATAAACTAGTTCAGTTTGAATTCTCCCAAAGCTGGATGCTAGAGCTTGAAGATAAAAGTCATTGTTTGAGAGGTGGTTGCAGGAAGTTACAAAAGTAAATGCAAGCAATTCATGTGGGCTTTCCCCAAGATTGGGCAGATGAATACAAGGTTCCCAGCAGCTGCTATGAGACAGCATCAGTTCTAAATGATGCTGGCTTGGCCTGAAACTGATATCAGAGTAGCCAAGGTGATATGCCAGGAATCAGGGTCTCAGTGGCATTTGGAGTAGATCATTTCTTAGCATGGGTGAAGACTGACTAGCCAGTAATGCAGAAAAATAATTGAATATATAGGCTAGATAGTCCCTCCATATGAAATTCTAGAGTTCTCTATGTAGTGTTCACAGGGTTTATCATAATTTGCCAACTAAGTGTATTTACATTGACATTGTGTTCATCAAGAACGATGACAAAGATTGGAAGCCAGTATGATGTGCATACTATAATCCCAGCACTTAGGAGGCTGGGGCAAGAACAGTAAATTCTAGACCATCATAAGCTATATAGAGGGAGCCACCCTCCCCTACCCCTACCCCAACAAAGAAAAAGGAAAGGAGGGGCAGAGAGAGAAAACATATTTAAAGAAATTCTCTCTCAATAGCACCTTATCAGGTACTATGTAAACACAACCCCTAGTTCATAATACTTAATGGGGATAACTAATCCTTTTGGAACATATTTCAGCTTTGCTCTGTTGAGTAAGGAAATTGACGAAAGACCTCCAGCTACATATTCACACTGAAAAGTTCCTGTCAGTTAAGTCATTCTTCATTCACTGAAGTCTTTCCTACAGAGCTTTGCTGAATTCCCAAGCTAGTACCCAGAAGGACTCTTGAGGAGAGA